>NW_027222395.1:7272727-7575757 GCF_041296265.1 Equus caballus
GCCGGCAGGTGATTATACATGTCCGGCAATGGTTCCGGCGAGTCGAGCCGGTGGTTCCGGCATGTCCGGCATGTGAATTCGGCATGTCCAGCGGGTGGTTCCAGCATGCCCGGCAGGTGATTCCGCACTGTCCGGCATGTGTTTCTGGCACCTCTGAGAGGTGGTCCGGCATGCCCGGCAGGTGATACCGGAGTCTTCGGCATTTGGTTCTGGCACCTCTGAGAGGTGGTTCCGGAATGCCTGGCCTGTGATTCCGGAGTGTCTGCCGAGTGGTTCTGGCGTAGCCGGCAGTTGATTTTGGCGTGTCCACTATGTGGTTCTGGGGAGTGGATCAGCTGGTTCCGGCTTACTCGGCAGGTGGTACCGGCGTGTCCAGAACATGGTTCTGGCAAGTCTGAGAGCTGGTTCTGGCATGTCCGGCAGATGATTCCGGAGTGTCCACCAAGTGGTTCTGGTATACCTGGCAGGTTATTTTGGCGTGTCAGGAAGGTGGTTCCGGCTAGTTGAGCAGGTGGATCAGGCGTGCTCGCCAGGGGGTTCAGGCAGGTCTGGCAGGTGGTTTCGGTCTTTTCGGGGTGTGTTTCCGGCATCTCAGGCACATGGTTCTGGCACGTCTGAGAGGTGGTTCCGGCCGGCCCGACAGGTGTTTCCGGAGTGTCCGCCAAGTGGTTCTGGTGAAGCCGGCAGGTGATTTTGCATGTCCGGCAATGGTTCCGGCGAGTCGAGAAGGTGGTTCCGGCATGTCCGGCAGGGGGTCCGGCATGCCCTGCAGGTGATACCGGAGTCCGGCATTTGGTTCTGGCACCTCTGAGAGGTGGTTCCGGCATGCCCGGCAGGTTGTTCCGGAGTGTCTGCCGAGTGGTTCTGGAGCCATCCCGTCAGGTGATTCCGAAGAGTTCACCAAATGGTTGCGGCGTAGCAGGCAGTTGCTTTTGGCGTGTCAGGAAGGTGGTTCCGGCTAGTTGAGCAGGTGGATCAGGCGTGCTCGCCAGGGGGTTCATGCGGGTCTGGCAGGTGGTTTCGGTCTGTTCGGGGAGTGGTTCCGGCATCTCAGGCACATGGTTCTGGCACGTCTGAGAGGTGGCTCCGGCCGGCCGGAGAAGTGTTTCCGGAGTGTCCGCCAAGTGGTTCTGGCGTAGGTGAAAGGCGATGTTGGCGTGACCGGTAGGTGGTTCCAGCCAGCCCGGCAGGTGATTCCGGAGTGTCTGCAGTGTGGTTCTGGCGTAGCTGGCAGGTGATTTTGGCGTGTCCAGCAGGTGGTTCCGGCGAGATCGGCAGGTGGTACCAGCGTGTCCGGAACATGGTTCTGGCACGGCTGAGAGATGGTTCCGTCATGCCCGGCAGGTGAATCCGGAGTGTCCGGCATGTGGTTCTGGCATCTCTGAGATGTGGTTCCCCCATGCCCGGCAGGTGATTCCGGAGTGTTCGGCATGTGGTTCTGGCACCTCTGAGAGGTGGTTCCGGCATGCCCGGCAGGTGGTTCCGGAGTGTCTGCCTAGTGGTTCTGGCGTAGTCGGCAGGTGATTCTGGCGTGTCCAGCAGGTGGTTCTGGGGAGTGGATCAGGTGGTTCCGGCATTCTCGGCAGGTGGTACCGGCGTGTCCGGAACATGGTTCTGGCAAGTCTGAGAGGCGGTTCTGGCATGCCCGACAGGTGATTCCGGAGTGTTCGCCATGTGGTTCTGGCATAGCCGGCAGGTCATTTTGCATGTCCGGCGGTGGTTCCGCGAGTCGAGCCGGTGGTTCCGGTGTGTCCGGCAGGTGGTTCTGGCGTGACCGGCACGAGGTTCTGGCACGTCTGAGAGTTGGTTCTGGCATGCCCGACAGGTTTTGGCGAGTCAAGCAGGTCGTTCTGGCGTGCTCGGCAGGTGCTTGCGGTTTCATTGGCATGTGGTTCCGGCATGTCTGAGAGGTGGTTCCGCCATGCCCGGCAGGTGATTCCGGAGTGTTCGCCAAGTGGTTCTGGCGTAGCCGGCAGGTGATTTTGCATGTCCGGCAATGGTTCCGGCGAGTCGAGCCGGTGGTTCCGGCATGTCCGGCAGGTGGTTCCGGCATGTCCAGCAGGTGGTTCTGAGAAGTGGATCAGGTGGTTCCGGCAGGCACGGCAGGTGATTCCGGAGTGTCCGGCATGTGATTCTGTCACCTCTGAGAGGTTGTTCTGGCATGCCCGGCAGGTGATACCACAGTGTCCGGCATTTGGTTCTGGCGCCTCTGACAGGTGGTTCCGGGATGCCTGGCATGTGATTCCGGAGTGTCTGCCGAGTGGTTCTGGCGTGTCCAGCAGGTGTTTCCGGTCTTTCCGGCAGGTGGTTCTGGCGTGTCCGGCACGAGGTTCTGGCACGTCTGAGAGTTGGTTCCGGCGTGCCCGACAGGTGATTCCGGAGTGTCCGCCACGTGGTTCTGGCGTACCCGGCAGGTGATTTTGGCGTGTCTGGCCGGTGTTTCTTGCAAGTCGAGCATGTGGCTCAGGCATGATCAGCAGGTGCTTCCGGCCTGTCCGGCACGTGGTTCTGGTGTGTCTGAGAGCTGGTTCTGGCATGTCCGGCAGATTATTCCGGAGTGTCCACCAAGTGGTTGTGGCATACCCGGCAGGTGATTTTAGCGTGTCAGGTAGGTGGTTCCGGCGAGTCGAGTTGGTGGTTCCGGCGTGATCGGCAGGTGGTTCAGGCGGGTCTGGCATGTGGTTTCGGTCTGTTCGGTGTGTGGTTCCGGCATCTCAGGCACATGGTTCTGGCACGTCTGATAGGTGGTTCCGGCCGGCCCGACAGGTGTTTCCATGGTGTCCGCCAAGTGGTTCTGCCACAGCAGGCAGGTGACGTTGGCGTGACCGGCAGGTTGTTCCAGCCAGCCCGGCAGGTGATTCCGAAGTTTTCACCAAATGGTTGTGGCGTAGCCGGAATCTGATTTTTGCATGTCCAGCATGTGGTTTTGGCGAGTCGAGCAGGTGGTTCTGGCCTGCCTGGCAGGTGCTTCCGGTGTCATTGGCATGTGGTTCTGGCATGTCTGAAGGTGGTTCCGCCATGCCCGGCAGGTGATTCCGGAGTGTTCGCCAAGTGGTTCCGGCGTAGCCGGCAGGTGATTTTGCATGTCCGGCAATGGTTCCGGCGAGTCGAGCCGGTGGTTCCGCCATGTCCGGCAAGTGGTTCCGGCATGCCCGGCAGGTGATTCCGCAGTCTCCGTCATTTGGTCCTGGCACCTCTGAGAGGTGGTTCAGGCATGCCCGACAGGTGATTCCCGAGTGTTCGCCAAGTGGTTCTGGCGTTGCCGTCAGGTCATTTTGCATGTCCAGCGGTGGTTCCGGCGAGTCGAGCCGGTGGTTCCGGCGTAGCCGGCAGTTGCTCTTGGCGTGTCCACTAGGTGGTTCTGGGGAGTGGAGCATCTGGTTCCGGCATACTCGGCAGGTGGTCCCGGCGTGTCCAGAACATGGTTCTGGCAAGTCTGAGAGGTGGTTCCGGCACGCCCGACAGGTGATTCCGGAGCGTCCGCCAAGTGTTTCTGGCGTACCCGGCAGGTGATTTTGGCATGTCCGACAGGTGTTTCTTGCGAGTCGAGCAGGTGGCTCAGGCATGCTCAGCTGGTGCTTCCGGCGTCTCTGGCACGTGGTTCTGGTGTGTCTGAGAGCTGCTTCTGGCATGTGCGGCAGATGATTCCGGAGTGTCCACCAAGTGGTTCTGGTATACCTGGCAGGTGATTTTGGCGTGTCAGGATGGTGGTTCCGGCTAGTTGAGCAGGTGGATCAGGCGTGCAAGCCAGGGGGTTCAGGCGGGTCTGGCAGGTGGTTTCGGTCTGTTCGGGGAGTGGTTCCGGCATCTTAGGCACATGGTTCTGGCACGTCTGAGAGGTGTTTCCGGCCGACCGGAGAGGTGTTTCCAGAGTGTCCGCCAGGTGGTTCTGGCTTAGCTGAAAGGTGATGTTGGCGTGACCGGCAGGTGGTTCCAGCCAGCCCGGCAGGTGATTCCGGAGTGTCTGCCGTGTGGTTCTGGCGTAGCTGGGTGGTGATTTTGGCGTGTCCAGCAGGTGGTTCTGGCCAGCTCGGCAGGTGGTACCAGCGTGTCCGGAACATGGTTCTGGCACGTCTGAGAGATGGTTCCGGCATGCCCGACAGGTGATTCCGGAGTGTCCGGCATGTGGTTCTGGCACCTCTGAGAGGTGGGTCCGGCATGCCGGGCAGGTGGTTCCGGAGTGTCTGCCGAGTGGTTCTGGCGTAGTCGGCAGGTGATTCTGGCGTGTCCAGCAGGTGGTTCTGGGGAGTGGATCAGGTGGTTCCGGCATACTCGGCAGGTGGTACCGGCGTGTCCGGAACATGGTTCTGGCAAGTCTGAGAGGCGGTTCCGGCATGCCCGACAGGTGATTCTGGAGTGTTCGCCAAGTGGTTCTGGCGTAGCCGGCAGGTCATTTTGCATGTCCGGCGGTGGTTCCGGCGAGTCGAGCCGGTGGTTCCGGCGTGTCCGGTAGGTGGTTCTGGCGTGACCGGCACGAGGTTCTGGCACGTCTGAGAGTTGGTTCCGGCATGCCCGACAGGTGATTCCGGAGTGTCCGCCACGTGGTTCTGGCGTACCCGGCAGGTGATTTTGGCGTGTCTAGCAGGTGTTTCTTGCAAGTCGAGCATTTGGCTCAGGCATGCTCAGCAGGTGATTCCGGCGTGTCTGGCACGTGGTTCTGGTGTGTCTGAGAGCTGGTTCTGGCATGTCCGGCAGATGATTCCGGAGTGTCCACCAAGTGGTTGTGGCATACCAGGCAGGTGATTTTAGCGTGTCAGGTAGGTGGTTCCAGCGAGTCGAGTAGGTGGTTCCGGCGTGCTCGACAGGTGGTTCAGGCGGGTCTGGCAGGTGGTTTCGGTCTGTTCGGGGTGTGGTTCCGGCATCTCAGGCACATTGTTCTGGCACGTCTGATAGGTGGTTCCGCCCGGCCCGACAGGTCTTTCCATGGTTTCCGCCAAGTGGTTCTGGCACAGCTGGCAGGTGAGGTTGGCGTGACAGGCTGGTGGTTCCAGCAAGCCCGGCAGGTGATTCCGAAGTGTTCACCAAATGGTTGTGGCGTAGCCGGCATGTGATTTTGGCGTGTCCAGCAGGTGGTTTTGGCGAGTCGAGCAGGTGGTTCTGGCGTGCTCGGCAGGTGCTTCCGGTGTCATTGGCATGTGGTTCCGGTATGTCTGAGAGGTGGTTCCGGCATGCCCGGCAGGTGGTTCCGGAGTGTCTGCCGAGTGGTTCTGGAGCCAGCCCGGCAGGTGATTCCGAAGAGTTCACCAAATGGTTTTGGCGTAGCTGGCAGGTGATTTTGGCGTGTCAGGAAGTTGGTTCCGGCTAGTTGAGCAGGTGGATCAGGCGTGCTCGCCAGGGGGTTCAGGCGGGTCTGGCAGGTGGTTTCTGTCTGTTCGGGGAGTGGTTCCGGCATCTCAGGCACATGGTTCTGGCACGTCTGAGAGGTGGTTCCGGCCGGCCGGAGAGGTGTTTCCGGAGTGTCCGCCAAGTGGTTCTGGCGTAGCTGAAAGGTGATGTTGGCGTGACCAGCAGGTGGTTCCACCCAGCCCGGCAGGTGATTCCGGAGTTTCTGCCGTGTGGTTCTGGCGTAGCCGGCAGGTGATTTTGGTGTGTCCAGCAGGTGGTTCCGGCGAGCTCGGCAGGTGGTAGCGGCGTGTCCGGAACATGGTTCTGGCACATCTGAGAGATGGTTCCGGCATGCCAGGCACGTGATTCCGGAGTGTCTGGCATGTGGTTCTGGCACCTCTGAGAGGTGGTTCCGGCATGCCCAGCAGGTGGTTCCGGAGTGTCTGCCGAGTGCTTCTGGCGTAGCCGGCAGGTGATTCTGGCGTCTACAGCAGGTGGTTCTGGGGTGTGGATCATGTGGTTCCGGGATACTCGGCAGGTGGTACCGGCGTGTCCGGAACATGGTTCTGGCAAGTCTGAGAGGTGGTTCTGGCATGCCCGACAGGTGATTCCGGAGTGTTCGCCAAGTGGTTCTGGCGTAGCCGGCAGGTCATTTTGCATGTGCGGCTGTGGTTCTGGCGACTCGAGCCGGTGGTTCTGGCGTGTCCAGCAGGTGTTTCCGGTCTGTCCGGCAGGTGGTTCTGGCGTGACCGGCACGAGGTTCTGGCACGTCTCAGAGTTGGTTCCGGCATGCCCGACAGGTTATTCCGGAGTGTCCGCCACGTGGTTGTGGCATACCCGGCAGGTGATTTTAGCGTGTCAGGTAGGTTGTTCCAGCGAGTCGTGTAGGTGGTTCCGGCGTGCTCGGCAGGGGGTTCAGGCAGGTCTGGCAGGTGGTTTCGGTCTGTTCGGGGTGTGGTTCCGGCATCTCAGGAACATGGTTCTGGCACGTCTGATAGGTGGTTCCGGCCGGCCCGACAGGTGTTTCCATGGTGTCCGCCAAGTGGTTCTGGCATAGCTGGCAGGTGATGTTGGCGTGACCGGCAGGTGGTTCCAGCCAGCCCGGCAGGTGATTCCGAAGTGTTCACCAAATGGTTGTGGCGTAGCTGGAAGGTGATTTTGGCGTGTCCAGCAGGTGGTTTTGGCGAGTCGAGCAGGTGGTTCTGACGTGCTCGGCAGGTGCTTGTGGTGTCATTGGCATGTGGTTCCGGCATGTCTGAGAGGTGGTTCCGCCATGCCCGGCAGGTGATTCCGGAGTGTTCGCCAAGTGGTTCTGGCATAGCCGGCAGGTGATTTTGCATGTCCGGCCATGTTTCCGGCGAGTCGAGCCGGTGGTTCCGGCATGACCGGCAGGTGGTTCCGTCATGCCCGGCAGGTGATTCCGGAGTGTCCGGCATGTGGTTCTGGCATCTCTGAGAGGCGGTTCCGGCATGCCCGGCAGGTGATACCGGAGTGTCCGGCATTTCGTTCTGGCACCTCTGAGAGGTGGATCCGACATGCCCGGCAGGTGATACCGGAGTGTCCGGCATTTGGTTCTGGCACCTCTGAGAGGTGGTTCCGGAATGCCTGGCATGTGATTCCGGAGTGTCTGCCGAGTGGTTCTGGCGTAGCAGGCAGTTGATTTTGGCGTGTCCACTAGGTGGTTTTGGGGAGTGGATCAGCTGGTTGCGGCATACTCGGCAGGTGGTACCGGCGTGTCCAGAACATGGTTCTGGCAGTTCTGAGAGGTGGTTCCGGCCGGCCGGAGAGGTGTTTCCGGAGTGTCCGCCAAGTGGTTCTGGCGTAGCTGAAAGGTGATGTTGGCGTGACCGGCAGGTGGTTCCAGCCAGCCAGGGAGGTGATTCCGGAGTGTCTGCCGTGTGGTTCTGGCGTAGCCGGCAGGTGATTTTGGCGTGTCCATAGGGTGGTTTTGGCAAGTCGAGCAGGTGGTTCTGGCGTTCTCGGCAGGTGCTTCCCGTGTCATTGGCATGTGGTTCTGGCATGTCTGAGAGGTGGTTCCGCCATGCCCGGCAGGTGATTCCGGAGTGTTCGCCAAGTGGTTCTGGCGCAGCCGGCAGGTGATTTTGCATGTCCGGCAATGGTTACGGTGAGTCGAGCCGGTGGTTCCGGCATGTCCAGCAGGTGGTTCTGGCATGCCCGGCAGGTGATTCCGGAGTGTCAGGCATTTTGTTCTGGCACCTCTGAGAGGTGGTTGCGGCCGGCCCGACAGGTGTTTCCGGAGTGTCCGCCAAGTGGTTCTGGCGTAGCTGAAAGGTGATGTTGGCGTGACCAGCAGGTGGTTCCACCCAGCCCGGCAGGTGATTCCGGAGTTTCTGCCGTGTGGTTCTGGCGTAGCCGGCAGGTGATTTTGGTGTGTCCAGCAGGTGGTTCCGGCGAGCTCGGCAGGTGGTTCCGGCGTGTCCGGAACATGGTTCTGGCACGTCTGAGAGACGGTTCGCGGGTGCCCGGCAGGTGATTCCGGAGTGTCCGGCATGTGGTTCTGGCACCTCTGAGAGGTGGTTCCGACATGCCCGGCAGGTGGTTCCGGAGTGTCTGCCGAGTGGTTCTGGCGTAGTCGGCAGGTGATTCTGGGGTGTCCAGCAGGTGGTTCTGGGGAGTGGATCAGGTGGTTCCGGCATACTCGGCAGGTGGTACGGGCGTGTCCGGAACATGGTTCTGGCAAGTCTGAGAGGTGGTTCCGGCATGCCCGACATGTGATTCCGGAGTGTTCGCCAAGTGGTTCTGGCGTAGACGGCACGTCATTTTGCATGTCCGGCGGTGGTTCCGGCGAGTCGAGCCGGTGGTTCCAGCGTGTCCAGAAGGTGTTTCCGGTCTGTCCGGCAGGTGGTTCTGGCATGACCGGCACGAGGTTCTGGCACGTCTGAGAGTTGGTTCCGGCATGCCCGACAGGTGATTCCAGAGTGTCCGCCACGTGGTTCTGGCGTACCCGGCAGGTGATTTTAGCGTGTCAGGTAGGTTGTTCCAGCGAGTCGAGTACGTGGTTCTGGCGTGCTCGCTAGGTGGTTCAGGCGGGTATGGCAGGTGGTTTCGGGCTGTTCGGGGAGTGGTTCCGGCATCTCAGGCACATGGTTCTGGCACGTCTGATAGGTGGTTCCGGCCGGCCCGACAGGTGTTTCCATGGTGTCCGCCAAGTGGTTCTGGCATAGCTGGCAGGTGATGTTAGCGTGACCGGCAGGTGGTTCCAGCCAGCCCGGCAGGTGATTCCGAAGTGTTCACCAAGTGGTTGTGGCGTAGCCGGAAGGTGATTTTGGCGTGTCCAGCAGGTGGTTTTGGCGAGTCGAGCAGGTGGTTCTGGCGTGCTCGGCAGGTGCTTCCAGTGTCATTGCCATGTGCTTCCGGCATGTCTTAGAGGTGGTTCCGCCATGCCCGGCAGGTGATTCCGGAGTGTTCCCCAAGTGGTTCTGGCATAGCCGGCAGGTGATTTTGCATGTCCGGCAATGGTTCTGGCGAGACGAGCCGGTGGTTCCGGCATGTCCGGCAGGTGATTCCGGCATGTCCAGCAGGTGGTTCCGAAATGCCCGGTAGGTGATTCCAGAGTGTCCGGCATGTGGTTCTGGCACCTCTTAGAGGTGGTTCCGGCATGCCCGGCAGGTGATTCCGGAGTGTTCGCCAAGTGGTTCTGGCGTAGCCGGCAGGTGATTTTGCATGTCCGGCAATGGTTCCGGCGAGTCGAGCCGGTGGTTCCGGCATGTCCAGCAGGTGGCTCCGGCATGCCCGGCAGGTGATTCCGGACTGTCCGGCATGTGGTTCTGACACCTCTGAGAGGTAGTTCCGGCATGCCCCTCAGGTGATTCCGGAGTGTCCGGCGCAGGTTCTGGCACCTCTGAGAGGTGGTTCCGGAATGCCTGGCATGCGATTCCGGAGTATCTGCCGAGTGGTTCTGGCATAGCCGGCAGTTGATTTTGGCGTGTCCACTAGGTGGTTCTGGGGAGTGGATCAGCTGGTTCCGGCTTACTCGGCAGGTGGTACCGGCGTGTCCAGAACATGGTTCAGGCAAGTCTGAGAGGTGGTTCCGGCACGCCCGACAGGTGATTCCGGAGCGTCCGCCAAGTGTTTCTGGCGTACCCGGCAGGTGATTTTGGCATGTCCGACAGGTGTTTCTTGCGAGTCGAGCAGGTGGCTCAGGCATGCTCAGCTGGTGCTTCCGGCGTCTCTGGCACGTGGTTCTGGTGTGTCTGAGAGCTGGTTCTGGCTTGTCCGTCTGATGATTCCGGAGTGTCCACCAAGTGGTTCTGGTAGACCTGGCAGGTGATTTTGGTGTGTCAGGAAGGTGGTTCCGGCTAGTTGAGCAGGTGGATCAGGCGTGCTCGCCAGGGGGTTCAGGCGGGTCTGGCAGGTGGTTTCGGTCTGTTCGGGGAGTGGTTCCGGCATCTGAGGCACATGGTTCTGGCACGTCTGAGAGGTGATTCCGGCCGGCTCAACAGGTGTTTCCGGAGTGTCCGCCAACTGGTTCTGGCGTAGCTGAAAGGTGATGTTGGCGTGACCGGCAGGTGGTTCCAGCCGGCCCGGCAGGTGATTCCGGAGTGTCTGCTGAGTGGTTCTGGCGTACCCGGCAGGTGATTTTGGCGTGTCCAGCAGGTGGTTCCGGCGAGCTAGGCAGGTGGTACCGGCGTGTCCGGAACATGGTTCTGGCACGTCTGAGAGATGGTTCCGGCATGCCCGGCATGTGATTCCGGAGTGTCCTCCAAGTGGTTCTGGTATACCTGGCAGGTGATTTTGGCGTGTCAGGAAGATGGTTCCGGCTAGTTGAGCAGGTGGATCAGGCGTGCTTGCCAGGGGGTTCAGGCGGGTCTGGCAGGTGGTTTCGGTCTGTTCGGGGAGTCGTTCCGGCATCTCAGGCACATGGTTCTGGCACGTCTGAGAGGTGGTTCCGGCCGTCCCGACAGGTGTTTCCGCAGTGTCCGCCAAGTGGTTCTGGCGTAGCTGAAAGGTGATGTTGGCGTGACCGGCAGGTGGTTCCAGCCAGGCCGGCATGTGATTCCGGAGTGTCTGCCGAGTGGTTCTTGCGTATTCGGCAGGTGATTTTGGCGTGTCCAGCAGGTGGTTCCGGCGAGCTCGGCAGGTGGTACCGGCGTGTCTGGAACATGGTTCTGGCACGTCTGAGAGACGGTTCGGGCATGCCCGGCAGGTGATTCCGGAGTGTCCGGCATGTGGCTCTGGCACCTCTGAGCGGTGGTTCCGACATGCCCGGCAGGTGGTTCCGGAGTGTCTGCCGAGTGGTTCTGGCGTAGTCGACAGGTGATTCTGGGGTGTCCAGCAGGTGGTTCTGGGGAGTGCATCAGGTGGTTCCGGCATACTCGGCAGGTGGTACCGGCGTGTCCGGAACATGGTTCTGGCAAGTCTGAGAGGTGGTTCTGGCATGCCCGACAGGTGATTCCGGAGTGTTCGCCAAGTGGTTCTGGCGTAGCCGGCAGGTCATTTTGCATGTCCGGCGGTGGTTCCGGCGAGTCGAGCCGGTGGTTCCGGCGTATCCAGCAGGTGTTTCCGGTCTGTCCGGCAGGTGGTTCTGGCGTGACCGGCACGAGGTTCTGGCACGTCTGAGAGTTGGTTCCGGCTTGCCCGACAGGTGATTCTGGAGTGTCCGCCACGTGTTCTGGCGTACCCGGCAGGTGATTTTGGCGTGTCTGGCAGGTGTTTCTAGCAAGTCGAGCATTTGGCTCAGGCATGCTCAGCAGGTGCTTTCGGCGTGTCTGGCACGTGGTTCTGGTGTGTCTGAGAGCTGGTTCTGGCATCTCCGGCAGATGATTCCGGAGTGTCCACCCAGTGGTTCTGTCAAACCCGGCAGGTGATTTTAGCGTGTCAGGTAGGTGGTTCCGGAGAGTCGAGTAGGTGGTTCCGGCGTGCTCGGCAGGTGGTTCAGGCGGGTCTGGCAGGTGGTTTCGGTCTGTTCGGGATGTGGTTCCGGCATCTCAGGCACATGGTTCTGGCACGTCTGATAGGTGGTTCCGGCCGGCCCGACAGGTGTTTCCATGGTGTCCGCCAAGTGGTTCTGGCATAGCTGGCAGGTGATGTTGGCGTGACCGGCAGGTGGTTCCAGCCAGCCCGGCCGGTGATTCCGGAGTGTTCGCCAAGTGGTTCTGGCGTAGCCGGCAGGTGATTTTGCATGTCCGGCAATGGTTCCGGCGAGTCGAGCCGGTGGTTCGGGCATGTCCGGCAGGTGGTTCCGGCATTCCCGGCAGGTGATTCCGAAGTGTCCGGCATGTGGTTCTGGCACCTCTGAGAGGTGGTTCCGGCATGCCCGGCAGGTGATACCGGAGTGTTCGCCAAGTGGTTCTGGCGTAGCCGGCAGGTGATTTTGCATGTCCGGCCATGGTTCTGGCGAGTCGAGCCGGTGGTTCCGGAATGTCCAGCAGGTGGTTCCGGCATGTCCGGCAGTTGGTTCCGACATGTCCAGCAGGTGGTTCCGGCATGCTCGGCCGGTGATGCCGGAGTGTCCGGCATGTGGTTCTGGCACCTCTGAGATGTGGTTCCGGCATGCCCGGCCGGTGATACCGGAGTGTCCGGCATTTGGTTCTGGCACCTCTGAGAGGTGGTTCCGGAATGCCTGGCATGTGATTCCGGAGTATCTGCCGAGTGCTTCTGGCGTAGCCGGCAGTTGATTTTGGCGTCTCCACTAGGTGGTTCTGGGGAGTGGATCAGCTGGTTCCGGCTTACTCGGCAGGTGGTACCGGCGTGTCCAGAACATGGTTCTGGCAAGTCTGAGAGGTGGTTCCGGCATGCCCGGCAGGTGATTCCAGAGTGTTCGCCAAGTGGTTCTGGCGTAGCCGGCAGGTGATTTTGCATGTCCGGCAATGGTTCCGGCGAGTCGAGCCGGTTGTTCCGGAATGTCCGGCAGGTGGTTCCGGCATGTCCGGCATGTGGTTCCGGCATGTCCAGCACGTGGTTCCAGCATGCCCGGCAGGTGTTTCCGGAGTGTCCGGCATGTGGTTCTGGCAGCTCTGAGAGGTGGTTCCGGAATGCCTGGCCTGTGATTCCGGAGTGTCTGCCGAGTGGTTCTGGCGTAGCCGGCAGTTGATTTTGGCGTGTCCACTCGGTGGTTCTGGGGAGTGGATCAGCTGGTTCCGGCATGCCCGGCAGGTGATTCCGCAGTCCCCGTCATTTGGTCCTGGCACCTCTGAGAGGTGGTTCCGGCCTGCCAGAAAGGTGATTCCGGAGTGTTCGCCAAGTGGTTCTGGCGTAGCCGGCAGGTCATTTTGCATGTCTGGCGGTGGTTCCGGGGAGTCGAGCCGGTTGTTCCGGCGTAGCCGGCGGTTGCTCTTGGCGTGTCCACTAGGTGGTTCTGGGGAGTGGATCAGCTGGTTCCGGCATACTCGGCAGGTGGTACCGGCGTGTCCAGAACATTGTTCTGGCAAGTCTGAGAGGAGGTTCCGGCACGCCCGACAGGTGATTCCAGAGCATCCGCCAAGTGTTTCTGGCGTACTTGGCAGGTGATTTTGGCATGTCCCACAGGTGTTTCTTGCGAGTCGAGCACGTGGCTCAGGCATGCTCAGCTGCTGCTTCCAGCGTCTCTGGCACGTGGTTCTGGTGTGTCTGAGAGCTGGTTCTGGCATGTCCGGCAGATGATTCCGGAGTGTCCACCAAGTGGTTCTGGTATACCTGGCAGGTGATTTTGGTGTGTCAGGAAGGTCGTTCCGGCTAGTTGAGCAGGTGGATCAGGCATGCTCTCCAGGGGGTTCAGGTGGGTCTGGCAGGTGGTTTCGGTCTGTTCGGGCAGTGGTTCTGGCATCTGAGGCACATGGTTCTGGCACATCTGAGAGGTGGTTCCGGCCGGCCCGACAGGTGTTTCCGGAGAGCCCGCCAAGTGGTTCTGGAGTAGCTGAAAGGTGATGTTGGCGTGACCAGCAGGTGGTTCCAGCCAGCCCCGCAGCTGATTCCGGAGTGTCTGCCGAGTGGTTCTGGCGTAGCCGGCAGGTGATTTTGGCATGTCCAGCAGGTGGTTCCGGCGAGCTCGGCAGGTGGTACCGGCTGTTCCGGAACATGGTTCTGGCACGTCTGAGAGATGGTTCAGCATGCCCGGCAGGTGATTCCGGAGTTTCCGGCATGTGGTTCTGGCACCCCTGAGAGGTGGTCCCTGCCGGCTCTACAGGTGTTTCCGGAGTGTCCGCCAAGTGGTTCTGGCGTAGCTGAAAGGTGATGTTGGCGTGACCGGCAGGTGGTTCCAGCCAGCCCGGCAGGTGATTCCGAAGAGTTCACCAAATGGTTGTGGCGTAGCCGGCAGGTGATTTTGGCGTGTCCAGCAGGTGGTTTTGGCGAGTCGAGCATGTGGTTCTCGTGTGCTCGGCAGGTGCTTCCGGTGTCATTGGCATGTGGTTCCGGCATGTCTGAGAGGTGGTTCCGCCATGCCCGGCAGGTGATTAGGGAGTGTTCGCCAAGTGGTTCTGCCGTAGCAGGCAGGTGATTTTGCATGTCCAGCAATGGTTCCGTCGAGTCGAGCCGGTGGTTTGAGCATGTCCGGCAGGTGGTTCCGTCATGCCTGGCAGGTGATACCGGAGTCTCCGGCATTTGGTTCGGGCACCTCTGAGAGGTGGTTCCGGCATGCCCGGCAGGTTATTCCGGAGTGTCTGGCATGTGGTTCTGGCACCTCTGAGAGGTGGGTCCGGCATGCCCGGCAGGTGGTTCCGGAGGTTCTGCCAAGTGGTTCTGACGTAGTCGGCATGTGATTCTGGCGTGTCCAGCAGGTGGTTCTGGGGAGTGGATCAGGTGGTTCCAGCATACTCGGCAGGTGGTACCGTCGTGTCCGGAACATGGTTCTGGCAAGTCTGAGAGGCGGTTCCGGCATGCCCGACAGGTGATTCCGGAGTGTCCGGCATGTGGTTCTGGCACCTCTTAGAGGTGGTTCCGGCATGCCCGGCAGGTGATACCGGAGTGTTCGCCAAGTGGTTCTGGTGTAGCCGGCAGGTGATTTTGCATGTCCGGCAATGGTTCCGCCGAGTCGAGCCGTGGTTCCGGCATGTCCGGCAGTTGGTTCCGGCATGTCCAGCACGTGGTTCCAGCATGCCCGGCAGGTGATTCCGGAGTGTTCCCCAAGTGGTTCAGGCATAGCCGGCAGGTGATTTTGCATGTCCGGCAATGGTTCCGGCGAGTCGAGCCGGTGGTTCCGGCATGTCCGGCAGGTTGATCCGGCATATCCGGCAGGTGATTCCGGAGTTTCCGGCATGTGGTTCTGGCACCTCTGAGAGGTGGTTCCGGCATGCCCGGCAGGTGATACCGGAGTGTCCGGCCTTTGGTTCTGGCACCTCTGAGAGGTGGTTCCTGAACGCCTGGCCTGTGATTCCGGAGTGTCTGCCGAGTGGTTCTGGCGTAGCCGGCAGTTGATCTTGGCGTGTCCACTAGGTGGTTCTGGGGAGTGGATCAGCTGGTTCCGGCATACTCGGCAGGTGGTACCGGCGGCTCCAGAACATGGTTCTGGCAAGTCTGAGAGGTGGTTCCGGCACGCCCGACAGGTGATTCCGGAGCGTCCGCCAAGTGTTTCTGGCGTACCCGGCAGGTGATTTTCGCCTGTCCGACAGGTGTATCTTGCGAGTCGAGCAGGTGGCTGAGGCATGCTCAGCTGGTGCTTCCGGCGTCTCTGGCACGTGGTTCTGGTGTGTCTGAGAGCTGGTTCTGGCATGTCCGGCAGATGATTCCGGAGTGTCCACCAAGTGGTTGTGGCATACCCGGCAGGTGACTTTAGCGTGTCAGCAGGTGGTTCCAGCGAGTCGAGTAGGTGGTTCCGGCGTGCTGGGCAGGTGGTTCAGACGGGTCTGGCAGGTGGTTTCGGTCTGTTCGGGGTGTGGTTCTGGCGTAGCCGGCAGGTGATTTTGCATGTCCGGCCATGGTTCCGGCGAGTCGAGCCGGTGGTTCCGGAATGTCCGGCAGGTGGTTCCGGCATGTCCGGCAGTTGGTTCCGACATGTCCAGCAGGTGGTTCCGGCATGCTCGGCCGGTGATGCCGGAGTGTCCGGCATGTGGTTCTGGCACCTCTGAGATGTGGTTCCGGCATGCCCGGCAGGTGATACCGGAGTGTCCGGCATTTGGTTCTGGCACCTCTGAGAGGTGGTTCCGGAATGCCTGGCATGTGATTCCGGAGTATCTGCCGAGTGCTTCTGGCGTAGCCGGCAGTTGATTTTGGCGTCTCCACTAGGTGGTTCTGGGGAGTGGATCAGCTGGTTCCGGCTTACTCGGCAGGTGGTACCGGCGTGTCCAGAACATGGTTCTGGCAAGTCTGAGAGGTGGTTCCGGCATGCCCGGCAGGTGATTCCAGAGTGTTCGCCAAGTGGTTCTGGCGTAGCCGGCAGGTGATTTTGCATGTCCGGCAATGGTTCCGGCGAGTCGAGCCGGTTGTTCCGGAATGTCCGGCAGGTGGTTCCGGCATGTCCAGCAGGTGGTTCCGGCATGTCCAGCACGTGGTTCCAGCATGCCCGGCAGGTGTTTCCGGAGTGTCCGGCATGTGGTTCTGGCAGCTCTGAGAGGTGGTTCCGGAATGCCTGGCCTGTGATTCCGGAGTGTCTGCCGAGTGGTTCTGGCGTAGCCGGCAGTTGATTTTGGCGTGTCCACTCGGTGGTTCTGGGGAGTGGATCAGCTGGTTCCGGCATGCCCGGCAGGTGATTCCGCAGTCCCCGTCATTTGGTCCTGGCACCTCTGAGAGGTGGTTCCGGCCTGCCAGAAAGGTGATTCCGGAGTGTTCGCCAAGTGGTTCTGGCGTAGCCGGCAGGTCATTTTGCATGTCCGGCGGTGGTTCCGGGGAGTCGAGCCGGTTGTTCCGGCGTAGCCGGCGGTTGCTCTTGGCGTGTCCACTAGGTGGTTCTGGGGAGTGGATCAGCTGGTTCCGGCATACTCGGCAGGTGGTACCGGCGTGTCCAGAACATTGTTCTGGCAAGTCTGAGAGGAGGTTCCGGCACGCCCGACAGGTGATTCCAGAGCATCCGCCAAGTGTTTCTGGCGTACTTGGCAGGTGATTTTGGCATGTCCCACAGGTGTTTCTTGCGAGTCGAGCACGTGGCTCAGGCATGCTCAGCTGCTGCTTCCGGCGTCTATGGCACGTGGTTCTGGTGTGTCTGAGAGCTGGTTCTGGCATGTCCGGCAGATGATTCCAGAGTGTCCACCAAGTGGTTCTGGTATACCTGGCAGGTGATTTTGGCGTGTCAGGAAGGTCGTTCCGGCTAGTTGAGCAGGTGGATCAGGCATGCTCTCCAGGGGGTTCAGGTGGGTCTGGCAGGTGGTTTCGGTCTGTTCGGGCAGTGGTTCTGGCATCTGAGGCACATGGTTCTGGCACATCTGAGAGGTGGTTCCGGCCGGCCCGACAGGTGTTTCCGGAGAGCCCGCCAAGTGGTTCTGGAGTAGCTGAAAGGTGATGTTGGCGTGACCAGCAGGTGGTTCCAGCCAGCCCCGCAGCTGATTCCGGAGTGTCTGCCGAGTGGTTCTGGCGTAGCCGGCAGGTGATTTTGGCATGTCCAGCAGGTGGTTCCGGCGAGCTCGGCAGGTGGTACCGGCGGTTCCGGAACATGGTTCTGGCACGTCTGAGAGATGGTTCAGCATGCCCGGCAGGTGATTCCGGAGTTTCCGGCATGTGGTTCTGGCACCCCTGAGAGGTGGTCCCTGCCGGCTCTACAGGTGTTTCCGGAGTGTCCGCCAAGTGGTTCTGGCGTAGCTGAAAGGTGATGTTGGCGTGACCGGCAGGTGGTTCCAGCCAGCCCGGCAGGTGATTCCGGAGTGTCTGCCGAGTGGTTCTGGCGTAGCTGGCAGGTGATTTTGGCGTGTCCAGCGGGTGGTTTTGGCGAGTCGAGCAGGTGGTTCTGGCGTGCTCGGCAGGTGCTTCCGGGGTCATTGGCATGTGGTTCCGGCATGTCTGAGAGGTGGTTCCGCCATGCCCGGCAGGTGATTCCGGAGAGTTCGCCAAGTGGTTCTGGTGTAGCCGGCAGGTGATTTTGCATGTCCAGCAATGGTTCCGGCGAGTCGAGCCGGTGGTTCCGGCATGTCCAGCAGGTGGCTCCGGCATGCCCGGCAGGTGATTCCGGACTGTCCGGCATGTGGTTCTGACACCTCTGAGAGGTAGTTCCGGCATGCCCGTCAGGTGATTCCGGAGTGTCCGGCGCAGGTTCTGGCACCTCTGAGAGGTGGTTCCGGAATGCCTGGCATGCGATTCCGGAGTATCTGCCGAGTGGTTCTGGCGTAGCCGGCAGTTGATTTTGGCGTGTCCACTAGGTGGTTCTGGGGAGTGGATCAGCTGGTTCCGGCTTACTCGGCAGGTGGTACCGGCGTGTCCAGAACATGGTTCTGGCAAGTCTGAGAGGTGGTTCCGGCACGCCCGACAGGTGATTCCAGAGCGTCCGCCAAGTGTTTCTGGCGTACCCGGCAGGTGATTTTCGCCTGTCCTACAGGTGTATCTTGCGAGTCGAGCAGGTGGCTGAGGCATGCTCAGCTGGTGCTTCCGGAGTCTCTGGCATGTGGTTCTGGTGTGTCTGAGAGCTGGTTCTGGCATGTCCGGCAGATGATTCCGGAGTGTCCACCAAGTGGTTCTTGTATACCTGGCAGGTGATTTTGGCGTGTCAGGAAGTTGGTTCCGGCTAGTTGAGCAGGTGGATCACGCGTGCTCGCCAGGGGGTTCAGGCGGGTCTGGCAGGTGGTTTCGGTCTGTTCGGGCAGTGGTTCCGGCATCTCAGGCACATGGTTCTGGCACGTCTGAGAGGTGGTTCTGGCATGCCCGACAGGTGATTCCGGAGTGTTCGCCAAGTGGTTCTGGCGTAGCCGGCAGGTCATTTTGCATGTCCGGCGGTGGTTCTGGCGAGTCAAGCCGGTGGTTCCGGCGTGTCCGGCAGGTGTTTCCGGTCTGTCCGGCACGTGGTTCTGGCGTGTCCGGCACGAGGTTCTGGCACGTCTGAGAGTTGGTTCCGGCATGCCCGATAGGTGATTCCGGAGAGTCCGCCACGTGGTCCTGGCGTACCCGTCAGGTGATTTTGGCGTGTCTGACAGGTGTTTCTTGCAAGTCGAGCATGTGGCTCAGGCATGATCAGCAGGTTCTTCCGGCGTGTCCAGCACGTGGTTCTGGTGTGTCAGAGGGCTGGTTCAGGCATCTCTGGCAGATGATTCCGGAGTGTCCACCAAGTGGTTCTGGTAGACCTGGCAGGTGATTTTGGCGTGTCTGGAAGGTGGTTCCGGCTAGTTGAGCAGGTGGATCAGGCGTGCTCGCCAGTTGGTTCAGGCGGGTCTGGCAGGTTGTGTCGGTCTGTTCGGGGAGTGGATCCGGCATCTCAGGCTCATGGTTCTGGCACCTCTGAGAGGTGGTTCCGGCCGGCCCGACAGGTGTTTCCCTGGTGTCCGCCAAGTGGTTCTGGCATAGCTAGCAGGTGATGTTGGCGTGACCGGCAGGTGGTTCCAGCAAGCCCGGCAGGTGATTCCGAAGACTTCACCAAATGGTTGTGGCGTAGCCAGCAGGTGATTTTGGCGTTTCCAGCAGGTGGTTTTGGCGACTCGAGCAGGTAGTTCTCGCGTGCTCGGCATGTGCTTCCAGTGTCATTGGCATGTGGTTCCGTCATGTCTGAGAGGTGGTTCCGGCATGCCCGGCAGGTGGTTCCGGAGTGTCTACTGAGTGGTTCTGGAGCCAGCCAGGCAGGTGATTCCGAAGAGTTCACCTACTGGTTGTGGCGTAGCCGGCAGGTGATTTTGGCGTGTCAGGAAGGTGGTTCCGGCTAGTTGAGCAGGTGGATCAGGCGTGCTCGCCAGGGGGTTCAGGCGGGTCTGGCACGTGGTTTCGGTCTGTTCGGGGAGTGGATCCGGCATCTCAGGCACATGGTTCTGGCACGTCTGAGAGGTGGTTACGGCCGGCCAGAGAGGTGTTTCCGGAGTGTCCGCCACGTGGTTCTGGCGTAGCTTAAAGGTGATGTTGGCGTGACCGGCAGGTGGTTCCAGCCAGGCCGGCATGTGATTCCGGAGTGTCTGCCGAGTGGTTCTGGCGTAGCCGGCAGGTGATTTTGGCGTGTCCAGAAGGTGGTTCCGGCGAGCTCGGCAGGTGGTACCGGCGTGTCCAGAACATGGTTCTGGCACGTCTGAGAGATGGTTCCGGCATGCCCGGCAGGTGATTCCGGAGTGTCCGGCATGTGGTTCTGGCACCTCTGAGAGGTGGTTCCGGGATGCCCGACAGGTGATTCCGGAGTGTCCGCCACGTGGTCCTGGCGTACCCGCCAGGTGATTTTGGCGTGTCTGGCAGGTGTTTCTTGCAAGTCGAGCATTTGGCTCAGGCATGCTCAGCAGGTGCTTCCGGCGTGTCTGGCACGTGGTTCTGGTGTTTCTGAGAGCTGGTTCTGGCATGTCCGGCAGATGATTCCGGAGTGTCCACCAAGTGGTTGTGGCATACCCGGCAGGTGATTTTAGCGTGTCAGGTAGGTGGTTCCAGCGATTCGAGTAGGTGGTTCCGGCGTGCTCGGCAGGTGGTTCAGGCGGGTCTTGCAGGTGGTTTCGGACTGTTCGGGGTGTGGTTCCAGCATCTCATGCACATGGTTCTGGCACGTCTGATAGGTGGTTCCGGCCGGCCCGACAGGTGTTTCCATGGTATCCGCCAAGTGGTTCTGGCATAGCTGGCAGGTGATGTTGGCGTGACCGGCAGGTGGTTCCAGCCAGCCCGGCAGGTGATTCCGAAGAGTTCACCAAATGGTTGTGGCGCAGCCGGCAGGTGATTTTGGCGTGTCCAGCAGGTGGTTTTGGCGAGTCGAGCATGTGGTTCTCATGTGCTCGGCAGGTGCTTCCGGTGTCATTGGCATGTGGTTCCGGCATGTCTGAGAGGTGGTTCCGCCATGCCCGGCAGGTGATTAGGGAGTGTTCGCCAAGTGGTTCTGCCGTAGCAGGCAGGTGATTTTGCATGTCCGGCAATGGTTCCGTCGAGTCGAGCCGGTGGTTTGAGCATGTCCGGCAGGTGGTTCCGTCATGCCCGGCAGGTGATACCGGAGTCTCCGGCATTTGGTTCTGGCACCTCTGAGAGGTGGTTCCGGCATGCCCGGCAGGTTATTCCGGAGTGTCTGGCATGTGGTTCTGGCACCTCTGAGAAGTGGTTCCGGCATGCCCGTCAGGTGATTCCGGAGTGTCCGGCATGTGGTTCTGGCACCTTGGAGAGTTGTTTCCGGCATGCCCGGCAGGTGATACCGGAGTGTTCGCCAAGTGATTCTGGCGTAGCCGGCAGGTGATTTTGCATGTCCGGCAATGGTTCCGGCGAGTCGAGCCGGTGGTTCCGGAATGTCCGGCAGGTGGTTCCAGCATGCCCGGCAGGTGATTCTGGAGTGTCTGACATGCGGTTCTGGCACCTCTGAGAGGTGGTTCCGGCATGCCCGGCAGGTGATACCGGAGTCTCCGGCATTTGGTTCTGGCACCTCTGAGAGGTGGTTCCGGAATGCCTGGCCTGTGATTCCGGAGTGACTTCAGAGTGGTTCTGGCGTGGCCGGCAGTTGATTTTGGCGTGTCCACTAGGTGGTTCTGGGGAGTGGAACAGCTGGTTCCGGCATACTCGGCAGGTGGTACCGGCGTGTCCAGAACATGGTTCTGGCCAGTCTGAGAGGAGGTTCCGTCACGCCCGACAGGTGATTCCAGAGCGTCCGCCAAGTGTTTCTGGCGTACCCGGCAGGTGATTTTGGCATGTCCGACATGTGTATCTTGCGAGTCTAGCAGGTGGCTCAGGCATGCTCAGCTGGTGCTTCCGGTGTCTCTGGCACGTGGTTCTGGTGTGTCTGAGAGCTGGTCCTGGCATGTCCGGCAGATGATTCCGGAGTGTCCACCATGTGGTTCTGGTATACCTGGCAGGTGATTTTGGCGTGTCAGGAAGTTGGTTCCGGCTAGTTGAGCAGGTGGATCAGGCATGCTCGCCAGGGGGTTCAGGCGGGTCTGGCAGGTGGTTTCGGTCTGTTCGGGGAGTGGTTCCGGCATCTCAGGCACATGGTTCTGGCACGTCTGAGAGGTGGTTGCGGCAGGCCCGACAGCTGTTTCCATGGTGTCCGCCAAGTGGTTCTGGTATAGCTGGCAGGTGATGTTGGCGTGACCGGCAGGCGGTTCCAGCAAGCCCGGCAGGTGATTCCGAAGAGTTCACCATATGGTTGTGGCGTAGCCGGCAGGTGATTTTGGCAGGTCCAGCAGGTGGTTTTGGCGAGTCGAACAGGTGGTACTGGTGTGCTCGGCAGGTGCTTCCGGTGTCATTGGCATGTGGTTCCGGCATGTCTGAGAGGTGGTTCCGGCATGCCCGGCAGGTGGTTCCGGAGTGTCTGCCGAGTGGTTCTGGAGCCAGCCCGGCAGGTGATTCCGAAGAGTTCACCAAATGGTTGTGGTGTAGCCGGCAGATGATTTTGGCGTGTCAAGAAGGTGGTTCCGGCCAGTTGAGCAGGTGGATCAGGCGTGCTCGCCAGGGGGTTCAGGCGGGTCTGGCAGGTGGTTTCGGTCTGTTCGGGGAGTGGTTCCGGCATCTCATGCACATGGTTCTGGCACGTCTGAGAGGTGGTTCCGGCCGGCCGGAGAGGTGTTTCCGGAGTGTCCGCCAAGTGGTTCTGGCGTAGCTGGGAGGTGATGTTGGCGTGACCGGCAGGTGGTTCCAGCCAGCCCGGCAGGTGATTCCGGAGTGTCTGCCGTGTGGTTCTGGCGTAGCTGGCAGGTGATTTTGGCGTGTCCAGCAGTTGGTTCCGGCGAGCTCGGCAGGAGGTACCAGCGTGTCCGGAACATGGTTCTGGCACGTCTTAGAGATGGTTCCGGAATGCCAGGCAGGTGATTCTGGAGTGTCCGGCATGTGGTTCTGGCACCTCTGAGAGGTGGTTCCGGCATGCCCGGCGGGTGATTCCGGAGTGTCCGGCATGTGGTTCTGGCACCTCTGAGAGGTGGTTCCGGCATGCCCGGCAGGTGGTACCAGAGTGTCTGCCGAGTGGTTCTGGCGTTGTCGGCAGGTGATTCTGGCGTTTACAGCATGTGGTTCTGGGGAGTGGATCAGGTGGTTCCGGCATACTCGGCTGGTGGTACCGGCGTGTCCGGAACATGCTTCTGGCAAGTCTGAGAGGTGGTTCCGGCATGTCCGACAGGTGATTACGGAGTGTTCGCCAAGTGGTTCTGGCGTAGCCGGCAAGTCATTTTGCATGTCCGGCGGTGGTTCTGGCGAGTCGAGCCGGTGGTTGCGGCGTATCCAGCAGGTGTTTCCGGTCTGTCCGGCAGGTGATTCTGGCGTGACCGGCACGAGGTTCTGGCACGTCTGAGAGTTGGTTCCGGCATGCCTGACAGGTAATTCCAGAGTGTCCGCCACGTGGTTCTGGCGTACCCGGCAGGTGATTTTGGCGTGTCTGGCAGGTGTTTCTTGCAAGTCGAGCATGTGGCTCAGGCATGATCAGCAGGTGCTTCCTGCGTGTCCGGCACGTGTTTCTGGTGTGTCAGAGGGCTGTTTCTGGCATTTCTGGCAGATGATTCCGGAGTGTCCACCAAGTGGTTCTGGTAGACCTGGCAGGTGATTTTGGCGTGTCTGGAAGGTGGTTCCGGCTAGTTGAGCAGGTGGATCAGGCGTGCTCGCCAGTGGGTTCAGGTGGGTCTGGCAGGTGGTTTCGGTCTTTTCGGGGAGTGGTTCCGGCATCTTAGGCACATGGTTCTGGCACGTCTGAGAGGTGTTTCCGGACGGCCGTAGAGGTGTTTCCGGAGTGTCCGCCAAGTGGTTCTGGCGTAGCCGAAAGGTGATGTTGCTGTGACCGGCAGGTGGTTCCAGCCAGCCTGGCAGGTGATTCCGGTGTGTCTGCCGTGTGGTTCTGGCGTAGGTGGCAGGTGATTTTGCATGTCCGGCAATGGTTCCGGCGAGTCGAGCCGGTGGTTCCGGCATGTCCGGCAGGTGGTTCCGGCATGACCGACAGGTGATACCGGAGTGTTTGCCAAGTGGTTCTGGCGTAGCCTGCAGGTGATTTTGCATGTCCGGCAATGGATCCGGCGAGTCGAGCCGGTGGTTCCGGAATGTCCGGCAGGTGGTTCCGGCATGTCCGGCAGGTGGTTCTGGCATGTCCAGCACGTGGTTCCAGCATGCCCGGCAGGTGATTCCGGAGTATCCGGCATGTGGTTCTGGCACCTCTGAGAGGTGGTTCCGGCATGCCCGGCAGGTGATACCGGAGTCTCTGGCATTTGGTTCTGGCACCTCTGAGAGGTGGTTCCGGAATGCCTGGCATGTGATTCCGGAGTGTCTGCCGAGTGGTTCTGGCGTAGCCGGCAGTTGATTCTGGCGTGTCCACTAGGTGGTTCTGGGGAGTGGATCAGCTGGTTCCGGCATACTCGGCAGGTGGTACCGGCGTGTCCAGAACATGGTTCTGGCAAATCTGAGAGGTGGTTCCGGCACGCCCGACAGGTGATTCCGGAGCGTCCGCCAAGTGTTTCTGGCGTACCCGGCGGGTGATTTACGCCTGTCCGACAGGTGTATCTTGCGAGTCGAGCAGGTGGCTCAGGCATGCTCAGCTGGTGCTTCCGGCGTCTCTGGCAAGTGGTTCTGGTGTGTCTGAGAGCTGGTTCTGGCATCTCCGGCAGATGATTCCGGAGTGTCCACCAAGCGGTTCTTGTATAACTGGCAGGTGATTTTGGCGTGTCAGGAAGGTGGTTCCGGCTAGTTGAGCAGGTGGATCAGGCGTGCTCGCCAGGGGGTTCAGGCGGGTCTGGCAGGTGGTTTCGGTCTGTTCGGGGAGTGGTTCCGGCATCTCAGGCTCATGGTTCTGGCACGTCTGAGAGGTGGTTCCGTCCGGCCCGACATGTGTTTCCATGGTGTCCGCCAAGTGGTTCTGGCATAGATGGCAGGTGATGTTGGCGTGACCAGCAGGTGGTTCCAGCCAGCCCGGCATGTGATTCCGAAGATTTCACCAAATGGTTGTGGCGTAGCCGGCAGGTGATTTTGGCGTGTCCAGCAGGTGGTTTTGGCGAGTCAAGCAGGTATTTCTGGCGTGCTCGGCAGGTGCTTCCGGTGTCATTGGCAAGTGGTAACGGCATGCCTGAGAGGTGGTTCCGACATGCCCGGCAGGTGGTTCCGGAGTGTCTGCCGAGTGGTTCTGGCGTAGCCGGCAGCTGATTCTGGCGTGTCCAGGAGGTGGTTCTGGGGAGTGGATCAGGTGGTTCCGGCATACTCGGCAGGTGGTACCGGCGTGTCCGGAACATGGTTCTGGCAAGTTTGAGAGGCGGTTCCTGCATTCCCGACAGGTGATTCCGGAGTGTTCGCCAAGTGGTTCTGGCGTAGCCGGCAGGACATTTTGCATGTCCGGCGGTGGTTCCGGCGAGTCGAGCCGGTGGTTCCGGCGTGTCCGGCAGGTGCTTCTGGCATGACCGGCACGTCTGAGAGTTGGTTCCGGCATGCCCGACAGGTGATTCCGGAGTGTCCGCCACGTGGTTCTGGCGTACCCGGCAGGTGATTTTGGTGGGTCTGGCAGGTTTTTCTTGCAAGTCGAGCATTTGGCTCAGGCATGCTCAGCAGGTGCTTCCGGCGTGTCTGGCACGTGGTTCTGGTGTGTCTGAGAGCTGGTTCTGGCATGTCCGGCAGATGATTCCGGAGTGTCCACCAAGTGGTTGTGGCATACCCGGCAGGTGATTTTAGCGTGTCAGGTAGGTGGTTCCAGCGAGTCGAGTAGGTGGTTCCGGCGTGCTCGGCAGGTGGTTCAGGCGGGTCTGGCAGGTGGTTTCGGTCTGTTCGGTGTGTGGTTCCGGCATCTCAGGCACATGGTTCTGGCACGTCTGAGAGGTGGTTCCGGCCGGCCCGACAGGTGTTTCCATGGTGTCCGCCAAGTGGTTCTGGCATAGCTGGCAGGTGATGTTGGCGTGACCGGCAGATGGTTCCAGCCAGCCTGGCATGTGATTCCGAAGAGTTCACCAAATGGTTGTGGCCTAGCCGGCAGGTGATTTTGGCGTGTCCACCAGGTGGTTTTGGCGAGTCAAGCAGGTTGTTCTGGCATGCTCGGCGGGTGCTTCAGGTGTCATTGGCATGTGGTTCCGGCATGTCTGAGAGGTGGTTCCGCCATGCCCGGCAGGTGATTCCAGAGTGTTCCCCAAGTGGTTCAGGCATAGCCGGCAGGTGATTATACATGTCCGGCAATGGTTCCGGCGAGTCGAGCCGGTGGTTCCCGCATGTCCGGCATGTGAATTCGGCATGTCCAGCGGGTGGTTCCAGCATGCCCGGCAGGTGATTCCGCAGTGTCCGGCATGTGTTTCTGGCACCTCTGAGAGGTGGTCCGGCATGCCCGGCAGGTGATACCGGAGTCTTCGGCATTTGGTTCTGGCACCTCTGAGAGGTGGTTCCGGAATGCCTGGCCTGTGATTCCGGAGTGTCTGCCGAGTGGTTCTGGCGTAGCCGGCAGTTGATTTTGGCGTGTCCACTATGTGGTTCTGGGGAGTGGATCAGCTGGTTCCGGCTTACTCGGCAGGTGGTACCGGCGTGTCCAGAACATGGTTCTGGCAAGTCTGAGAGCTGGTTCTGGCATGTCCGGCAGATGATTCCGGAGTGTCCACCAAGTGGTTCTGGTATACCTGGCAGGTGATTTTGGCGTGTCAGGAAGGTGGTTCCGGCTAGTTGAGCAGGTGGATCAGGCGTGCTCGCCAGGGGGTTCAGGCAGGTCTGGCAGGTGGTTTCGGTCTTTTCGGGGTGTGTTTCCGGCATCTCAGGCACATGGTTCTGGCACGTCTGAGAGGTGGTTCCGGCCGGCCCGACAGGTGTTTCCGGAGTGTCCGCCAAGTGGTTCTGGTGAAGCCGGCAGGTGATTTTGCATGTCCGGCAATGGTTCCGGCGAGTCGAGAAGGTGGTTCCGGCATGTCCGGCAGGGGGTCCGGCATGCCCTGCAGGTGATACCGGAGTCCGGCATTTGGTTCTGGCACCTCTGAGAGGTGGTTCCGGCATGCCCGGCAGGTTGTTCCGGAGTGTCTGCCGAGTGGTTCTGGAGCCATCCCGTCAGGTGATTCCGAAGAGTTCACCAAATGGTTGCGGCGTAGCAGGCAGTTGCTTTTGGCGTGTCAGGAAGGTGGTTCCGGCTAGTTGAGCAGGTGGATCAGGCGTGCTCGCCAGGGGGTTCATGCGGGTCTGGCAGGTGGTTTCGGTCTGTTCGGGGAGTGGTTCCGGCATCTCAGGCACATGGTTCTGGCACGTCTGAGAGGTGGCTCCGGCCGGCCGGAGAAGTGTTTCCGGAGTGTCCGCCAAGTGGTTCTGGCGTAGGTGAAAGGCGATGTTGGCGTGACCGGTAGGTGGTTCCAGCCAGCCCGGCAGGTGATTCCGGAGTGTCTGCAGTGTGGTTCTGGCGTAGCTGGCAGGTGATTTTGGCGTGTCCAGCAGGTGGTTCCGGCGAGATCGGCAGGTGGTACCAGCGTGTCCGGAACATGGTTCTGGCACGGCTGAGAGATGGTTCCGTCATGCCCGGCAGGTGAATCCGGAGTGTCCGGCATGTGGTTCTGGCATCTCTGAGATGTGGTTCCCCCATGCCCGGCAGGTGATTCCGGAGTGTTCGGCATGTGGTTCTGGCACCTCTGAGAGGTGGTTCCGGCATGCCCGGCAGGTGGTTCCGGAGTGTCTGCCTAGTGGTTCTGGCGTAGTCGGCAGGTGATTCTGGCGTGTCCAGCAGGTGGTTCTGGGGAGTGGATCAGGTGGTTCCGGCATTCTCGGCAGGTGGTACCGGCGTGTCCGGAACATGGTTCTGGCAAGTCTGAGAGGCGGTTCTGGCATGCCCGACAGGTGATTCCGGAGTGTTCGCCATGTGGTTCTGGCATAGCCGGCAGGTCATTTTGCATGTCCGGCGGTGGTTCCGCGAGTCGAGCCGGTGGTTCCGGTGTGTCCGGCAGGTGGTTCTGGCGTGACCGGCACGAGGTTCTGGCACGTCTGAGAGTTGGTTCTGGCATGCCCGACAGGTTTTGGCGAGTCAAGCAGGTCGTTCTGGCGTGCTCGGCAGGTGCTTGCGGTTTCATTGGCATGTGGTTCCGGCATGTCTGAGAGGTGGTTCCGCCATGCCCGGCAGGTGATTCCGGAGTGTTCGCCAAGTGGTTCTGGCGTAGCCGGCAGGTGATTTTGCATGTCCGGCAATGGTTCCGGCGAGTCGAGCCGGTGGTTCCGGCATGTCCGGCAGGTGGTTCCGGCATGTCCAGCAGGTGGTTCTGAGAAGTGGATCAGGTGGTTCCGGCAGGCACGGCAGGTGATTCCGGAGTGTCCGGCATGTGATTCTGTCACCTCTGAGAGGTTGTTCTGGCATGCCCGGCAGGTGATACCACAGTGTCCGGCATTTGGTTCTGGCACCTCTGACAGGTGGTTCCGGGATGCCTGGCATGTGATTCCGGAGTGTCTGCCGAGTGGTTCTGGCGTGTCCAGCAGGTGTTTCCGGTCTTTCCGGCAGGTGGTTCTGGCGTGTCCGGCACGAGGTTCTGGCACGTCTGAGAGTTGGTTCCGGCGTGCCCGACAGGTGATTCCGGAGTGTCCGCCACGTGGTTCTGGCGTACCCGGCAGGTGATTTTGGCGTGTCTGGCCGGTGTTTCTTGCAAGTCGAGCATGTGGCTCAGGCATGATCAGCAGGTGCTTCCGGCCTGTCCGGCACGTGGTTCTGGTGTGTCTGAGAGCTGGTTCTGGCATGTCCGGCAGATTATTCCGGAGTGTCCACCAAGTGGTTGTGGCATACCCGGCAGGTGATTTTAGCGTGTCAGGTAGGTGGTTCCGGCGAGTCGAGTTGGTGGTTCCGGCGTGATCGGCAGGTGGTTCAGGCGGGTCTGGCATGTGGTTTCGGTCTGTTCGGTGTGTGGTTCCGGCATCTCAGGCACATGGTTCTGGCACGTCTGATAGGTGGTTCCGGCCGGCCCGACAGGTGTTTCCATGGTGTCCGCCAAGTGGTTCTGCCACAGCAGGCAGGTGACGTTGGCGTGACCGGCAGGTTGTTCCAGCCAGCCCGGCAGGTGATTCCGAAGTTTTCACCAAATGGTTGTGGCGTAGCCGGAATCTGATCTTTGCATGTCCAGCATGTGGTTTTGGCGAGTCGAGCAGGTGGTTCTGGCCTGCCTGGCAGGTGCTTCCGGTGTCATTGGCATGTGGTTCTGGCATGTCTGAAGTTGGTTCCGCCATGCCCGGCAGGTGATTCCGGAGTGTTCGCCAAGTGGTTCCGGCGTAGCCGGCAGGTGATTTTGCATGTCCGGCAATGGTTCCGGCGAGTCGAGCCGGTGGTTCCGCCATGTCCGGCAAGTGGTTCCGGCATGCCCGGCAGGTGATTCCGCAGTCTCCGTCATTTGGTCCTGGCACCTCTGAGAGGTGGTTCAGGCATGCCCGACAGGTGATTCCCGAGTGTTCGCCAAGTGGTTCTGGCGTTGCCGTCAGGTCATTTTGCATGTCCAGCGGTGGTTCCGGCGAGTCGAGCCGGTGGTTCCGGCGTAGCCGGCAGTTGCTCTTGGCGTGTCCACTAGGTGGTTCTGGGGAGTGGAGCATCTGGTTCCGGCATACTCGGCAGGTGGTACCGGCGTGTCCAGAACATGGTTCTGGCAAGTCTGAGAGGTGGTTCCGGCACGCCCGACAGGTGATTCCGGAGCGTCCGCCAAGTGTTTCTGGCGTACCCGGCAGGTGATTTTGGCATGTCCGACAGGTGTTTCTTGCGAGTCGAGCAGGTGGCTCAGGCATGCTCAGCTGGTGCTTCCGGCGTCTCTGGCACGTGGTTCTGGTGTGTCTGAGAGCTGCTTCTGGCATGTGCGGCAGATGATTCCGGAGTGTCCACCAAGTGGTTCTGGTATACCTGGCAGGTGATTTTGGCGTGTCAGGATGGTGGTTCCGGCTAGTTGAGCAGGTGGATCAGGCGTGCTCGCCAGGGGGTTCAGGCGGGTCTGGCAGGTGGTTTCGGTCTGTTCGGGGAGTGGTTCCGGCATCTCAGGCACATGGTTCTGGCACGTCTGAGAGGTGGTTCCGGACAGCCGGAGAGGTGTTTCCGGAGTGTCCGCCAATTGCTTCTGGTGTAGGTGAAAGGCGACGTTGGCGTGACCGGTAGGTGGTTCCAGCCAGCCCGGAGGTGATTCCAGAGTGTCTGCCGTGTGGTTCTGGCGTAGCTGGCAGGTGATTTTGGCGTGTCCAGCAGGTGGTTCCGGCGAGATCGGCAGGTGGTACCAGCGTGTCCGGAACATGGTTCTGGCACGGCTGAGAGATGGTTCCGTCATGCCCGGCAGGTGAATCCGGAGTGTCCGGCATGTGGTTCTGGCACCTCTGAGGTATGGTTCCCCCATGCCCGGCAGGTGATTCCGGAGTGTTCGGCATGTGGTTCTGGCACCTCTGAGAGGTGGTTCCGGCATGCCCTACAGGTGGTTCCGGAGTGTCTGCCTAGTGGTTCTGGCATAGTCGGCAGGTGATTCTGGCGTGTCCAGCAGGTGGTTCTGGGGAGTGGATCAGTTGGTTCCGGCATTCTCGGCAGGTGGTACCGGCGTGTCCGGAACATGGTTCTGGCAAGTCTGAGAGGCGGTTCCAGCATGCCCGACAGGTTATTCCGAAGAGTTCACCAAACGGTTGTGGCCTAGCCGGCTGGTGATTTCGGCGTGTCCTGCATGTGGTTTTGGCGAGTCAAGCAGGTCGTTCTGGCGTGCTCGGCAGGTGCTTGCGGTTTCATTGGCATTTGGTTCCGGCATGTCTGAGAGGTGGTTCCGCCATGCCCGGCGGTGATTCCGGAGTGTTCGCCAAGTGGTTCTGGCGTAGCCGGCAGGTGATTTTGCATGTCCGGCAATGGTTCCGGCGAGTCGAGCCGGGGTTCTGGCATGTCCGGCAGGTGATTCCGGCATGTCCAGCAGGTGGTTCTGAGAAGTGGATCAGGTGGTTCCGGCAGGCACGGCAGGTGATTCCGGAGTGTCCGGCATGTGATTCTGTCACCTCTGAGAGGTTGTTCTGGCATGCCCGGCAGGTGATACCACAGTGTCCGGCATTTGGTTCTGGCACCTCTGACAGGTGGTTCCGGGATGCCTGGCATGTGATTCCGGAGTGTCTGCCGAGTGGTTCTGGCGTGTCCAGCAGGTGTTTCCGGTCTTTCCGGCAGGTGGTTCTGGTGTGTCCGGCATGAGGTTCTGGCACGTCTGAGAGTTGGTTCCGGCATGCCCGACAGGTGATTCCGGAGTGTCCGCCACGTGGTTCTGGCGTACCCGGCAGGTGATTTTGGCGTGTCTGGCAGGTGTTTCTTGCAAGTCGAGCATGTGGCTCAGGCATGATCAGCAGGTGCTTCCGGCCTGTCCGGCACGTGGTTCTGGTGTGTCTGAGAGCTGGTTCTGGCATGTCCGGCAGATGATTCCGGAGTGTCCACCAAGTGGTTGTGGCATACCCGGCAGGTGATTTTAGCGTGTCAGGTAGGTGGTTCCGGCGAGTCGAGTTGGTGGTTCCGGCGTGCTCGGCAGGTGGTTCAGGCGGGTCTGGCAGGTGGTTTCGGTCTGTTCGGTGTGTGGTTCCGGCATCTCAGGCACATGGTTCTGGCACGTCTGATAGGTGGTTCTGGCCGGCCCGACAGGTGTTTCCATGGTGTCCGCCAAGTGGTTCTGGCATAGCAGGCAGGTGACGTTGGCGTGACCGGCAGGTGGTTCCAGCCAGCCCGGCAGGTGATTCCGAAGTTTTCACCAAATGGTTGTGGCGTAGCCGGAATCTGATTTTTGCATGTCCAGCAGGTGGTTTTGGCGAGTCGAGCAGGTGGTTGTGGTGTGCTCGGCAGGTGCTTCCGGTGTCATTGGCATGTGGTTCTCGCATGTCTGAGAGGTGGTTCCGCCATGCCCGGCAGGTGATTCCGGAGTGTTAGCCAAGTGGTTCTGGCGTAGCCGGCAGGTGATTTTGCATGGCCGGCAATGGTTCCGGCGAGTCGAGCCAGTGGTTCCGGCATGTCCGGCAGGTGGTTCCGGCATGCCCGGCAGGTGATTCCGCAGTCTCCGGCATTTGGTCCTGGCACCTCTGAGAGGTGGTTCAGGCATGCCCGACAGGTGATTCCGGAGTGTTCGCCAAGTAGTTCTGGCGTTGCCGGCAGGTCATTTTGCATGTCCAGCGGTGGTTCCGGCGAGTCGAGCCGGTGGTTCCGGCGTAGCCGGCAGTTGCTCTTGGCGTGTCCACTAGGTGGTTCTGGGGAGTGGATCAGCTGGTTCCGGCATACTCGGCAGGTGGTACCGGCGTGTCTGGAACATGGTTCTGGCAAGTCTGAGAGGCGGTTCCGGCATGCCCGACAGGTGATTCCGGAGTGTTCGCCAAGTGGTTCTGGCATAGCCGGCAGGTCATTTTGCATGTCCGGCGTTGGTTCCGCGAGTCGAGCCGGTGGTTCCGGTGTGTCCGGCAGGTGGTTCTGGCGTGACCAGCACGAGGTTCTGGCACGTCTGAGAGTTGGTTCTGGCATGCCCGACAGGTTTTGGCGAATCAAGCAGGTCGTTCTGGCGTGCTCGGCAGGTGCTTGCGGTTTCATTGGCATGTGGTTCCGGCATGTCTGAGAGGTGGTTCCGCCATGCCCGGCAGGTGATTCCGGAGTGTTCGCCAAGTGGTTCTGGCGTAGCCGGCAGGTGATTTTGCATGTCCGGCAATGGTTCCGGCGAGTCGAGCCGGTGGTTCCGGCATGTCCGGCAGGTGATTCCGGCATGTCCAGCAGGTGGTTCTGAGAAGTGGATCAGGTGGTTCCGGCAGGCACGGCAGGTGATTCCGGAGTGTCCGGCATGTGATTCTGTCACCTCTGAGAGGTTGTTCTGGCATGCCCGGCAGGTGATACCACAGTGTCCGGCATTTGGTTCTGGCACCTCTGACAGGTGGTTCCGGGATGCCTGGCATGTGATTCCGGAGTGTCTGCCGAGTGGTTCTGGCGTGTCCAGCAGGTGTTTCCGGTCTTTCCGGCAGGTGGTTCTGGCGTGTCCGGCACGAGGTTCTGGCACGTCTGAGAGTTGGTTCCGGCATGCCCGACAGGTGATTCCGGAGTGTCCGCCACGTGGTTCTGGCGTACCCGGCAGGTGATTTTGGCGTGTCTGGCAGGTGTTTCTTGCAAGTCGAGCATGTGGCTCAGGCATGATCAGCAGGTGCTTCCGGCCTGTCCGGCACGTGGTTCTGGTGTGTCTGAGAGCTGGTTCTGGCATGTCCGGCAGATGATTCCGGAGTGTCCACCAAGTGGTTGTGGCATACCCGGCAGGTGATTTTAGCGTGTCAGGTAGGTGGTTCCGGCGAGTCGAGTTGGTGGTTCCGGCGTGATCGGCAGGTGGTTCAGGCGGGTCTGGCAGGTGGTTTCGGTCTGTTCGGTGTGTGGTTCCGGCATCTCAGGCACATGGTTCTGGCACGTCTGATAGGTGGTTCCGGCCGGCCCGACAGGTGTTTCCATGGTGTCCGCCAAGTGGTTCTGGCATAGCAGGCAGGTGACGTTGGCGTGACCGGCAGGTGGTTCCAGCCAGCCCGGCAGGTGATTCCGAAGTTTTCACCAAATGATTGTGGCGTAGCCGGAATCTGATTTTTGCATGTCCAGCGGGTGGTTTTGGCGAGTCGAGCAGGTGGTTCTGGCGTGCTCGGCAGGTGCTTCCGTTGTCATTGGCATGTGGTTCCGGCATGTCTGAAGGTGGTTCCGCCATGCCCGGCAGGTGATTCCGGAGTGTTAGCCAAGTGGTTCTGGCGTAGCCGGCAGGTGATTTTGCATGTCCGGCAATGTTTCCGGCGAGTCGAGCCGGTGGTTCCGGCATGTCCGGCAGGTGGTTCCGGCATGCCCGGCAGGTGATTCCGCAGTCTCCGTCATTTGGTCCTGGCACCTCTGAGAGGTGGTTCAGGCATGCCCGACAGGTGATTCCGGAGAGTTCGCCAAGTGGTTCTGGCGTAGCCGGCAGGTCATTTTGCATGTCCAGCGGTGGTTCCGGCGAGTCGAGCCGGTGGTTCCGGCGTAGCCGGCAGTTGCTCTTGGCGTGTCCACTAGGTGGTTCTGGGGAGTGGATCAGCTGGTTCCGGCATACTCGGCAGGTGGTACCGGCGTGTCCAGAACATGGTTCTGGCAAGTCTGAGAGGTGGTTCCGGCACGCCCGACAGGTGATTCCGGAGCGTCCGCCAAGTGTTTCTGGCGTACCCGGCTGGTGATTTTGGCATGTCCGACAGGTGTTTCTTGCGAGTCGAGCAGGTGGCTCAGGCATGCTCAGCTGGTGCTTCCGGCGTCTCTGGCACGTGGTTCTGGTGTGTCTGAGAGCTGGTTCTGGCATGTCCGGCAGATGATTCCGGAGTGTCCACCAAGTGGTTCTGGTATACCTGGCAGGTGATTTTGGCGTGTCAGGAAGGTGGTTCCGGCTAGTTGAGCAGGTGGATCAGGCGTGCTCGCCAGGGGGTTCAGGCGGGTCTGGCAGGTGGTTTCGGTCTGTTCGGGGAGTGGTTCCGGCATCTCAGGCACATGGTTCTGGCACGTCTGAGAGGTGGTCCCGGCCGGCCGGAGAGGTGTTTCCGGAGTGTCCGCCAAGTGGTTCTGGCGTAGGTGAAAGGCGACATTGGCGTGACCGGTAGGTGGTTCCAGCCAGCCCGGAGTTGATTCCAGAGTGTCTGCCGTGTGGTTCTGGCGTAGCTGGCAGGTGATTTTGGCGTGTCCAGCAGGTGGTTCCGGCGAGATCGGCAGGTGGTACCAGCGTGTCCGGAACATGGTTCTGGCACGGCTGAGAGATGGTTCCGTCATGCCCGGCAGGTGAATCCGGAGTGTCCGGCATATGGTTCTGGCACCTCTGAGATATGGTTCCCCCATGCCCGGCAGGTGATTCAGGAGTGTTCGGCATGTGGTTCTGGCACCTCTGAGAGGTGGTTCCGGCATGCCCGGCAGGTGGTTCCGGAGTGTCTGCCGAGTGGTTCTGGCATAGTCGGCAGGTGATTCTGGCGTGTCCAGCAGGTGGTTCTGGGGAGTGGATCAGTTGGTTCCGGCATTCTCGGCAGGTGGTACCGGCGTGTCCGGAACATGGTTCTGGCAAGTCTGAGAGGCGGTTCCGGCATGCCCGACAGGTGATTCCGAAGAGTTCACCAAATGGTTGTGGCCTAGCCGACTGGTGATTTCGGCGTGTCCTGCAGGTGGTTTTGGTGAGTCAAGCAGGTCGTTCTGGCGTGCTCGGCAGGTGCTTGCGGTTTCATTGGCATGTGGTTCCGGCATGTCTGAGAGGTGGTTCCGCCATGCCCGGCAGGTGATTCCGGAGTGTTCGGCATGTGGTTCTGGCACCTCTGAGAGGTGGTTCCAGCATGCCCGGCAGGTGGTTCCGGAGTGTCTGCCTAGTGGTTCTGGCGTAGTCGGCAGGTGATTCTGGCGTGTCCAGCAGGTGGTTCTGGGGAGTGGATCAGGTGGTTCCGGCATTCTCGGCAGGTGGTACCGGCGTGTCCGGAACATGGTTCTGGCAAGTCTGAGAGGCGGTTCCGGCATGCCCGACAGGTGATTCCGGAGTGTTCGCCAAGTGGTTCTGGCGTAGCCGGCAGGTCATTTTGCATGTCCGGCGGTGGTTCCGCGAGTCGAGCCGGTGGTTCCGGTGTGTCCGGCAGGTGGTTCTGGCGTGACCGGCACGAGGTTCTGGCACGTCTGAGAGTTGGTTCCGGCGTGCCCGACAGGTGATTCCGGAGTGTCCGCCACGTGGTTCTGGCGTACCCGGCCGGTGATTTTGGCGTGTCTGGCAGGTGTTTCTTGCAAGTCGAGCATTTGGCTCAGGCATGCTCAGCAGGTGCTTCCGGCGTGTCTGGCAGGTGGTTCTGGTGTGTCTGAGAGCTGGTTCTGGCATGTCTGGCAGATGATTCCGGAGTGTCCACCAAGTGGTTGTGGCATACCCGGCAGGTGATTTTAGCGTGTCAGGTAGGTGGTTCCAGCGAGTCGAGTAGGTGGTTCCGGCGTGCTCGGCAGGTGGTTCAGGCGGGTCTGGCAGGTGGTTTCGGTCTGTTCGGGGAGTGGTTCCGGCATCTCAGGCACATGGTTCTGGCACGTCTGATAGGTGGTTCCGGCCGGCCCGACAGGTGTTTCCATGGTGTCCGCCAAGTGGTTCTGGCATAGCTGGCAGGTGATGTTGGCGTGACCGGCAGGTGGTTCCAGACAGCCCGGCAGGTGATTCCGAAGTGTTCACCAAATGCTTGTGGAGTAGCCAGAAGTTGATTTTGGCATGTCCAGCAGGTGGTTTTGGCGAGTCGAGCAGGTGGTTCTGGCGTGCTCGACAGGTGCTTCCGGTGTCATCGGCATGTGGTTCCGGCATGTCTGAGAGGTGGTTCCGCCATGCCCGGCAGGTGATTCCGGAGTGTTCCCCAAGTGGTTCTGGCATAGCCGGCAGGTGATTTTGCATGTCCGGCAATGGTTCCGGCGAGTCGAGCCGCTGGTTCCGGCATGTCCGGCAGGTGGTTCCGGCATGCCCGGCAGGTGATTCCGGAGTGTCCGGCATGTGGTTCTGGCACCTCTGAGAGGTGGTTCCGGCATGCCCGGCAGATGGTTCCGGCGTGTCTGCTGAGTGGTTCTGGCGTAGTCGGCAGGTGATTGTGGCGTGTCCAGCAGGTGGTTCTGAGGAGTGGATCAGGTGGTTCCGGCATACTCTGCAGGTGGTACCGGCGTGTCCGGAACATGGTTCTGGCAAGTCTGAGAGGTGGTTCCGGCATGCCCGACAGGTGATTCCAGAGTGTTCGCCAAGTGGTTCTGGCATAGCCGGCAGGTCATTTTGCTTGTCCGGCGGTGGTTCCGGCGAGTCGAGCCGGTGGTTCTGGCGTGTCCGGCAGGTGGTTCTGGCGTGACCGGCACGAGGTTCTGGCACGTCTGAGAGTTGGTTCCGGCATGCCCGACAGGTGATTCCGGAGTGTCCGCCACGTGGTTCTGGCGTACCCGGCAGGTGATTTTGGCGTGTCTGGCAGGTGTTTCTTGCAAGTCGAGCATTTGGCTCAGGCATGCTCAGCAGGTGCTTCCGGCGTGTCTGGCAGGTGGTTCTGGTGTGTCTGAGAGCTGGTTCTGGCATGTCTGACAGATGATTCCGGAGTGTCCACCAAGTGGTTGTGGCATACCCGGCAGGTGATTTTAGCGTGTCAGGTAGGTGGTTCCAGCGAGTCGAGTAGGTGGTTCCGGCGTGCTCGGCAGGTGGTTCAGGCGGGTTTGGCAGGTGGTTTCGGTCTGTTCGGGGTGTGGTTCCGGCGTCTCAGGCACATGGTTCTGGCACGTCTGATAGGTGGTTCCGGCCGGCCCGACAGGTGTTTCCATGGTGTCCGACAAGTGGTCTGGCATAGCTGGCAGGTGATGTTTGTGTGACCGGCACGTGGTTCCAGAAAGCCCGGCAGGTGATTCCGAAGAGTTCACCAAATGGTTGTGGCCTAGCCGGCAGGTGATTTCGGCGTGTCCTGCAGGTGGTTTAGGCGAGTCAAGCAGGTCGTTCTGGCGTGCTCGGCAGGTGCTTGCGGTTTCATTGGCATGTGGTTCCGGCATGTCTGAGAGGTGGTTCCGCCATGCCCGGCAGGTGATTCCGGAGTGTTCGCCAAGTGGTTCTGGCGTAGCCGGCAGGTGATTTTGCATGTCCGGCAATGGTTCCGGCGAGTCGAGCCGGGGTTCCGGCATGTCCGGCAGGTGATTCCAGCATGTCCAGCAGGTGGTTCTGAGAAGTGGATCAGGTGGTTCCTGCAGGCACGGCAGGTGATTCCGGAGTGTCCGGCATGTGATTCTGTCACCTCTGAGAGTTTGTTCTGGCATGCCCGGCAGGTGATACCACAGTGTCCGGCATTTGGTTCTGGCACCTCTGACAGGTGGTTCCGGGATGCCTGGCATGTGATTCCGGAGTGTCTGCCGAGTGGTTCTGGCGTGTCCAGCAGGTGTTTCCGGTCTTTCCGGCAGGTGGTTCTGGCGTGTCCGGCACGAGGTTCTGGCACGTCTGAGAGTTGGTTCCGGCATGCCCGACAGGTGATTCCGGAGTGTCCGCCACGTGGTTCTGGCGTACCCGGCAGGTGATTTTGGCGTGTCTGGCAGGTGTTTCTTGCAAGTCGAGCATGTGGCTCAGGCATGATCAGCAGGTGCTTCCGGCCTGTCCGGCACGTGGTTCTGGTGTGTCTGAGATCTGGTTCTGGCATGTCCGGCAGATTATTCCGGAGTGTCCACCAAGTGGTTGTGGCATACCCGGCAGGTGATTTTAGCGTGTCAGGTAGGTGGTTCCGGCGAGTCGAGTTGGTGGTTCCGGCGTGCTCGGCAGGTGGTTCAGGCGGGTCTGGCAGGTGGTTTCTGTCTGTTCGGTGTGTGGTTCCGGCATCTCAGGCACATGGTTCTGGCACGTCTGATAGGTGGTTCCGGCCGGCCCGACAGGTGTTTCCATGGTGTCCGCCAAGTGGTTCTGGCATAGCAGGCAGGTGACGTTGGCGTGACCGGCAGGTGGTTCCAGCCAGCCCGGCAGGTGATTCCGAAGTTTTCACCAAATGGTTGTGGCGTAGCCGGAATCTGATTTTTGCATGTCCAGCAGGTGGTTTTGGCGAGTCGAGCAGGTGGTTCTGGCGTGCTCGGCAGGTGCTTCCGGTGTCATTGGCATGTGGTTCCGGCATGTCTGAGAGGTGGTTCCGCCATGCCCGGCAGGTGATTCCGGAGTGTTCGCCAAGTGGTTCTGGCGTAGCCGGCAGGTGATTTTGCATGGCCGGCAATGGTTCCGGCGAGTCGAGCCGGTGGTTCCGGCATGTCCGGCAGGTGGTTCCGGGATGCCCGGCAGGTGATTCCGCAGTCTCCGTCATTTGGTCCTGGCACCTCTGAGAGGTGGTTCAGGCATGCCCGACAGGTGATTCCGGAGAGTTCGCCAAGTGGTTCTGGCGTAGCCGGCAGGTCATTTTGCATGTCCAGCGGTGGTTCCGGCGAGTCGAGCCGGTGGTTCCGGCGTAGCCGGCAGTTGCTCTTGGCGTGTCCACTAGGTGGTTCTGGGGAGTGGATCAGCTGGTTCCGGCATACTCGGCAGGTGGTACCGGCGTGTCCAGAACATGGTTCTGGCAAGTCTGAGAGGTGGTTCCGGCCAGCCGGAGAGGTGTTTCCGGAGTGTCCGCCAAGTGGTTCTGGCGTAGGTGAAAGGCGACGTTGGCGTGACCGGTAGGTGGTTCCAGCCAGCCCGGAGGTGATTCCAGAGTGTCTGCGGTGTGGTTCTGGCGTAGCTGGCAGGTGATTTTGGCGTGTCCAGCAGGTGGTTCCGGCGAGATCGGCAGGTGGTACCAGCGTGTCCGGAACATGGTTCTGGCACGGCTGAGACATGGTTCCGTCATGCCCGGCAGGTGAATCCGGAGCGTCCGGCATGTGGTTCTGGCACCTCTGAGATGTGGTTCCCCCATGCCCGGCAGGTGATTCCGGAGTGTTCGGCATGTGGTTCTGGCACCTCTGAGAGGTGGTTCCAGCATGCCCGGCAGGTGGTTCCGGAGTGTCTGCCTAGTGGTTCTGGCGTAGTCGGCAGGTGATTCTGGCGTGTCCAGCAGGTGGTTCTGGGGAGTGGATCAGTTGGTTCCGGCATTCTCGGCAGGTGGTACCGGCGTGTCCGGAACATGGTTCTGGCAAGTCTGAGAGGCGGTTCCGGCATGCCCGACAGGTGATTCCGAAGAGTTCACCAAATGGTTGTGGCCTAGCCGACTGGTGATTTCGGCGTGTCCTGCAGGTGGTTTTGGTGAGTCAAGCAGGTCGTTCTGGCGTGCTCGGCAGGTGCTTGCGGTTTCATTGGCATGTGGTTCCGGCATGTCTGAGAGGTGGTTCCGCCATGCCCGGCAGGTGATTCCGGAGTGTTCGGCATGTGGTTCTGGCACCTCTGAGAGGTGGTTCCAGCATGCCCGGCAGGTGGTTCCGGAGTGTCTGCCTAGTGGTTCTGGCGTAGTCGGCAGGTGATTCTGGCGTGTCCAGCAGGTGGTTCTGGGGAGTGGATCAGGTGGTTCCGGCATTCTCGGCAGGTGGTACCGGCGTGTCCGGAACATGGTTCTGGCAAGTCTGAGAGGCGGTTCCGGCATGCCCGACAGGTGATTCCGGAGTGTTCGCCAAGTGGTTCTGGCGTAGCCGGCAGGTCATTTTGCATGTCCGGCGGTGGTTCCGCGAGTCGAGCCGGTGGTTCCGGTGTGTCCGGCAGGTGGTTCTGGCGTGACCGGCACGAGGTTCTGGCACGTCTGAGAGTTGGTTCCGGCGTGCCCGACAGGTGATTCCGGAGTGTCCGCCACGTGGTTCTGGCGTACCCGGCCGGTGATTTTGGCGTGTCTGGCAGGTGTTTCTTGCAAGTCGAGCATTTGGCTCAGGCATGCTCAGCAGGTGCTTCCGGCGTGTCTGGCAGGTGGTTCTGGTGTGTCTGAGAGCTGGTTCTGGCATGTCTGGCAGATGATTCCGGAGTGTCCACCAAGTGGTTGTGGCATACCCGGCAGGTGATTTTAGCGTGTCAGGTAGGTGGTTCCAGCGTGCTCGGCAGGTGGTTCAGGCGGGTCTGGCAGGTGGTTTCGGTCTGTTCGGGGAGTGGTTCCGGCATCTCAGGCACATGGTTCTGGCACGTCTGATAGGTGGTTCCGGCCGGCCCGACAGGTGTTTCCATGGTGTCCGCCAAGTGGTTCTGGCATAGCTGGCAGGTGATGTTGGCGTGACCGGCAGGTGGTTCCAGACAGCCCGGCAGGTGATTCCGAAGTGTTCACCAAATGCTTGTGGAGTAGCCAGAAGTTGATTTTGGCATGTCCAGCAGGTGGTTTTGGCGAGTCGAGCAGGTGGTTCTGGCGTGCTCGGCAGGTGCTTCCGGTGTCATCGGCATGTGGTTCCGGCATGTCTGAGAGGTGGTTCCGCCATGCCCGGCAGGTGATTCCGGAGTGTTCCCCAAGTGGTTCTGGCATAGCCGGCAGGTGATTTTGCATGTCCGGCAATGGTTCCGGCGAGTCGAGCCGCTGGTTCCGGCATGTCCGGCAGGTGGTTCCGGCATGCCCGGCAGGTGATTCCGGAGTGTCCGGCATGTGGTTCTGGCACCTCTGAGAGGTGGTTCCGGCATGCCCGGCAGATGGTTCCGGCGTGTCTGCTGAGTGGTTCTGGCGTAGTCGGCAGGTGATTGTGGCGTGTCCAGCAGGTGGTTCTGAGGAGTGGATCAGGTGGTTCCGGCATACTCTGCAGGTGGTACCGGCGTGTCCGGAACATGTTTCTGGCAAGTCTGAGAGGTGGTTCCGGCATGCCCGACAGGTGATTCCAGAGTGTTCGCCAAGTGGTTCTGGCGTAGCCGGCAGGTCATTTTGCATGTCCGGCGGTGGTTCCGGCGAGTCGAGCCGGTGGTTCTGGCGTGTCCGGCAGGTGGTTCTGGCGTGACCGGCACGAGGTTCTGGCACGTCTGAGAGTTGGTTCCGGCATGCCCGACAGGTGATTCCGGAGTGTCCGCCACGTGGTTCTGGCGTACCCGGCAGGTGATTTTGGCGTGTCTGGCAGGTGTTTCTTGCAAGTCGAGCATGTGGCTCAGGCATGATCAGCAGGTACTTCCAGCGTGTCTGGCACATGGTTCTGGTGTGTCTGAGAGCTGGTTCTGGCACGCCCGACAGATTATTCCGGAGTGTCCACCAAGTGGTTGTGGCATACCCGGCAGGTGATTTTAGCGTGTCAGGTAGGTGGTTCCAGCGAGTCGAGTAGGTGGTTCCGGCGTGCTCGGCAGGTGGTTCAGGCGGGTCTGGCAGGTGGTTTCGGTCTGTTCGGGGTGTGGTTCCGGCGTCTCAGGCACATGGTTCTGGCACGTCTGATAGGTGGTTCCGGCCGGCCCGACAGGTGTTTCCATGGTGTCCGACAAGTGGTCTGGCATAGCTGGCAGGTGATGTTTGTGTGACCGGCACGTGGTTCCAGAAAGCCCGGCAGGTGATTCCGAAGAGTTCACCAAATGGTTGTGGCCTAGCCGGCAGGTGATTTCGGCGTGTCCTGCAGGTGGTTTAGGCGAGTCAAGCAGGTCGTTCTGGCGTGCTCGGCAGGTGCTTGCGGTTTCATTGGCATGTGGTTCCGGCATGTCTGAGAGGTGGTTCCGCCATGCCCGGCAGGTGATTCCGGAGTGTTCGCCAAGTGGTTCTGGCGTAGCCGGCAGGTGATTTTGCATGTCCGGCAATGGTTCCGGCGAGTCGAGCCGGGGTTCCGGCATGTCCGGCAGGTGATTCCAGCATGTCCAGCAGGTGGTTCTGAGAAGTGGATCAGGTGGTTCCGGCAGGCACGGCAGGTGATTCCGGAGTGTCCGGCATGTGATTCTGTCACCTCTGAGAGTTTGTTCTGGCATGCCCGGCAGGTGATACCACAGTGTCCGGCATTTGGTTCTGGCACCTCTGACAGGTGGTTCCGGGATGCCTGGCATGTGATTCCGGAGTGTCTGCCGAGTGGTTCTGGCGTGTCCAGCAGGTGTTTCCGGTCTTTCCGGCAGGTGGTTCTGGCGTGTCCGGCACGAGGTTCTGGCACGTCTGAGAGTTGGTTCCGGCATGCCCGACAGGTGATTCCAGAGTGTCCGCCACGTGGTTCTGGCGTACCCGGCAGGTGATTTTGGCGTGTCTGGCAGGTGTTTCTTGCAAGTCGAGCATGTGGCTCAGGCATGATCAGCAGGTGCTTCCGGCCTGTCCGGCACGTGGTTCTGGTGTGTCTGAGAGCTGGTTCTGGCATGTCCGGCAGATTATTCCGGAGTGTCCACCAAGTGGTTGTGGCATACCCGGCAGGTGATTTTAGCGTGTCAGGTAGGTGGTTCCGGCGAGTCGAGTTGGTGGTTCCGGCGTGCTCGGCAGGTGGTTCAGGCGGGTCTGGCAGGTGGTTTCTGTCTGTTCGGTGTGTGGTTCCGGCATCTCAGGCACATGGTTCTGGCACGTCTGATAGGTGGTTCCGGCCGGCCCGACAGGTGTTTCCATGGTGTCCGCCAAGTGGTTCTGGCATAGCAGGCAGGTGACGTTGGCGTGACCGGCAGGTGGTTCCAGCCAGCCCGGCAGGTGATTCCGAAGTTTTCACCAAATGGTTGTGGCGTAGCCGGAATCTGATTTTTGCATGTCCAGCAGGTGGTTTTGGCGAGTCGAGCAGGTGGTTCTGGCGTGCTCGGCAGGTGCTTCCGGTGTCATTGGCATGTGGTTCCGGCATGTCTGAGAGGTGGTTCCGCCATGCCCGGCAGGTGATTCCGGAGTGTTCGCCAAGTGGTTCTAGCGTAGCCGGCAGGTGATTTTGCATGGCCGGCAATGGTTCCGGCGAGTCGAGCCGGTGGTTCCGGCATGTCCGGCAGGTGGTTCCGGGATGCCCGGCAGGTGATTCCGCAGTCTCCGTCATTTGGTCCTGGCACCTCTGAGAGGTGGTTCAGGCATGCCCGACAGGTGATTCCGGAGAGTTCGCCAAGTGGTTCTGGCGTAGCCGGCAGGTCATTTTGCATGTCCAGCGGTGGTTCCGGCGAGTCGAGCCGGTGGTTCCGGCGTAGCCGGCAGTTGCTCTTGGCGTGTCCACTAGGTGGTTCTGGGGAGTGGATCAGCTGGTTCCGGCATACTCGGCAGGTGGTACCGGCGTGTCCAGAACATGGTTCTGGCAAGTCTGAGAGGTGGTTCCGGCCAGCCGGAGAGGTGTTTCCGGAGTGTCCGCCAAGTGGTTCTGGCGTAGGTGAAAGGCGACGTTGGCGTGACCGGTAGGTGGTTCCAGCCAGCCCGGAGGTGATTCCAGAGTGTCTGCGGTGTGGTTCTGGCGTAGCTGGCAGGTGATTTTGGCGTGTCCAGCAGGTGGTTCCGGCGAGATCGGCAGGTGGTACCAGCGTGTCCAGAACATGGTTCTGGCACGGCTGAGACATGGTTCCGTCATGCCCGGCAGGTGAATCCGGAGCGTCCGGCATGTGGTTCTGGCACCTCTGAGATGTGGTTCCCCCATGCCCGGCAGGTGATTCCGGAGTGTTCGGCATGTGGTTCTGGCACCTCTGAGAGGTGGTTCCAGCATGCCCGGCAGGTGGTTCCGGAGTGTCTGCCTAGTGGTTCTGGCGTAGTCGGCAGGTGATTCTGGCGTGTCCAGCAGGTGGTTCTGGGGAGTGGATCAGGTGGTTCCGGCATTCTCGGCAGGTGGTACCGGCGTGTCGGGAACATGGTCCTGGCAAGTCTGAGATGCGGTTCCGGCATGCCCGACAGGTGATTCCGGAGTGTTCGCCAAGTGGTTCTGGCGTAGCCGGCAGGTCATTTTGCATGTCCGGCGGTGGTTCCGCGAGTCGAGCCGGTGGTTCCGGTGTGTCCGGCAGGTGGTTCTGGCGTGACCGGCACGAGGTTCTGGCACGTCTGAGAGTTGGTTCCGGCGTGCCCGACAGGTGATTCCGGAGTGTCCGCCACGTGGTTCTGGCGTACCCGGCAGGTGATTTTGGCGTGTCTGGCAGGTGTTTCTTGCAAGTCGAGCATTTGGCTCAGGCATGCTCAGCAGGTGCTTCCGGCGTGTCTGGCAGGTGGTTCTGGTGTGTCTGAGAGCTGGTTCTTGCATGTCTGGCAGATGATTCCGGAGTGTCCACCAAGTGGTTGTGGCATACCCGGCAGGTGATTTTAGCGTGTCAGGTAGGTGGTTCCAGCGAGTCGAGTAGGTGGTTCCGGCGTGCTCGGCATGTGGTTCAGGCGGGTCTGGCAGGTGGTTTCGGTCTGTTCGGGGAGTGGTTCCGGCATCTCAGGCACATGGTTCTGGCACGTCTGATAGGTGGTTCCGGCCGGCCCGACAGGTGTTTCCATGGTGTCCGCCAAGTGGTTCTGGCATAGCTGGCAGGTGATGTTGGCGTGACCGGCAGGTGGTTCCAGACAGCCCGGCAGGTGATTCCGAAGTGTTCACCAAATGCTTGTGGAGTAGCCGGAAGTTGATTTTGGCATGTCCAGCAGGTGGTTTTGGCGAGTCGAGCAGGTGGTTCTGGCGTGCTCGGCAGGTGCTTCCGGTGTCATCGGCATGTGGTTCCGGCATGTCTGAGAGGTGGTTCAGCCATCCCCGGCAGGTGATTCCGGAGTGTTCCCCAAGTGGTTCTGGCATAGCCGGCAGGTGATTTTGCATGTCCGGCAATGGTTCCGGCGAGTCGAGCCGGTGGTTCCGGCATGTCCGGCAGGTGATTCCGGCATGTCCAGCAGGTGGTTCTGAGAAGTGGATCAGGTGGTTCCGGCAGGCACGGCAGGTGATTCCGGAGTGTCCGGCATGTGATTCTGTCACCTCTGAGAGTTTGTTCTGGCATGCCCGGCAGGTGATACCACAGTGTCCGGCATTTGGTTCTGGCACCTCTGACAGGTGGTTCCGGGATGCCTGGCATGTGATTCCGGAGTGTCTGCCGAGTGGTTCTGGCGTGTCCAGCAGGTGTTTCCGGTCTTTCCGGCAGGTGGTTCTGGCGTGTCCGGCACGAGGTTCTGGCACGTCTGAGAGTTGGTTCCGGCATGCCCGACAGGTGATTCCGGAGTGTCCGCCACGTGGTTCTGGCGTACCCGGCAGGTGATTTTGGCGTGTCTGGCAGGTGTTTCTTGCAAGTCGAGCATGTGGCTCAGGCATGATCAGCAGGTGCTTCCGGCCTGTCCGGCACGTGGTTCTGGTGTGTCTGAGAGCTGGTTCTGGCATGTCCGGCAGATTATTCCGGAGTGTCCACCAAGTGGTTCTGGTGTAGCCGGCAGGTGATTTTGGCGTGTCCAGCAGGTGGTTTTGGCGAGTCGAGTTGGTGGTTCCGGCGTGCTCGGCAGGTGCTTCCGGCGTCATTGGCATGTGGTTCCGGCATGTCTGAGAGGTGGTTCCGGCATGCCCGGCAGGTGGTTCCGGAGTGTCTGTCGAGTGGTTCTGGAGCCAGCACGGCAGGTGATTCCGAAGAGTTCACCAAATCGTTGTGGCGTAGCCGGCAGGTGATTTTGGCGTGTCTGGAATGTGGTTCTGGCTAGTTGAGCAGGTGGATCAGGCGTGCTAGCCAGGGGGTTCAGGCGGGTCTGGCAGGTGGTTTCGGTCTGTTCGGGGAGTGGTTCCGGCATCTCAGGCACATGGTTCTGGCACGTCTGAGAGGTGGTTGCGGCCGGCCCGACAGGTGTTTCCGGAGTGTCCGCCAAGTGGTTCTGGCGTAGCTGAAAGGTGATGTTGGCGGGACCGGCAGGTGGTTCCAGCCAGCCCGGCAGGTGATTCCGGAGTATCTGCCGCGTGGTTCAGGCGTAGCCGGCAGGTGATTTTGGCGTGTCCAGCAGGTGGTTCCGGCGAGCTCGGCAGGTGGTACCGGCGCGTCCGGTACATGGTTCTGGCACGTCTGAGAGATGGTCCCGGCATGCCCGGCAGGTGATTCCGGAATGTCCGGCATGTGGTTCTGGCACCTCTGAGAGGTGGTTCCGGCATGCCCGGCAGGTGATTCCAGAGTGTCCGCCACGTGGTTCTGGTGTACCCGGCAGGTGATTTTGGTGTGTCTGGCAGGTGTTTCTTGCAAGTCGAGCATGTGGCTCAGGCATGATCAGCAGGTGCTTCCGGCCTGTCCGGCACGTGGTTCTGGTGTGTCTGAGAGCTGGTTCTGGCCTGTCCGGCAGATTATTCCGGAGTGTCCACCAAGTGGTTGTGGCATACCCGGCAGGTGATTTTAGCGCGTCAGGTAGGTGGTTCCGGCGAGTCGAGTTGGTGGTTCCGGCGTGCTCGGCAGGTGGTTCAGGCGGGTCTGGCAGCTGGTTTCGGTCTGTTCGGTGTGTGGTTCCAGCATCTCAGGCACATGGTTCTGGCACGTCTGATAGGTGGTTCCGGCCGGCCCGACAGGTGTTTCCATGGTGTCCGCCAAGTGGTTCTGGCATAGCAGGCAGGTGACGTTGGCGTGACCGGCAGGTGGTTCCAGCCAGCCCGGCAGGTGATTCCGAAGTTTTCACCAAATGGTTGTGGCGTAGCCGGAATCTGATTTTTGCATGTCCAGCAGGTGGTTTTGGCGAGTCGAGCAGGTGGTTCTGGCGTGCTCGGCAGGTGCTTCCGGTGTCATTGGCATGTGGTTCTGGCATGTCTGAGAGGTGGTTCCGGCATGCCCGGCATGTGATTCCGCAGTCTCCGGCATTTGGTCCTGGCACCTCTGAGAGGTGGTTCAGGCATGCCCGACAGGTGATTCCGGAGTGTTCGCCAAGTGGTTCTGGCGTAGCCGGCAGGTCATTTTGCATGTCCAGCGGTGGTTCCGGCGTGTCGAGCCGGTGGTTCCGGCGTAGCCGGCAGTTGCTCTTGGCGTGTCCACTAGGTGGTTCTGGGGAGTGGATCAGCTGGTTCTGGCATACTCGGCAGGTGGTACCGGCGTGTCCAGAACATGGTTTTGGCAAGTCTGAGAGGTGGTTCCGGCACGCCCGACAGGTGATTCCGGAGCGTCCGCCAAGTGTTTCTGGCGTACCCGGCAGGTGATTTCGGCATGTCCGACAGGTGTCTCTTGCGAGTCGAGCAGGTGGCTCAGGCATGCTCAGCTGGTGCTTCCGGCGTCTCTGGCACGTGGTTCTGGTGTGTCTGAGAGCTGGTTCTGGCATGTCCGGCAGATGATTCCGGAGTGTCCACCAAGTGGTTCTGGTATACCTGGCAGGTGATTTTGGCGTGTCAGGAAGGTGGTTCCGGCTAGTTGAGCAGGTGGATCAGGCGGGCTCGCCAGGGGGTTCATGCGGGTCTGGCAGGTGGTTTCGGTCTGTTCGGGGAGTGGTTCCGGCATCTCAGGCACATGGTTCTGGCACGTCTGAGAGGTGGTTCCGGCCGGCCGGAGAGGTGTTTCCGGAGTGTCCGCCAAGTGGTTCTGGCGTAGGTGAAAGGCGACTTTGGCGTGACCGGTAGGTGGTTCCAGCCAGCCCGGAGGTGATTCCAGAGTGTCTGCGGTGTGGTTCTGGCGTAGCTGGTAGGTGATTTTGGCGTGTCCAGCAGGTGGTTCCGGCGAGATCGGCAGGTGGTACCAGCGTGTCCGGAACATGGTTCTGGCACGGCTGAGAGATGGTTCCGTCATGCCCGGCAGGTGAATCCGGAGTGTCCGGCATGTGGTTCTGGCACCTCTGAGATGTGGTTCCCCCATGCCCGGCAGGTGATTCCGGAGTGTTCGGCATGTGGTTCTGGCACCTCTGAGAGGTGGTTCCAGCATGCCCGGCAGGTGGTTCCGGAGTGTCTGCCTAGTGGTTCTGGCGTAGTCGGCAGGTGATTCTGGCGTGTCCAGCAGGTGGTTCTGGGGAGTGGATCAGGTGGTTACGGCATTCTCGGCAGGTGGTACCGGCGTGTCCGGAACATGGTTCCGGCAAGTCTGAGATGCGGTTCCGGCATGCCCGACAGGTGATTCCGGAGTGTTCGCCAAGTGGTTCTGGCGTAGCTGGCAGGTCATTTTGCATGTCCGGCGGTGGCTCCGCGAGTCGAGCCGGTGGTTCCGGTGTGTCCGGCAGGTGGTTCTGGCGTGACCGGCACGAGGATCTGGCACGTCTGAGTGTTGGTTCCGGCGTGCCCGACAGGTGATTCCGGAGTGTCCGCCACGTGGTTCTGGCGTACCCGGCAGGTGATTTTGGCGTGTCTGGCAGGTGTTTCTTGCAAGTCGAGCATTTGGCTCAGGCATGCTCAGCAGGTGCTTCCGGCGTGTCTGGCAGGTGGTTCTGGTGTGTCTGAGAGCTGGTTCTGGCATGTCTGGCAGATGATTCCGGAGTGTCCACCAAGTGGTTGTGGCATACCCGGCAGGTGATTTTAGCGTGTCAGGTAGGTGGTTCCAGCGAGTCGAGTAGGTGGTTCCGGCGTGCTTGGCAGGAGGTTCAGGCGGGTCTGGCATGTGGTTTTGGTCTGTTCGGGGAGTGGTTCCGGCATCTCAGGCACATGGTTCTGGCACGTCTGATAGGTGGTTCCGGCCGGCCCGACAGGTGTTTCCATGGTGTCCGCCAAGTGGTTCTGGCATAGCTGGCAGGTGATGTTGGCGTGACCGGCAGGTGGTTCCAGACAGCCCGGCAGGTGATTCCGAAGTGTTCACCAAATGCTTGTGGAGTAGCCGGAAGTTGATTTTGGCATGTCCAGCAGGTTGTTTTGGCGAGTCGAGCAGGTGGTTCCGGCGTGCTCGGCAGGTGCTTCCGGTGTCATCGTCATGTGGTTCCGGCATGTCTGAGAGGTGGTTCCGCCATGCCCGGCAGGTGATTCCGGAGTGTTCCCCAAGTGGTTCTGGCATAGCCGGCAGGTGATTTTGCATGTCCGGCAATGGTTCCGGCGAGCCGAGCCGGTGGTTCCGGCATAGCCGGCAGTTGCTCTTGGCGTGTCCACTAGGTGGTTCTGGGGAGTGGATCAGCTGGTTCCGGCATACTCGGCAGGTGGTACCGGCGTGTCCAGAACATGGTTCTGGCAAGTCTGAGAGGTGGTTCCGGCACGCCCGACCGTGATTCCGGAGCGTCCGCCAAGTGTTTCTGGCGTACCCGGCAGGTGATTTTGGCATGTCCGACAGGTGTTTCTTGCGAGTCGAGCAGGTGGCTCAGGCATGCTCAGCTGGTGCTTCCGGCGTCTCTGGCACGTGGTTCTGGTGTGTCTGAGAGCTGGTTCTGGCATGTCCGGCAGATGATTCCGGAGTGTCCACCAAGTGGTTCTGGTATACCTGGCAGGTGATTTTGGCGTGTCAGGAAGGTGGTTCCGGCTAGTTGAGCAGGTGGATCAGGCGTGCTCGCCAGGGGGTTCATGCGGGTCTGGCAGGTGGTTTCGGTCTGTTCGGGGAGTGGTTCCGGCATCTCAGGCACATGGTTCTGGCACGTCTGAGAGGTGGTTCCGGCCGGCGGGAGAGGTGTTTCCGGAGTGTCCGCCAAGTGGTTCTGGCGTAGGTGAAAGGCGACGTTGGCGTGACCGGCAGGTGTTTCCAGCCAGCCCGGCAGGTGATTCCAGAGTTTCTGCCGTGTGGTTCTGGCGTAGCTGGCAGGTGGTTTTGGCGTGTCCAGCAGGTGGTTCCGGCGAGATCGGCAGGTGGTACCAGCGTGTCCGGAACATGGTTCTGGCACGGCTGAGAGATGGTTCCGCCATGCCCGGCAGGTGAATCCGGAGTGTCCGGCATGTGGTTCTGGCACCTCTGAGATGTGGTTCCCCCATGCCCGGCAGGTGATTCCGGAGTGTTCGTCATGTGGTTCTGGCACCTCTGAGAGGTGGTTCCGGCATGCCCGGCAGGTGGTTCCGGAGTGTCTGCCGAGTGGTTCTGGCGTAGTCGGCAGGTGTTTCTGGCGTGTCCAGCAGGTGGTTCTGGGGAGTGGATCAGGTGGTTCCGGCATTCTCGGCAGGTGGTACCGGCGTGTCCGGAACATGGTTCTGGCAAGTCTGAGAGGCGGTTCCGGCATGCCCGACAGGTGATTCCGGAGTGTTCGCCAAGTGGTTCTGGCGTAGTCGGCAGGTCATTTTGCATGTCCGGCGGTGGTTCCGCGAGTCGAGCCGGTGGTTCCGTTGTGTCCGGCAGGTGGTTCTGGCGTGACCGGCACGAGGTTCTGGCACGTCTGAGAGTTGGTTCCGGCATGCCCGACAGGTGATTCCGGAGTGTCCGCCACGTGGTTCTGGCGTACCCGGCCGGTGATTTTGGCGTGTCTGGCAGGTGTTTCTTGCAAGTCGAGCATTTGTCTCAGGCATGCTCAGCAGGTGCTTCCGGCGTGTCTGGCAGGTGGTTCTGGTGTGTCTGAGAGCTGGTTCTGGCATGTCTGTCAGATGATTCCGGAGTGTCCACCAAGTGGTTGTGGCATACCTGGCAGGTGATTGTAGCGTGTCAGGTAGGTGGTTCCAGCGAGTCGAGTAGGTGGTTCCGCCATGCTCGGCAGGTGGTTCAGGCGGGTCTGGCAGGTGGTTTCGGTCTGTTCGGGGAGTGGTTCCGGCATCTCAGGCACATGGTTCTGGCACGTCTGATAGGTGGTTCCGGCCGGCCCGACAGGTGTTTCCATGGTGTCCGCCAAGTGGTTCTGGCATAGCTGGCAGGTGATGTTTGTGTGACCGGCACGTGGTTCCAGAAAGCCCGGCAGGTGATTCCGAAGAGTTCACCAAATGGTTGTGGCCTAGCCGGCAGGTGATTTTGGCGTGTCCTGCAGGTGGTTTTGGTGAGTCAAGCAGGTCGTTCTGGCGTGCTCGGCAGGTGCTTGCGGTTTCATTGGCATGTGGTTCCGGCATGTCTGAGAGGTGGTTCCGCCATGCCCGGCAGGTGATTCCGGAGTGTTCGCCAAGTGGTTCTGGCACCTCTGAGAGGTGGTTCCGGCATGCCCGGCAGGTGGTTCCGGAGTGTTCGGCATGTGGTTCTGGCAACTCTGAGAGGTGGTTCCGGCATGCCCAGGAGGTGGTTCCGGAGTGTCTGCCTAGTGGTTCTGGCATCGTCGGCAGGTGATTCTGGCGTGTCCAGCAGGTGGTTCTGGGGAGTGGATCAGTTGGTTCCGGCATTCTCGGCAGGTGGTACCGGCGTGTCCGGAACATGGTTCTGGCAAGTCTGAGAGGCGGTTCCGGCATGCCCGACAGGTGATTCCGAAGAGTTCACCAAATGGTTGTGGCCTAGCCGGCTGGTGATTTCGGCGTGTCCTGCAGGTGGTTTTGGCGAGTCAAGCAGGTCGTTCTGGCGTGCTCGGCAGGTGCTTGCGGTTTCATTGGCATGTGGTTCCGGCATGTCTGAGAGGTGGTTACGCCATGCCCGGCAGGTGATTCCGGAGTGTTCGCCAAGTGGTTCTGGCGTAGCCGGCAGGTGATTTTGCATGTCCGGCAATGGTTCCGGCGAGTCGAGCCGGTGGTTCCGGCATGTCTGGCAGGTGATTCCGGCATGTCCAGCAGGTGGTTCTGAGAAGTGGATCAGGTGGTTCCGGCAGGCACGGCAGGTGATTCCGGAGTGTCCGGCATGTGATTCTGTCACCTCTGAGAGGTTGTTCTGGCATGCCCGGCAGGTGATACCACAGTGTCCGGCATTTGGTTCTGGCACCTCTGACAGGTGGTTCCGGGATGCCTGGCATGTGATTCCGGAGTGTCTGCCGAGTGGTTCTGGCGTGTCCAGCAGGTGTTTCCGGTCTTTCCGGCAGGTGGTTCTGGCGTGTCCGGCATGAGGTTCTGGCACGTCTGAGAGTTGGTTCCGGCATGCCCGACAGGTGATTCCGGAGCGTCCGCCACGTCGTTCTGGTGTACCCGGCAGGTGATTTTGGTGTGTCTGGCAGGTGTTTCTTGCAAGTCGAGCATGTGGCTCAGGCATGATCAGCAGGTGCTTCCGGCCTGTCCGGCACGTGGTTCTGGTGTGTCTGAGAGGTGGTTCTGGCATGTCCGGCAGATTATTCTGGAGTGTCCACCAAGTGGTTGTGGCATACCCGGCAGGTGATTTTAGCGTGTCAGGTAGGTGGTTCCGGCGAGTCGAGTTGGTGGTTCCGGCGTGCTCGGCAGGTGGTTCAGGCGGGTCTGGCAGCTGGTTTCGGTCTGTTCGGTGTGTGGTTCCGGCATCTCAGGCACATGGTTCTGGCACGTCTGATAGGTGGTTCCGGCCGGCCCGACAGGTGTTTCCATGGTGTCCGCCAAGTGGTTCTGGCATAGCAGGCAGGTGACGTTGGCGTGACCGGCAGGTGGTTCCAGCCAGCCCGGCAGGTGATTCCGAAGTTTTCACCAAATGGTTGTGGCGTAGCCGGAATCTGATTTTTGCATGTCCAGCAGGTGGTTTTGGCGAGTCGAGCAGGTGGTTCTGGCGTGCTCGGCAGGTGCTTCCGGTGTCATTGGCATGTGGTTCTCGCATGTCTGAGAGGTGGTTCCGCCATGCCCGGCAGGTGATTCCGGAGTGTTAGCCAAGTGGTTCTGGCGTAGCCGGCAGGTGATTTTGCATGGCCGGCAATGGTTCCGGCGAGTCGAGCCAGTGGTTCCGGCATGTCCGGCAGGTGGTTCCGGCATGCCCGGCAGGTGATTCCGCAGTCTCCGGCATTTGGTCCTGGCACCTCTGAGAGGTGGTTCAGGCATGCCCGACAGGTGATTCCGGAGTGTTCCCCAAGTGGTTCTGGCATAGCCGGCAGGTCATTTTGCATGTCCAGCGGTGGTTCCGGCGAGTCGAGCCGGTGGTCGGCGTAGCCGGCAGTTGCTCTTGGCGTGTCCACTAGGTGGTTCTGGGGAGTGGATCAGCTGGTTCCGGCATACTCGGCAGGTGGTACCGGCGTGTCCAGAACATGGTTCTGGCAAGTCTGAGAGGTGGTTCCGGCACGCCCGACAGTGATTCCGGAGCGTCCGCCAAGTGTTTCTGGCGTACCCGGCAGGTGATTTTGGCATGTCCGACAGGTGTTTCTTGCGAGTCGAGCAGGTGGCTCAGGCATGCTCAGCTGGTGCTTCCGGCGTCTCTGGAACGTGGTTCTGGTGTGTCTGAGAGCTGGTTCTGGCATGTCCGGAAGATGATTCCGGAGTGTCCACCAAGTGGTTCTGGTATACCTGGCAGGTGATTTTGGCGTGTCAGGAAGGTGGTTCCGGCTAGTTGAGCAGGTGGATCAGGCGTGCTCGCCAGGGGGTTCATGCGGGTCTGGCAGGTGGTTTCGGTCTGTTCGGGGAGTGGTTCCGGCATCTCAGGCACATGGTTCTGGCACGTCTGAGAGGTGGTTCCGGCCGGCCGGAGAGGTGTTTCCGGAGTGTCCGCCAAGTGGTTCTGGCGTAGGTGAAAGGCGACGTTGGCGTGACCGGTAGGTGGTTCCAGCCAGCCCGGAGGTGATTCCAGAGTGTCTGCGGTGTGGTTCTGGCGTAGCTGGCAGGTGATTTTGGCGTGTCCAGCAGGTGGTTCCGGCGAGATCGGCAGGTGGTACCAGCGTGTCCGGAACATGGTTCTGGCACGGCTGAGAGATGGTTCCGTCATGCCCGGCAGGTGAATCCGGAGCGTCCGGCATGTGGTTCTGGCACCTCTGAGATGTGGTTCCCCCATGCCCGGCAGGTGATTCCGGAGTGTTCAGCATGTGGTTCTGGCACCTCTGAGAGGTGGTTCCAGCATGCCCGGCAGGTGGTTCCGGAGTGTCTGCCTAGTGGTTCTGGCGTAGTCGGCAGGTGATTCTGGCGTGTCCAGCAGGTGGTTCTGGGGAGTGGATCAGGTGGTTCCGGCATTCTCGACAGGTGGTACCGGCGTGTCGGGAACATGGTTCTTGCAAGTCTGAGATGCGGTTCCGGCATGCCCGACAGGTGATTCCGGAGTGTTCGCCAAGTGGTTCTGGCGTAGCCGGCAGGTCATTTTGCATGTCCGGCGGTGGTTCCGCGAGTCGAGCCGGTGGTTCCGGTGTGTCCGGCAGGTGGTTCTGGCGTGACCGGCACGAGGTTCTGGCACGTCTGAGAGTTGGTTCCGGCGTGCCCGACAGGTGATTCCGGAGTGTCCGCCACGTGGTTCTGGCGTACCCGGCAGGTGATTTTGGCGTGTCTGGCAGGTGTTTCTTGCAAGTCGAGCATGTGGCTCAGGCATGATCAGCAGGTGCTTCCGGCGTGTCTGGCAGGTGGTTCTGGTGTGTCTGAGAGCTGGTTCTGGCATGTCTGGCAGATGATTCCGGAGTGTCCACCAAGTGGTTGTGGCATACCCGGCAGGTGATTTTAGCGTGTCAGGTAGGTGGTTCCAGCGAGTCGAGTAGGTGGTTCCGGCGTGCTCGGCAGGTGGTTCAGGCGGGTCTGGCAGGTGGTTTCGGTCTGTTCGGGGAGTGGTTCCGGCATCTCAGGCACATGGTTCTGGCACGTCTGATAGGTGGTTCCGGCCGGCCCGACAGGTGTTTCCATGGTGTCCGCCAAGTGGTTCTGGCATAGCTGGCAGGTGATGTTGGCGTGACCGTCAGGTGGTTCCAGCCAGCCCGGCAGGTGATTCCGAAGTGTTCACCAAATGCTTGTGGAGTAGCCGGAAGTTGATTTTGGCATGTCCAGCAGGTGGTTTTGGCGAGTCGAGCAGGTGGTTCTGGCGTGCTCGGCAGGTGCTTCCGGTGTCATCGGCATGTGGTTCCGGCATGTCTGAGAGGTGGTTCCGCCATGCCCGGCAGGTGATTCCGGAGTGTTCCCCAAGTGGTTCTGGCATAGCCGGCAGGTGATTTTGCATGTCCGGCAATGGTTCCGGCGAGTCGAGCCGGTGGTTCCGGCATGTCCGGCAGGTGATTCCGGCATGTCCAGCAGGTGGTTCTGAGAAGTGGATCAGGTGGTTCCGGCAGGCACGGCAGGTGATTCCGGAGTGTCCGGCATGTGATTCTGTCACCTCTGAGAGTTTGTTCTGGCATGCCCGGCAGGTGATACCACAGTGTCCGGCATTTGGTTCTGGCACCTCTGACAGGTGGTTCCGGGATGCCTGGCATGTGATTCCGGAGTGTCTGCCGAGTGGTTCTGGCGTGTCCAGCAGGTGTTTCCGGTCTTTCCGGCAGGTGGTTCTGGCGTGTCCGGCACGAGGTTCTGGCACGTCTGAGAGTTGGTTCCGGCGTGCCCGACAGGTGATTCCGGAGTGTCCGCCACGTGGTTCTGGCATACCCGGCAGGTGATTTTGGCGTGTCTGGCAGGTGTTTCTTGCAAGTCGAGCATGTGGCTCAGGCATGATCAGCAGGTGCTTCCGGCCTGTCCGGCACGTGGTTCTGGTGTGTCTGAGAGCTGGTTCTGGCATGTCCGGCAGATTATTCCGGAGTGTCCACCAAGTGGTTCTGGTGTAGCCGGCAGGTGATTTTGGCGTGTCCAGCAGGTGGTTTTGGCGAGTCGAGTTGGTGGTTCCGGCGTGCTCAGCAGGTGCTTCCGGCGTCATTTGCATGTGGTTACGGCATGTCTGAGAGGAGGTTCCGGCATGCCCGGCAGGTGGTTCCGGAGTGTCTGTCGAGTGGTTCTGGAGCCAGCACGGCAGGTGATTCCGAAGAGTTCACCAAATCGTTGTGGCGTAGCCGGCAGGTGATTTTGGCGTGTCTGGAATGTGGTTCTGGCTAGTTGAGCAGGTGGATCAGGCGTGCTCGCCAGGGGGTTCAGGCGGGTCTGGCAGGTGGTTTCGGTCTGTTCGGGGAGTGGTTCCGGCATCTCAGGCACATGGTTCTGGCACGTCTGAGAGGTGGTTGCGGCCGGCCCGACAGGTGTTTCCGGAGTGTCCGCCAAGTGGTTCTGGCGTAGCTGAAAGGTGATGTTGGCGGGACCGGCAGGTGGTTCCAGCCAGCCCGGCAGGTGATTCCGGAGTATCTGCCGCGTGGTTCAGGCGTAGCCGGCAGGTGATTTTGGCGTGTCCAGCAGGTGGTTCCGGCGAGCTCGGCAGGTGGTACCGGCGCGTCCGGTACATGGTTCTGGCACGTCTGAGAGATGGTCCCGGCATGCCCGGCAGGTGATTCCGGAATGTCCGGCATGTGGTTCTGGCACCTCTGAGAGGTGGTTCCGGCATGCCCGGCAGGTGATTCCGGAGTGTCCGCCACGTGGTTCTGGTGTACCCGGCAGGTGATTTTGGTGTGTCTGGCATGTGTTTCTTGCAAGTCGAGCATGTGGCTCAGGCATGATCAGCAGGTGCTTCCGGCCTGTCCGGCACGTGGTTCTGGTGTGTCTGAGAGCTGGTTCTGGCATGTCCGGCAGATTATTCCGGAGTGTCCACCAAGTGGTTGTGGCATACCCGGCAGGTGATTTTAGCGTGTCAGGTAGGTGGTTCCGGCGAGTCGAGTTGGTGGTTCCGGCGTGCTCGGCAGGTGGTTCAGGCGGGTCTGGCAGCTGGTTTCGGTCTGTTCGGTGTGTGGTTCCGGCATCTCAGGCACATGGTTCTGGCACGTCTGATAGGTGGTTCCGGCCGGCCCGACAGGTGTTTCCATGGTGTCCGCCAAGTGGTTCTGGCATAGCAGGCAGGTGACGTTGGCGTGACCGGCAGGTGGTTCCAGCCAGCCCGGCAGGTGATTCCGAAGTTTTCACCAAATGGTTGTGGCGTAGCCGGAATCTGATTTTTGCATGTCCAGCAGGTGGTTTTGGCGAGTCGAGCAGGTGGTTCTGGCGTGCTCGGCAGGTGCTTCCGGTGTCATTGGCATGTGGTTCTGGCATGTCTGAGAGGTGGTTCCGGCATGCCCGGCATGTGATTCCGCAGTCTCCGGCATTTGGTCCTGGCACCTCTGAGAGGTGGTTCAGGCATGCCCGACAGGTGATTCCGGAGTGTTCGCCAAGTGGTTCTGGCGTAGCCGGCAGGTCATTTTGCATGTCCAGCGGTGGTTCCGGCGAGTCGAGCCGGTGGTTCCGGTGTAGCCGGCAGTTGCTCTTGGCGTGTCCACTAGGTGGTTCTGGGGAGTGGATCAGCTGGTTCCGGCATACTCGGCAGGTGGTACCGGCGTGTCCAGAACATGGTTCTGGCAAGTCTGAGAGGTGGTTCCGGCACGCCCGACAGGTGATTCCGGAGCGTCCGCCAAGTGTTTCTGGCGTACCCGGCAGGTGATTTCGGCATGTCCGACAGGTGTCTCTTGCGAGTCGAGCAGGTGGCTCAGGCATGCTCAGCTGGTGCTTCCGGCGTCTCTGGCACGTGGTTCTGCTGTGTCTGAGAGCTGGTTCTGGCATGTCCGGCAGATGATTCCGGAGTGTCCACCAAGTGGTTCTGGTATACCTGGCAGGTGATTTTGGCGTGTCAGGAAGGTGGTTCCGGCTAGTTGAGCAGGTGGATCAGGCGTGCTCGCCAGGGGGTTCATGCGGGTCTGGCAGGTGGTTTCGGTCTGTTCGGGGAGTGGTTCCGGCATCTCAGGCACATGGTTCTGGCACGTCTGAGAGGTGGTTCCGGCCGGCCGGAGAGGTGTTTCCGGAGTGTCCGCCAAGTGGTTCTGGCGTAGGTGAAAGGCGACTTTGGCGTGACCGGTAGGTGGTTCCAGCCAGCCCGGAGGTGATTCCAGAGTGTCTGCGGTGTGGTTCTGGCGTAGCTGGCAGGTGATTTTGGCGTGTCCAGCAGGTGGTTCCGGCGAGATCGGCAGGTGGTACCAGCGTGTCCGGAACATGGTTCTGGCACGGCTGAGAGATGGTTCCGTCATGCCCGGCAGGTGAATCCGGAGTGTCCGGCATGTGGTTCTGGCACCTCTGAGATGTGGTTCCCCCATGCCCGGCAGGTGATTCCGGAGTGTTCGGCATGTGGTTCTGGCACCTCTGAGAGGTGGTTCCAGCATGCCCGGCAGGTGGTTCCGGAGTGTCTGCCTAGTGGTTCTGGTGTAGTCGGCAGGTGATTCTGGCGTGTCCAGCAGGTGGTTCTGGGGAGTGGATCAGGTGGTTACGGCATTCTCGGCAGGTGGTACCGGCGTGTCCGGAACATGGTTCCGGCAAGTCTGAGATGCGGTTCCGGCATGCCCGACAGGTGATTCCGGAGTGTTCGCCAAGTGGTTCTGGCGTAGCCGGCAGGTCATTTTGCATGTCCGGCGGTGGCTCCGCGAGTCGAGCCGGTGGTTCCGGTGTGTCCGGCAGGTGGTTCTGGCGTGACCGGCACGAGGTTCTGGCACGTCTGAGTGTTGGTTCCGGCGTGCCCGACAGGTGATTCCGGAGTGTCCGCCACGTGGTTCTGGCGTACCCGGCAGGTGATTTTGGCGTGTCTGGCAGGTGTTTCTTGCAAGTCGAGCATTTGGCTCAGGCATGCTCAGCAGGTGCTTCCGGCGGGTATGGCAGGTTGTTCTGGTGTGTCTGAGAGCTGGTTCTGGCATGTCTGGCAGATGATTCCGGAGTGTCCACCAAGTGGTTGTGGCATACCTGGCAGGTGATTTTAGCGTGTCAGGTAGGTGGTTCCAGCGAGTCGAGTAGGTGGTTCCGGCGTGCTTGGCAGGAGGTTCAGGCGGGTCTGGCAGGTGGTTTCGGTCTGTTCGGGGAGTGGTTCCGGCATCTCAGGCACATGGTTCTGGCACGTCTGATAGGTGGTTCCGGCCGGCCCGACAGGTGTTTCCATGGTATCCGCCAAGTGGTTCTGGCATAGCTGGCAGGTGATGTTGGCGTGACCGGCAGGTGGTTCCAGACAGCCCGGCAGGTGATTCCGAAGTGTTCACCAAATGCTTGTGGAGTAGCCGGAAGTTGATTTTGGCATGTCCAGCAGGTTGTTTTGGCGAGTCGAGCAGGTGGTTCCGGCGTGCTCGGCAGGTGCTTCCGGTGTCATCGTCATGTGGTTCCGGCATGTCTGAGAGGTGGTTCCGCCATGCCCGGCAGGTGATTCCGGAGTGTTCCCCAAGGGGTTCTGGAATAGCCGGCAGGTGATTTTGCATGTCCGGCAATGGTTCCGGCGAGCTGAGCCGGTGGTTCCGGCATAGCCGGCAGTTGCTCTTGGCGTGTCCACTAGGTGGTTCTGGGGAGTGGATCAGCTGGTTCCGGCATACTCGGCAGGTGGTACCGGCGTGTCCAGAACATGGTTCTGGCAAGTCTGAGAGGTGGTTCCGGCACGCCCGACCGTGATTCCGGAGCGTCCGCCAAGTGTTTCTGGCGTACCCGGCAGGTGATTTTGGCATGTCCGACAGGTGTTTCTTGCGAGTCGAGCAGGTGGCTCAGGCATGCTCAGCTGGTGCTTCCGGCGTCTCTGGCACGTGGTTCTGCTGTGTCTGAGAGCTGGTTCTGGCATGTCCGGCAGATGATTCCGGAGTGTCCACCAAGTGGTTCTGGTATACCTGGCAGGTGATTTTGGCGTGTCAGGAAGGTGGTTCCGGCTAGTTGAGCAGGTGGATCAGGCGTGCTCGCCAGGGGGTTCATGCGGGTCTGGCAGGTGGTTTCGGTCTGTTCGGGGAGTGGTTCCGGCATCTCAGGCACATGGTTCTGGCACGTCTGAGAGGTGGTTCCGGCCGGCGGGAGAGGTGTTTCCGGAGTGTCCGCCAAGTGGTTCTGGCGTAGGTGAAAGGCGACGTTGGCGTGACCGGCAGGTGTTTCCAGCCAGCCCGGCAGGTGATTCCAGAGTTTCTGCCGTGTGGTTCTGGCGTAGCTGGCAGGTGGTTTTGGCGTGTCCAGCAGGTGGTTCCGGCGAGATCGGCAGGTGGTACCAGCGTGTCCGGAACATGGTTCTGGCACGGCTGAGAGATGGTTCCGCCATGCCCGGCAGGTGAATCCGGAGTGTCCGGCATGTGGTTCTGGCACCTCTGAGATGTGGTTCCCCCATGCCCGGCAGGTGATTCCGGAGTGTTCGTCATGTGGTTCTGGCACCTCTGAGAGGTGGTTCCGGCATGCCCGGCAGGTGGTTCCGGAGTGTCTGCCGAGTGGTTCTGGCGTAGTCGGCAGGTGTTTCTGGCGTGTCCAGCAGGTGGTTCTGGGGAGTGGATCAGGTGGTTCCGGCATTCTCGGCAGGTGGTACCGGCGTGTCCGGAACATGGTTCTGGCAAGTCTGAGAGGCGGTTCCGGCATGCCCGACAGGTGATTCCGGAGTGTTCGCCAAGTGGTTCTGGCGTAGTCGGCAGGTCATTTTGCATGTCCGGCGGTGGTTCCGCGAGTCGAGCCGGTAGTTCCGTTGTGTCCGGCAGGTGGTTCTGGCGTGACCGGCACGAGGTTCTGGCACGTCTGAGAGATGGTTCCGGCATGCCCGGCAGGTGATTCCGGAGTGTCCGGCATGTGGTTATGGCACCTCTGAGAGGTGGTTCCGGCATTCACGGCAGGTGATACCGGAGTCTCCGGCATTTGGTTCGGGCACCTCTGAGAGGTGGTTCCTGAATGCCTGGCCTGTGATTCCGGAGTGTCTGCCGAGTGGTTCTGGCGTAGCCGGCAGTTGATTTTGGCGTGTCCACTAGGTGGTTCTGGAGAGTGGATCAGCTGGTTCCGGCATACTCGGAAGGTGGTACCGGCGTGTCCGGAACATGGTTCTGGCATGTCTGAGAGGAGGTTCCGGCATGCCCGACAGGTGATTCCGGAGCGTCCGCCAAGTGTTTCTGGCGTTCCCGGCAGGTGATTTTGGCATGTCCGACAGGTGTATCTTGCGAGTCGAGCAGGTGGTTCTGGCGTGCTCGGCAGGTGCTTCCGGTGTCATTGGCATGTGGTTCCGGCATGTCTGAGAGGTGGTTCCGGCATGCCAGGCAGGTGGTTCCGGAGAGTCTGCCGAGTGGTTCTGGAGCCAGCCCGGCAGGTGATTCCGAAGATTTCACCAAATGGTTGTGGGGTAGCCGGCAGGTGATTTTGGTGTGTCCAGCGGGTGGTTTTGGCGAGTTGAGCAGGTGGTTCTGTCGTGCTCAGCAGGTGCTTCCGGTGTCATTGGCATGTGGTTCAGGCATGTCTGAGAGGTGGTTCCGCCATGCCCGGCAGGTTATTCCGGAGTGTTCGCCAAGTGGTTCTGGCGTAGCTGGCAGGTGATTTTGGCATGTCCAGGAGCTGGTTCCGGCGAGCTCGGCAGGTGGTACCAGCGTGTCCGGAACTTGGTTCTGGCACGTCTGAGAGATGGTTCCGGCATGCCCGGCAGGTGATTCCGGAGTGTCCGGCATGTGGTTATGGCACCTCTGAGAGGTGGTTCCGGCATGCCCGGCAGGTGATTCCGGAGTGTCCAGCATGTGGTTCTGGCAAGTCTGAGAGGCGGTTCCGGCATGCCCGACAGGTGATTCCGGAGTGTTCGCCAAGTGGCTCTGGCGTAGCCGGCAGGTCATTTTGCGTGTCCGGCGGTGGTTCCGGCGAGTCGAGCCGGTGGTTCCGGCGTGTCCGGCAGGTGGTTCTGGCGTGACCGGCACGAGGTTCTGGCACGTCTGAGAGTTGGTTCCGGCATGCCCGACAGGTGATTCCGGAGTGTCCGCCACGTGGTTCTGGCATACCCGGCAGGAGATTTTGGCGTGTCTGGCAGGTGTTTCTTCCAAGTCGAGCATTTGGCTCAGGTATGCTCAGGAGGTGCTTCCGGCGTGTCTGGCACGTGGTTCTGGTGTGTCTGAGAGCTGGTTCTGGCATGTCCAGCAGATGATTCCGGAGTGTCCACCAAGTGGTTGTGGCATACCCGGCAGGTGATTTTAGCGTGTCAGGTAGGTGGTTCCAGCGAGTCGAGTAGGTGGTTCCGGCGGGCACGGCAGGTGGTTCAGGCGGGTCTGGCAGGTGGTTTCGGTCTTTTCGGGGTGTGGTTCCGGCATCTCAGGCACATGGTTCTGGCACGTCTAAGAGGTGGTTCCGGCCGGCCCTACAGGTGTTTCCGGAGTGTCCGCCAAGTGGTTCCGGCGTAGCTGAAAGGTCATGTTGGCGTGACCGGCATGTGGTTCCAGCCAGCCCGGCAGGTGATTCTGGAGTGTCTGCTGAATGGTTCTGGAGTAGCCGGCAGCTGATTTTGGCGTGTCCAGCAGGTCGTTCTGGCGAGCTCGGCAGGTGCTTCCGGTGTCATTGGCATGTGGTTCCGGCATGTCTGAGAGGTGGTTCCGCCATGCCCGGCAGGTGATTCCGGAGTGTTCGCCAAGTGGTTCTGGCGTAGCCGGCAGGTGATTTTGCATGTCCGGCAATGGTTCCGGCGAGTCGAGCCGGTGGTTCCGGCATGTCCAGCAGGTGGTTCCGGCATGCCCGGCAGGTGATTCCGGAGTGTCCGGCATGTGGTTCTGGCACCTCTGAGAGGTGGTTCCGGCATGCCCGGCAGGTGATACAGGAGTGTCCGGCATTTGGTTCTGGCACCTCTGAGAGGTGGTTCCGGAATGCCTGGCATGTGATTCCCGAGTGACTGCCGAGTGGTTCTGGCGTAGCCGGCAGGTGATTTTGGCGTGTCCAGCAGGTGGTTCCCCCGAGCTCGGCAGGTGGTTCCGGCATGTCCGGAACATGGTTCTGGCAAATCTGAGAGATGGTTCCGGCATGCCCGGCAGGTGATTCCGGAGTGTCTGCTGAATGGTTCTGGCGTAGCCGGCAGGTGATTTTGGCGTGTCCAGCATGTGGTTTCGGCGAGCTCGGCAGGTGGTACCGGCCTGTCCGGAACATGGTTCTGGCACGTCTGACAGATGGTTCCGGCATGCCCGGCAGGTGATTCCGGAGTGTCCGGCATGTGGTTCTGGCACCTCTGAGAGGTGGTTCCGGCATGCCCGGCTGGTGGTTCCGGAGTGTCTGCCGAGTGGTTCTGGCGTAGTCGGCAGGTGATTCTGGCGTGTCCAGCATGTGGTTCTGGGGAGTGGATCAGGTGGTTCTGGCATACTCGACAGGTGGTACCGGCGTGTCCGGAACATGGTTCTGGCAAGTCTGAGAGGTGGTTCCGGCATGCCCGACAGGTGATTCCGGAGTGTTCGCCAAGTGGTTCTGGCGTAGCCGGCAGGTCATTTTGCATGTCCGGCGGTGGTTCTGGCGAGTCAAGCCGGTGGTTCCGGCGTGTCCGGCAGGTGTTTCCGGTCTGTCCGGCACGTGGTTCTGGCGTGTCCGGCACGAGGTTCTGGCACGTCTGAGAGTTGGTTCCGGCATGCCCGACAGGTGATTCCGGAGAGTCCGCCACGTGGTCCTGGCGTACCCGGCAGGTGATTTTGGCGTGTCTGACAGGTGTTTCTTGCAAGTCGAGCATGTGGCTCAGGCATGATCAGCAGGTGCTTCCGGCCTGTGCGGCCCGTGGTTCTGGTGTGTCTGAGAGCTGGTTCTGGCATGTCCGGCAGATGATTCCGGAGTGTCCACCAAGTGGTTGTGGCATACCCGGCAGGTGATTTTAGCGTGTCAGGTAGGTGGTTCCGGCGAGTCGAGTAGGTGGTTCCGGCGTGCTCGGCAGGTGGTTCAGGCGGGTCTGGCAGGTGGTTTCGGTCTGTTCGGGGTGTGGTTCCGGCATCTCAGGCACATGGTTCTGGCACGTCTGATAGGTGGTTCCGGCCGGCCCGACATGTGTTTCCATGGTGTCCGCCAAGTGGTTCTGGCATAGCTGGCAGGTGATGTTGGCGTGACTGGAAGGTGGTCCAGCCAGCCCTGCAGGTGATTCCGGAGTGTCTGCCGAGTGGTTTTGGAGACAGCCCGGCAGGTGATTCCGAAGAGTTCACCAAATGGTTGTGGCGTAGCCGGCAGGTTATTTTGGCGTGTCAGGAAGTTGGTTCCGGCTAGTTGAGCAGGTGGATCAGGCGTGCTCGCCAGGGGGTTCAGGCGGGTCTGGCAGGTGGTTTCGGTCTGTTCGGGGAGTGGTTCCGGCATCTCAGGCACATGGTTCTGGCACGTCTGAGAGGTGGTTCCGGCCGGCCGGAGAGGTGTTTCCGGAGTGTCCGCCAAGTGATTCTGGCGTAGCTGAAAGGTGATGTTGGCGTGACCGGCAGGTGGTTCCAGCAAGCCCGGCAGGTGATTCCGAAGATTTCACCAAATGGTTGTGGCGTAGCCGGCAGGTGATTTTTTTGTGTCCAGCGGGTGGTTTTGGCGAGTCGAGCAGGTGGTTCTGGGGTGCTCGGCAGGTGCTTCCGGTGTCATTGGCATGTGGTTCCGGCATGTCTGAGAGGTGGTTCCGCAATGCCCGGCAGGTGATTCCGGAGTGTTCGCCAAGTGGTTCTGGTGTAGCCGGCAGGTGATTTTCCATGTACGGCAATGATTCCGGCGATTCGAGCCGGTGGTTCCGGCATGTCTGGTAGGTGGTTCCGGCATGCCCGGCAGGTGATTCCGGAGTGTCCGGCATGTGGTTCTGGCACCTCTGAGACGTGGTTCCGGCATGCCCGGCAGGTGATACCAGAGTGTCCGGCATTTGGTTCTGGCACCTCTGAGAGGTGGTTCCGGAATGCCTGGCATGTGATTCCGGAGTGTCTTCCGAGTGGTTCTGGCGTAGCCGGCAGTTGATTTTGGCGTGTCCACTAGGTGGTTCTGGGGAGTGGATCAGCTGGTTCCGGCATACTCGGCAGGTGGTACCGGCGTGTCCAGAACATGGTTCTGGCAAGTCTGAGAGGTGGTTCCAGCACGCCCGACAGGTGATTCCGGAGCGTCCGCCAAGTGTTTCTGGCGTACCCGGCAGGTGATTTTGGCATGTCCGACAGGTGTTTCTTGCGAGTCGAGCAGGTGGCTCAGGCATGCTCAGCTGGTGCTTCCGGCGTCTCTGGCACGTGGTTCTGGTGTGTCTGAGAGCTGGTTCTGGCATGTCCGGCAGATGATTCCGGAGTGTCCACCAAGTGGTTCTGGTATACCTGGCAGCTGATTTTGGCGTGTCAGGAAGGTGGTTCCGGCTAGTTGAGCAGGTGGATCAGGTGTGCTCGCCGGGGGGTTCAGGCGGGTCTGGCAGGTGGTTTCGGTCTGTTCGGGGAGTGGTTCCGGCATCTCAGGCACATGGTTCTGGCACGTCTGAGAGGTGGGTGCGGCCGGCCCGACAGGTGTTTCCGGAGTGTCCGCCAAGTGGTTCTGGCGTAGCTGAAAGGTGATGTTGGCGTGACCGGCAGGTGGTTCCAGCCAGCCTGGCAGGTGATTCCGGAGTGTCTGCCGAGTGGTTCGGGCGTAGCCGGCATGTGATTTTGGCGTGTCCAGCGTGTGGTTTTGGCGAGTTGAGCAGGTGGTTCTGGCATGCTCGGCAGGTGATTCCGGTGTCATTGACATGTGGTTCAGGCATGTTTGACAGGTGGTTCCGCCATGCCCGGCAGGTGATTCCGGAGTGTTGGCCAAGTGGTTCTGGCTTAGCCGGCAGGTGATTTTGCATGTCCGGCAATGGTTCCGGCGAGTCGAGCCGCTGGTTCCGGCATGTCCGGCAGGTGGTTCCGGCATGCCCGGCACGTGATTCCGGAGTGTCCGGCATGTGGTTCTGGCACCTCTGAGAGGTGGTTCCGGCATGCCCGGCAGGTGACACCGGAGTGTCCAGCATTTGGTTCTGGCACCTGTGAGAGGTGGTTCTGGAATGCCCGGCAAGTGATTCCGGAGTGTCTGCCGAGTGGTTCTGGCGTAGCCGGCAGGTGGTTTTAGCGAGTCGAGCAGGTGGTTCTGGCGTGCTCGGCAGGTGCTTCCAGTGTCATTGCCATGTGGTTCCAGAATGTCTGAGAGGTGGTTCCGCCATGCCCGGCAGGTGATTCCGGAGTGTTCCCCAAGTGGTTCTGGTGTAGCCGTCAGGTTATTTTGCATGTCCGGCAATGGTTCTAGCGAGTCGAGCCGGTGGTTCCGGCATGTCCGGAAGGTGATTCCGGCATGTACAGCAGGTGCTTCCGGCATGCCCGGCAGGTGATTCCGGAGTGTCCGGCATGTGGTTCTGGCACCTCAGAGAGGTGGTTCCGGAATGCCTGGCATGTGATTCCAGAGTGTCCGGCATTTGGTTCTGGCACCTCTGAGAGGTGGTTCCGGAATGCCAGGCATGTGATTCCGGAGTGTCTGCCGAGTGGTTCTGGCGTAGCCGGCAGTTGATTTTGGCGTGTCCACTAGGTGGTTCTTGGGAGTGGATCAGCTGGTTGCGGCATACTCGGCAGGTGGTACCGGCGTGTCCGGAACATGGTTCTGGCAAGTCTGAGAGGTGGTTCCGGCATGCCCGACAGGTGATTCCGGAGTGTTCGCCAAGTGGTTCTGGCGTAGCCGGCAGGTCATTTTGCATGTCCGGCGGTGGTTCCGGCGAGTCGAGCCGGTGGTTCCGGCGTGTCCGGCAGGTGGTTCTGGCATGACCGGCACGTGGTTCTGGTGTGTCTGAGAGCTGGTTCTGGCATGTCCGGCAGACGATTCCAGAGTGTCCACCAAGTGGTTGTGGCATACCCGGCAGGTGATTTTAGCGTGTCAGGTAGGTGGTTCCAGCGAGTCGAGTAGGTGGTTCCGGCGTGCCCGGCAGGTGGTTCAGGCGGGTCAGGCAGGTGGTTTCGGTCTGTTCGGGGTGTGGTTCCGGCATCTCAGGCACATGGTTCTGGCACTTCTGAGAGGTGGTTCCGGCCGGCCCGACAGGTGTTTCCGGAGTGTCCGCCAAGTGCTTCCGGCGTAGCTGAAAGGTGATGTTAGCGTGACGGGCAGGTGGTTCCAGCCTGCCCGGCAGGTGATTCCGGAGTGTCTGCCGCGTGGTTCTGGCGTAGCCGACAGGTGATTTTGGCGTGTCCAGCAGGTGGTTCCCGCGAGCTCGGCAGGTGGTACCGGCCTGTCCGGAACATGGTTCTGGCACGTCTGAGAGATGGTTCCAGCAAGCCCGGCAGGTGATTCCGGAGTGTCTGGCATGTGGTTCTGGCACCTCTGAGAGGTGGTTCCGGCATGCCCGGCAGGTGATTCCGGAGTGTCTGGCATGTGGTTCTCGCACCTCTGAGAGGTGGTTCAGGCATGCCCGGCAGGTGGTTCCGGAGTGTCTGCCGAGTGGTTCTGGCATAGTCGGCAGGTGATTCTGGCATGTCCAGCAGGTGGTTCTGGGGAGTGGATCATGTGTTTCCAGCATACTCGGCAGGTCGTACCGGCGTGTCCGGAACATGGTTCTGGCAAGTCTGAGAGGCGGTTCCGGCATGCCTGACAGGTGATTCCGGAGTGTTCGCCAAGTGGTTCTGGTGGAGCCGGCAGGTCATTTTGCATGTCCGGCGGTGGTTCCGGCGAGTCGAGCCGGACGTTCCGGCGTGTCCGGCAGGTGGTTCTGGCGTGACCGGAACGAGGTTCTGGCACGTCTGAGAGTTGCTTCCGGCATGCCCGACAGGAGATTCTTTAGTGTCCGCCACGTGGTTCTGGCGTACCCGGCAGGTGATTTTGGCGTGTCTGGCAGGTGTTTCTTGCAAGTCGAGCATTTGGCTCAGGCATGCTCAGCAGGTGCTTCCGGCGTGTCTGGCACGTCGTTCTGGTGTGTCTGAGAGCTTGTACTGGCATGTCCGGCAGATGATTCCGGAGTGTCCACCAAGTGGTTGTGGCATACCCGGCAGGTGATTTTAGCGTGTCAGGTAGGTGGTTCCAGCGAGTCGAGTAGGTGGTTCCGGCGTGCTCGGCAGGTGGTTCAGGCGGGTCTGGCAGGTGGTTTCGGTCTGTTCGGGGTGTGGTTCCGGCATCTCAGGCACATGGTTCTGGCACGTCTGATAGGTGGTTCCGGCCGGCCCGACAGGTGTTTCCATGGTGTCCGCCAAGTGGTTCTGGCATAGCTGGCAGGTGATGTTGGCGTGACCGGCAGGTGGTTCCAGCCAGCCCGGCAGGTGATTCCGAAGTGTTCACCAAATGGTTGTGGCGTAGCCGGCAGGTGATTTTGGCGTGTCCAGAAGGTGGTTTTGGCGAGTCGAGCAGGTGGTTCTCGCGTGCTCGGCAGCTGCTTCCGGTGTCATTGGCATGTGGTTCCAGCATGTCTGAGAGGTGGTTCCGGCTTGCCCGGTAGGTGGTTCCGGAGTGTCTGCCGAGTGGTTCTGGAGCCAGGCCGGCAGGTGATTCCGAAGAGTTCACCAAATGGTTGTGACTTAGCCGGCAGGTTATTTTGGCGTGTCAGGAAGGTGGTTCCGGCTAGTTGAGCAGGTGGATCAGGCGTGCTCGCCAGGGGGTTCAGGCGGGTCTGGCACGTGGTTTCGGTCTGTTCGGGGAGTGGTTCCGGCATCTCAGGCACATGGTTCTGGCACGTCTGAGAGTTGGTTCCGGCCGGCCGGAGAGGTGTTCCCGGAGTGTCCGCCAAGTGGTTCTGGCGTAGCTGAGAGGTGATTTTGGCGTGACCGGCAGGTGGTTCCAGCCAGCCCGGCAGGTGATTCCGCAGTGTCTGCCGAGTGGTTCTGGCGTAGCCGGCAGGTGATTTTGGCGTGTCCAGCGGGTGGTTTTGGCGAGTCAAGCAGGTGGTTCTGGCGTGCTCGGCAGGTGCTTCTGGTGCCATTGGCATGTGGTTCCGGCATGTCCAGCAGGTGGTTCCGGCAAGCCCGGAAGGTGATTCCGGAGTGTCCGGCATGTGGTTCTGGCACCTCTCAGAGGTGGTTCCGGCATGCCCGGCAGGTGATAGCGGAGTGTACGGCATTTGGTTCTGGCACCTCTGAGAGGTGGTTCCGGAATGCCTGGCATGTGTTTCCGGAGTGTCTGCCAAGTGGTTCTGGCGTAGCCGGCAGGTGATTCTGGCGTGTCCAGCAGGTGGTTCAGGGGAGTGGATCAGCTGGTTCCGGCATGCCCAGCAGGTGATTCCGCAGTCCCCGGCATTTGGTCCTGGCACCTCTGAGAGGTGGTTCCGGCATGCCAGACAGGTGATTCCGGAGTGTTCGCCAAGTGGTTCTGGCATAGCCGGCAGGTCATTTTGCATGTCCGGCGGTGGTTCCGGCGAGTCGAACCGGTGGTTCCGGCGTTCCCGGCGGTTGCTCTTGTCGTGTCCACTAGGTGGTTCTGGGGAGTGGATCAGCTGGTTCCGGCATACTCGGCAGGTGGTACCGGCGTGTCCAGAACATGGTTCTGGCAAGTCTGAGAGGTGGTTCCGGCACGCCCGACAGGTGATTCCGGAGCGTCCGACAAGTGTTTCTGGCATACCCGGCAGGTGATTTTGGCATGTCCGACAGGTGTTTCTTGCGAGTCGAGCAGGTGGCTCAGGCATGCTCAGCTGGTGCTTCCGGCGTCTCTGGCACGTGGTTCTGGTGTGTCTGAGAGCTGGTTCTGGCATGTCCGGCAGATGATTCCGGAGTGTCCACCAAGTGGCTCTGGTATACCTGGCAGCTGATTTTGGCGTGTCTGGAAAGTGGTTCCGGCTAGTTGAGCAGGTGGATCAGGCGTGCTCGCCAGGGGGTTCAGGCGGGTCTGGCAGGTGGTTTCGGTCTGTTCGGGGAGTGGTTCCGGCATCTCAGGCACATGGTTCTGGCACGTCTGAGAGGTGGTTGCGGCCGGCCCGACAGGTGTTTCCGGAGTGTCCGCCAAGTGGTTCTGGCGTAGCTGAGAGGTGATTTTGGCGTGACCGGCAGGTGGTTCCAGCCAGCCCGGCAGGTGATTCCGCAGTGTCTGCCGAGTGGTTCTGGCGTAGCCGGCAGGTGATTTTGGCGTGTCCAGCGGGTGGTTTTGGCGAGTTGAGCAGGTGGTTCTGGCATGCTCGGCAGGTGATTCCGGTGTCATTGACATGTGGTTCAGGCATGTTTGACAGGTGGTTCCGCCATGCCCGGCAGGTGATTCCGGAGTGTTGGCCAAGTGGTTCTGGCTTAGCCGGCAGGTGATTTTGCATGTCCGGCAATGGTTCCGGCGAGTCGAGCCGCTGGTTCCGGCATGTCCGGCAGGTGGTTCCGGCATGCCCGGCACGTCATTCCGGAGTGTCCGGCATGTGGTTCTGGCACCTCTGTGAGGTGGTTCCGGCATGCCCGGCAGGTGACACCGGAGTGTCCAGCATTTGGTTCTGGCACCTGTGAGAGGTGGTTCTGGAATGCCCGGCAAGTGATTCCGGAGTGTCTGCCGAGTGGTTCTGGCGTAGCCGGCAGGTGGTTTTAGCGAGTCGAGCAGGTGGTTCTGGCGTGCTCGGCAGGTGCTTCCAGTGTCATTGCCATGTGGTTCCAGAATGTCTGAGAGGTGGTTCCGCCATGCCCGGCAGGTGATTCCGGAGTGTTCCCCAAGTGGTTCTGGTGTAGCCGTCAGGTTATTTTGCATGTCCGGCAATGGTTCTAGCGAGTCGAGCCGGTGGTTCCGGCATGTCCCGAAGGTGATTCCGGCATGTACAGCAGGTGCTTCCGGCATGCCCGGCAGGTGATTCCGGAGTGTCCGGCATGTGGTTCTGGCACCTCAGAGAGGTGGTTCCGGAATGCCTGGCATGTGATTCCAGAGTGTCCGGCATTTGGTACTGGCACCTCTGAGAGGTGGTTCCGGAATGCCAGGCATGTGATTCCGGAGTGTCTGCCGAGTGGTTCTGGCGTAGCCGGCAGTTGATTTTGGCGTGTCCACTAGGTGGTTCTTGGGAGTGGATCAGCTGGTTGCGGCATACTCGGCCGGTGGTACCGGCGTGTCCGGAACATGGTTCTGGCAAGTCTGAGAGGTGGTTCCGGCATGCCCGACAGGTGATTCCAGAGTGTTCGCCAAGTGGTTCTGGCGTAGCCGGCAGGTCATTTTGCATGTCCGGCGGTGGTTCCGGCGAGTCGAGCCGGTGGTTCCGGCGTGTCCGGCAGGTGGTTCTGGCATGACCGGCACGTGGTTCTGGTGTGTCTGAGAGCTGGTTCTGGCATGTCCGGCAGACGATTCCGGAGTGTCCACCAAGTGGTTGTGGCATACCCGGCAGGTGATTTTAGCATGTCAGGTAGGTGGTTCCAGCGAGTCGAGTAGGTGGTTCCGGCGTGCCCGGCAGGTGGTTCAGGCGGGTCAGGCAGGTGGTTTCGGTCTGTTCGGGGTGTGGTTCCGGCATCTCAGGCACATGGTTCTGGCACTTCTGAGAGGTGGTTCCGGCCGGCCCGACAGGTGTTTCCGGAGTGTCCGCCAAGTGCTTCCGGCGTAGCTGAAAGGTGATGTTAGCGTGACGGGCAGGTGGTTCCAGCCAGCCCGGCAGGTGATTCCGGAGTGTCTGCCGCGTGGTTCTGGAGTAGCCGACAGGTGATTTTGGCGTGTCCAGCCGGTGGTTCCCGCGAGCTCGGCAGGTGGTACCGGCCTGTCCGGAACATGGTTCTGGCACGTCTGAGAGATGGTTCCAGCAAGCCCGGCAGGTGATTCCGGAGTGTCTGGCATGTGGTTCTGGCACCTCTGAGAGGTGGTTCCGGCATGCCCGGCAGGTGATTCCGGAGTGTCTGGCATGTGGTTCTCGCACCTCTGAGAGGTGGTTCAGGCATGCCCGGCAGGTGGTTCCGGAGTGTCTGCCGAGTGGTTCTGGCATAGTCGGCAGGTGATTCTGGCATGTCCAGCAGGTGGTTCTGGGGAGTGGATCATGTGTTTCCAGCATACTCGGCAGGTCGTACCGGCGTGTCCGGAACATGGTTCTGGCAAGTCTGAGAGGCGGTTCCGGCATGCCTGACAGGTGATTCCGGAGTGTTCGCCAAGTGGTTCTGGTGGAGCCGGCAGGTCATTTTGCATGTCCGGCGGTGGTTCCGGCGAGTCGAGCCGGACGTTCCGGCGTGTCCGGCAGGTGGTTCTGGCGTGACCGGAACGAGGTTCTGGCACGTCTGAGAGTTGCTTCCGGCATGCCCGACAGGAGATTCTTTAGTGTCCGCCACGTGGTTCTGGCGTACCCGGCAGGTGATTTTGGCGTGTCTGGCAGGTGTTTCTTGCAAGTCGAGCATTTGGCTCAGGCATGCTCAGCAGGTGCTTCCGGCGTGTCTGGCACGTCGTTCTGGTGTGTCTGAGAGCTTGTACTGGCATGTCCGGCAGATGATTCCGGAGTGTCCACCAAGTGGTTGTGGCATACCCGGCAGGTGATTTTAGCGTGTCAGGTAGGTGGTTCCAGCGAGTCGAGTAGGTGGTTCCGGCGTGCTCGACAGGTGGTTCAGGCGGGTCTGGCAGGGGGTTTCGGTCTGTTCGGGGTGTGGTTCCGGCATCTCAGGCACATGGTTCTGGCACGTCTGATAGGTGGTTCCGGCCGGCCCGACAGGTGTTTCCATGGTGTCCGCCAAGTGGTTCTGGCATAGCTGGCAGGTGATGTTGGCGTGACCGTCAGGTGGTTCCAGCCAGCCCGGCAGGTGATTCCGAAGTGTTCACCAAATGGTTGTGGCGTAGCCGGCAGGTGATTTTGGCGTGTCCAGAAGGTGGTTTTGGCGAGTCGAGCAGGTGGTTCTCGCGTGCTCGGCAGGTGCTTCCGGTGTCATTGGCATGTGGTTCCAGCATGTCTGAGAGGTGGTTCCGGCTTGCCCGGTAGGTGGTTCCGGAGTGTCTGCCGAGTGGTTCTGGAGCCAGGCCGGCAGGTGATTCCGAAGAGTTCACCAAATGGTTGTGACTTAGCCGGCAGGTTATTTTGGCGTGTCAGGAAGGTGGTTCCGGCTAGTTGAGCAGGTGGATCAGGCGTGCTCGCCAGGGGGTTCAGGCGGGTCTGGCACGTGGTTTCGGTCTGTTCGGGGAGTGGTTCCGGCATCTCAGGCACATGGTTCTGGCACGTCTGAGAGTTGGTTCCGGCCGGCCGGAGAGGTGTTCCCGGAGTGTCCGCCAAGTGGTTCTGGCGTAGCTGAGAGGTGATTTTGGCGTGACCGGCAGGTGGTTCCAGCCAGCCCGGCAGGTGATTCCGCAGTGTCTGCCGAGTGGTTCTGGCGTAGCCGGCAGGTGATTTTGGCGTGTCCAGCGGGTGGTTTTGGCGAGTCAAGCAGGTGGTTCTGGCGTGCTCGGCAGGTGCTTCTGGTGCCATTGGCATGTGGTTCCGGCATGTCCAGCAGGTGGTTCCGGCAAGCCCGGAAGGTGATTCCGGAGTGTCCGGCATGTGGTTCTGGCACCTCTCAGAGGTGGTTCCGGCATGCCCGGCAGGTGATAGCGGAGTGTACGGCATTTGGTTCTGGCACCTCTGAGAGGTGGTTCCGGAATGCCTGGCATGTGTTTCCGGAGTGTCTGCCAAGTGGTTCTGGCGTAGCCGGCAGGTGATTCTGGCGTGTCCAGCAGGTGGTTCAGGGGAGTGGATCAGCTGGTTCCGGCATGCCCAGCAGGTGATTCCGCAGTCCCCGGCATTTGGTCCTGGCACCTCTGAGAGGTGGTTCCGGCATGCCAGACAGGTGATTCCGGAGTGTTCGCCAAGTGGTTCTGGCATAGCCGGCAGGTCATTTTGCATGTCCGGCGGTGGTTCCGGCGAGTCGAACCGGTGGTTCCGGCGTTCCCGGCGGTTGCTCTTGTCGTGTCCACTAGGTGGTTCTGGGGAGTGGATCAGCTGGTTCCGGCATACTCGGCAGGTGGTACCGGCGTGTCCAGAACATGGTTCTGGCAAGTCTGAGAGGTGGTTCCGGCACGCCCGACAGGTGATTCCGGAGCGTCCGACAAGTGTTTCTGGCATACCCGGCAGGTGATTTTGGCATGTCCGACAGGTGTTTCTTGCGAGTCGAGCAGGTGGCTCAGGCATGCTCAGCTGGTGCTTCCGGCGTCTCTGGCACGTGGTTCTGGTGTGTCTGAGAGCTGGTTCTGGCATGTCCGGCAGATGATTCCGGAGTGTCCACCAAGTGGTTCTGGTATACCTGGCAGCTGATTTTGGCGTGTCTGGAAAGTGGTTCCGGCTAGTTGAGCAGGTGGATCAGGCGTGCTCGCCAGGGGGTTCAGGCGGGTCTGGCAGGTGGTTTCGGTCTGTTCGGGGAGTGGTTCCGGCATCTCAGGCACATGGTTCTGGCACGTCTGAGAGGTGGTTGCGGCCGGCCCGACAGGTGTTTCCGGAGTGTCCGCCAAGTGGTTCTGGCGTAGCTGAGAGGTGATTTTGGCGTGACCGGCAGGTGGTTCCAGCCAGCCCGGCAGGTGATTCCGCAGTGTCTGCCGAGTGGTTCTGGCGTAGCCGGCAGGTGATTTTGGCGTGTCCAGCGGGTGGTTTTGGCGAGTTGAGCAGGTGGTTCTGGCATGCTTGGCAGGTGATTCCGGTGTCATTGACATGTGGTTCAGGCATGTTTGACAGGTGGTTCCGCCATGCCCGGCAGGTGATTCCGGAGTGTTGGCCAAGTGGTTCTGGCTTAGCCGGCAGGTGATTTTGCATGTCCGGCAATGGTTCCGGCGAGTCGAGCCGCTGGTTCCGGCATGTCCGGCAGGTGGTTCCGGCATGCCCGGCACGTCATTCCGGAGTGTCCGGCATGTGGTTCTGGCACCTCTGTGAGGTGGTTCCGGCATGCCCGGCAGGTGACACCGGAGTGTCCAGCATTTGGTTCTGGCACCTGTGAGAGGTGGTTCTGGAATGCCCGGCAAGTGATTCCGGAGTGTCTGCCGAGTGGTTCTGGCGTAGCCGGCAGGTGGTTTTAGCGAGTCGAGCAGGTGGTTCTGGCGTGCTCGGCAGGTGCTTCCAGTGTCATTGCCATGTGGTTCCAGAATGTCTGAGAGGTGGTTCCGCCATGCCCGGCAGGTGATTCCGGAGTGTTCCCCAAGTGGTTCTGGTGTAGCCGTCAGGTTATTTTGCATGTCCGGCAATGGTTCTAGCGAGTCGAGCCGGTGGTTCCGGCATGTCCCGAAGGTGATTCCGGCATGTACAGCAGGTGCTTCCGGCATGCCCGGCAGGTGATTCCGGAGTGTCCGGCATGTGGTTCTGGCACCTCAGAGAGGTGGTTCCGGAATGCCTGGCATGTGATTCCAGAGTGTCCGGCATTTGGTTCTGGCACCTCTGAGAGGTGGTTCCGGAATGCCAGGCATGTGATTCCGGAGTGTCTGCCGAGTGGTTCTGGCGTAGCCGGCAGTTGATTTTGGCGTGTCCACTAGGTGGTTCTTGGGAGTGGATCAGCTGGTTGCGGCATACTCGGCAGGTGGTACCGGCGTGTCCGGAACATGGTTCTGGCAAGTCTGAGAGGCGGTTCCGGCATGCCCGACAGGTGATTCTGGAGTGTTCGCCAAGTGGTTCTGGCGTAGCCGGCAGGTCATTTTGCATGTCCGGCGGTGGTTCCGGCGAGTCGAGCCGGTGGTTCCGGCGTGTCCGGTAGGTGGTTCTGGCGTGACCGGCACGAGGTTCTGGCACGTCTGAGAGTTGGTTCCGGCATGCCCGACAGGTGATTCCGGAGTGTCCGCCACGTGGTTCTGGCGTACCCGGCAGGTGATTTTGGCGTGTCTGGCAGGTGTTTCTTGCAAGTCGAGCATTTGGCTCAGGCATGCTCAGCAGGTGATTCCGGCGTGTCTGGCACGTGGTTCTGGTGTGTCTGAGAGCTGGTTCTGGCATGTCCGGCAGATGATTCCGGAGTGTCCACCAAGTGGTTGTGGCATACCAGGCAGGTGATTTTAGCGTGTCAGGTAGGTGGTTCCAGCGAGTCGAGTAGGTGGTTCCGGCGTGCTCGGCAGGTGGTTCAGGCGGGTCTGGCAGGTGGTTTCGGTCTGTTCGGTGTGTGGTTCCGGCATCTCAGGCACATTGTTCTGGCACGTCTGATAGGTGGTTCCGCCCGGCCCGACAGGTCTTTCCATGGTTTCCGCCAAGTGGTTCTGGCACAGCTGGCAGGTGAGGTTGGCGTGACAGGCTGGTGGTTCCAGCAAGCCCGGCAGGTGATTCCGAAGTGTTCACCAAATGGTTGTGGCGTAGCCGGCATGTGATTTTGGCGTGTCCAGCAGGTGGTTTTGGCGAGTCGAGCAGGTGGTTCTGGCGTGCTCGGCAGGTGCTTCCGGTGTCATTGGCATGTGGTTCCGGTATGTCTGAGAGGTGGTTCCGGCATACCCGGCAGGTGGTTCCGGAGTGTCTGCCGAGTGGTTCTGGAGCCAGCCCGGCAGGTGATTCCGAAGAGTTCACCAAATGGTTTTGGCGTAGCTGGCAGGTGATTTTGGCGTGTCAGGAAGTTGGTTCCGGCTAGTTGAGCAGGTGGATCAGGCGTGCTCGCCAGGGGGTTCAGGCGGGTCTGGCAGGTGGTTTCTGTCTGTTCGGGGAGTGGTTCCGGCATCTCAGGCACATGGTTCTGGCACGTCTGAGAGTTGGTTCCGGCCGGCCGGAGAGGTGTTTCCGGAGTGTCCGCCAAGTGGTTCTGGCGTAGCTGAAAGGTGATGTTGGCGTGACCAGCAGGTGGTTCCACCCAGCCCGGCAGGTGATTCCGGAGTTTCTGCCGTGTGGTTCTGGCGTAGCCGGCAGGTGATTTTGGTGTGTCCAGCAGGTGGTTCCGGCGAGCTCGGCAGGTGGTAGCGGCGTGTCCGGAACATGGTTCTGGCACATCTGAGAGATGGTTCCGGCATGCCAGGCACGTGATTCCGGAGTGTCTGGCATGTGGTTCTGGCACCTCTGAGAGGTGGTTCCGGCATGCCCAGCAGGTGGTTCCGGAGTGTCTGCCGAGTGCTTCTGGCGTAGCCGGCAGGTGATTCTGGCGTCTACAGCAGGTGGTTCTGGGGTGTGAATCATGTGGTTCCGGCATACTCGGCAGGTGGTACCGGCGTGTCCGGAACATGGTTCTGGCAAGTCTGAGAGGTGGTTCTGGCATGCCCGACAGGTGATTCCGGAGTGTTCGCCAAGTGGTTCTGGCGTAGCCGGCAGGTCATTTTGCATGTGCGGCTGTGGTTCTGGCGACTCGAGCCGGTGGTTCTGGCGTGTCCAGCAGGTGTTTCCGGTCTGTCCGGCAGGTGGTTCTGGCGTGACCGGCACGAGGTTCTGGCACGTCTCAGAGTTGGTTCCGGCATGCCCGACAGGTTATTCCGGAGTGTCCGCCACGTGGTTGTGGCATACCCGGCAGGTGATTTTAGCGTGTCAGGTAGGTGGTTCCAGCGAGTCGTGTAGGTGGTTCCGGCGTGCTCGGCAGGGGGTTCAGGCAGGTCTGGCAGGTGGTTTCGGTCTGTTCGGGGTGTGGTTCCGGCATCTCAGGAACATGGTTCTGGCACGTCTGATAGGTGGTTCCGGCCGGCCCGACAGGTGTTTCCATGGTGTCCGCCAAGTGGTTCTGGCATAGCTGGCAGGTGATGTTGGCGTGACCGGCAAGTGGTTCCAGCCAGCCCGGCAGGTGATTCCGAAGTGTTCACCAAATGGTTGTGGCGTAGCTGGAAGGTGATTTTGGCGTGTCCAGCAGGTGGTTTTAGCGAGTCGAGCAGGTGGTTCTGACGTGCTCGGCAGGTGCTTCTGGTGTCATTGGCATGTGGTTCCGGCATGTCTGAGAGGTGGTTCCGCCATGCCCGGCAGGTGATTCCGGAGTGTTCGCCAAGTGGTTCTGGCATAGCCGGCAGGTGATTTTGCATGTCCGGCCATGTTTCCGGCGAGTCGAGCCGGTGGTTCCGGCATGACCGGCAGGTGGTTCCGTCATGCCCGGCAGGTGATTCCGGAGTGTCCGGCATGTGGTTCTGGCATCTCTGAGAGGTGGTTCCGGCATGCCCGGCAGGTGATACCGGAGTGTCCGGCATTTCGTTCTGGCACCTCTGAGAGGTGGATCCGACATGCCCGGCAGGTGATACCGGAGTGTCCGGCATTTGGTTCTGGCACCTCTGAGAGGTGGTTCCGGAATGCCTGGCATGTGATTCCGGAGTGTCTGCCGAGTGGTTCTGGCGTAGCAGGCAGTTGATTTTGGCGTGTCCACTAGGTGGTTTTGGGGAGTGGATCAGCTGGTTGCGGCATACTCGGCAGGTGGTACCGGCGTGTCCAGAACATGGTTCTGGCAATTCTGAGAGGTGGTTCCGGCCGGCCGGAGAGGTGTTTCCGGAGTGTCCGCCAAGTGGTTCTGGCGTAGCTGAAAGGTGATGTTGGCGTGACCGGCAGGTGTTTCCAGCCAGCCAGGGAGGTGATTCCGGAGTGTCTGCCGTGTGGTTCTGGCGTAGCCGGCAGGTGATTTTGGCGTGTCCATAGGGTGGTTTTGGCAAGTCGAGCAGGTGGTTCTGGCGTTCTCGGCAGGTGCTTCCCGTGTCATTGGCATGTGGTTCTGGCATGCCTGAGAGGTGGTTCCGCCATGCCCGGCAGGTGATTCCGGAGTGTTCGCCAAGTGGTTCTGGCGCAGCCGGCAGGTGATTTTGCATGTCCGGCAATGGTTACGGTGAGTCGAGCCGGTGGTTCCGGCATGTCCAGCAGGTGGTTCTGGCATGCCCGGCAGGTGATTCCGGAGTGTCAGGCATTTTGTTCTGGCACCTCTGAGAGGTGGTTGCGGCCGGCCCGACAGGTGTTTCCGGAGTGTCCGCCAAGTGGTTCTGGCGTAGCTGAAAGGTGATGTTGGCGTGACCAGCAGGTGGTTCCACCCAGCCCGGCAGGTGATTCCGGAGTTTCTGCCGTGTGGTTCTGGCGTAGCCGGCAGGTGATTTTGGTGTGTCCAGCAGGTGGTTCCGGCGAGCTCGGCAGGTGGTACCGGCGTGTCCGGAACATGGTTCCGGCACGTCTGAGAGACGGTTCGCGGGTGCCCGGCAGGTGATTCCGGAGTGTCCGGCATGTGGTTCTGGCACCTCTGAGAGGTGGTTCCGACATGCCCGGCAGGTGGTTCCGGAGTGTCTGCCGAGTGGTTCTGGCGTAGTCGGCAGGTGATTCTGGGGTGTCCAGCAGGTGGTTCTGGGGAGTGGATCAGGTGGTTCGGGCATACTCGGCAGGTGGTACGGGCGTGTCCGGAACATGGTTCTGGCAAGTCTGAGAGGTGGTTCCGGCATGCCCGACATGTGATTCCGGAGTGTTCGCCAAGTGGTTCTGGCGTAGACGGCACGTCATTTTGCATGTCCGGCGGTGGTTCCGGCGAGTTGAGCCGGTGGTTCCAGCGTGTCCAGAAGGTGTTTCCGGTCTGTCCGGCAGGTGGTTCTGGCGTGACCGGCACGAGGTTCTGGCACGTCTGAGAGTTGGTTCCGGCATGCCCGACAGGTGATTCCAGAGTGTCCGCCACGTGGTTCTGGCGTACCCGGCAGGTGATTTTAGCGTGTCAGGTAGGTTGTTCCAGCGAGTCGAGTACGTGGTTCTGGCGTGCTCGCTAGGTGGTTCAGGCGGGTATGGCAGGTGGTTTCGGGCTGTTCGGGGAGTGGTTCCGGCATCTCAGGCACATGGTTCTGGCACGTCTGATAGGTGGTTCCGGCCGGCCCGACAGGTGTTTCCATGGTGTCCGCCAAGTGGTTCTGGCATAGCTGGCAGGTGATGTTAGCGTGACCGGCAGGTGGTTCCAGCCAGCCCGGCAGGTGATTCCGAAGTGTTCACCAAGTGGTTGTGGCGTAGCCGGAAGGTGATTTTGGCGTGTCCAGCAGGTGGTTTTGGCGAGTCGAGCAGGTGGTTCTGGCGTGCTCGGCAGGTGCTTCCAGTGTCATTGCCATGTGCTTCCGGCATGTCTTAGAGGTGGTTCCGCCATGCCCGGCAGGTGATTCCGGAGTGTTCCCCAAGTGGTTCTGGCATAGCCGGCAGGTGATTTTGCATGTCCGGCAATGGTTCTGGCGAGACGAGCCGGTGGTTCCGGCATGTCCGGCAGGTGATTCCGGCATGTCCAGCAGGTGGTTCCGAAATGCCCGGTAGGTGATTCCAGAGTGTCCGGCATGTGGTTCTGGCACCTCTTAGAGGTGGTTCCGGCATGCCCGGCAGGTGATTCCGGAGTGTTCGCCAAGTGGTTCTGGCGTAGCCGGCAGGTGATTTTGCATGTCCGGCAATGGTTCCGGCGCGTCGAGCCGGTGGTTCCGGCATGTCCAGCAGGTGGCTCCGGCATGCCCGGCAGGTGATTCCGGACTGTCCGGCATGTGGTTCTGACACCTCTGAGAGGTAGTTCCGGCAGGCCCCTCAGGTGATTCCGGAGTGTCCGGCGCAGGTTCTGGCACCTCTGAGAGGTGGTTCCGGAATGCCTGGCATGCGATTCCGGAGTATCTGCCGAGTGGTTCTGGCATAGCCGGCAGTTGATTTTGGCGTGTCCACTAGGTGGTTCTGGGGAGTGGATCAGCTGGTTCCGGCTTACTCGGCAGGTGGTACCGGCGTGTCCAGAACATGGTTCAGGCAAGTCTGAGAGGTGGTTCCGGCACGCCCGACAGGTGATTCCGGAGCGTCCGCCAAGTGTTTCTGGCGTACCCGGCAGGTGATTTTGGCATGTCCGACAGGTGTTTCTTGCGAGTCGAGCAGGTGGCTCAGGCATGCTCAGCAGGTGCTTCCGGCGTCTCTGGCACGTGGTTCTGGTGTGTCTGAGAGCTGGTTCTGGCTTGTCCGTCTGATGATTCCGGAGTGTCCACCAAGTGGTTCTGGTAGACCTGGCAGGTGATTTTGGTGTGTCAGGAAGGTGGTTCCGGCTAGTTGAGCAGGTGGATCAGGCGTGCTCGCCAGGGGGTTCAGGCGGGTCTGGCAGGTGGTTTCGGTCTGTTCGGGGAGTGGTTCCGGCATCTGAGGCACATGGTTCTGGCACGTCTGAGAGGTGATTCCGGCCGGCTCAACAGGTGTTTCCGGAGTGTCCGCCAACTGGTTCTGGCGTAGCTGAAAGGTGATGTTGGCGTGACCGGCAGGTGGTTCCAGCCGGCCCGGCAGGTGATTCCGGAGTGTCTGCTGAGTGGTTCTGGCGTACCCGGCAGGTGATTTTGGCGTGTCCAGCAGGTGGTTCCGGCGAGCTAGGCAGGTGGTACCGGCGTGTCCGGAACATGGTTCTGGCACGTCTGAGAGATGGTTCCGGCATGCCCGGCATGTGATTCCGGAGTGTCCTCCAAGTGGTTCTGGTATACCTGGCAGGTGATTTTGGCGTGTCAGGAAGATGGTTCCGGCTAGTTGAGCAGGTGGATCAGGCGTGCTTGCCAGGGGGTTCAGGCGGGTCTGGCAGGTGGTTTCGGTCTGTTCGGGGAGTCGTTCCGGCATCTCAGGCACATGGTTCTGGCACGTCTGAGAGGTGGTTCCGGCCGTCCCGACAGGTGTTTCCGCAGTGTCCGCCAAGTGGTTCTGGCGTAGCTGAAAGGTGATGTTGGCGTGACCGGCAGGTGGTTCCAGCCAGGCCGGCATGTGATTCCGGAGTGTCTGCCGAGTGGTTCTTGCGTATTCGGCAGGTGATTTTGGCGTGTCCAGCAGGTGGTTCCGGCGAGCTCGGCAGGTGGTACCGGCGTGTCTGGAACATGGTTCTGGCACGTCTGAGAGACGGTTCGGGCATGCCCGGCAGGTGATTCCGGAGTGTCCGGCATGTGGTTCTGGCACCTCTGAGAGGTGGTTCCGACATGCCCGGCAGGTGGTTCCGGAGTGTCTGCCGAGTGGTTCTGGCGTAGTCGACAGGTGATTCTGGGGTGTCCAGCAGGTGGTTCTGGGGAGTGATCAGGTGGTTCCGGCATACTCGGCAGGTGGTACCGGCGTGTCCGGAACATGGTTCTGGCAAGTCTGAGAGGTGGTTCTGGCATGCCCGACAGGTGATTCCGGAGTGTTCGCCAAGTGGTTCTGGCGTAGCCGGCAGGTGATTTTGCATGTCCGGCGGTGGTTCCGGCGAGTCGAGCCGGTGGTTCCGGCGTATCCAGCAGGTGTTTCCGGTCTGTCCGGCAGGTGGTTCTGGCGTGACCGGCACGAGGTTCTGGCACGTCTGAGAGTTGGTTCCGGCTTGCCCGACAGGTGATTCTGGAGTGTCCGCCACGTGGTTCTGGCGTACCCGGCAGGTGATTTTGGCGTGTCTGGCAGGTGTTTCTAGCAAGTCGAGCATTTGGCTCAGGCATGCTCAGCAGGTGCTTTCGGCGTGTCTGGCACGTGGTTCTGGTGTGTCTGAGAGCTGGTTCTGGCATCTCCGGCAGATGATTCCGGAGTGTCCACCAAGTGGTTCTGTCAAACCCGGCAGGTGATTTTAGCGTGTCAGGTAGGTGGTTCCGGAGAGTCGAGTAGGTGGTTCCGGCGTGCTCGGCAGGTGGTTCAGGCGGGTCTGGCAGGTGGTTTCGGTCTGTTCGGGATGTGGTTCCGGCATCTCAGGCACATGGTTCTGGCACGTCTGATAGGTGGTTCCGGCCGGCCCGACAGGTGTTTCCATGGTGTCCGCCAAGTGGTTCTGGCATAGCTGGCAGGTGATGTTGGCGTGACCGGCAGGTGGTTCCAGCCAGCCCGGCCGGTGATTCCGGAGTGTTCGCCAAGTGGTTCTGGCGTAGCCGGCAGGTGATTTTGCATGTCCGGCAATGGTTCCGGCGAGTCGAGCCGGTGGTTCGGGCATGTCCGGCAGGTGGTTCCGGCATTCCTGGCAGGTGATTCCGAAGTGTCCGGCATGTGGTTCTGGCACCTCTGAGAGGTGGTTCCGGCATGCCCGGCAGGTGATACCGGAGTGTTCGCCAAGTGGTTCTGGCGTAGCCGGCAGGTGATTTTGCATGTCCGGCCATGGTTCTGGCGAGTCGAGCCGGTGGTTCCGGAATGTCCGGCAGGTGGTTCCGGCATGTCCGGCATGTGGTTCCGGCATGTCCAGCACGTGGTTCCAGCATGCCCGGCAGGTGTTTCCGGAGTGTCCGGCATGTGGTTCTGGCAGCTCTGAGAGGTGGTTCCGGAATGACTGGCCTGTGATTCCGGAGTGTCTGCCGAGTGGTTCTGGCGTAGCCGGCAGTTGATTTTGGCGTGTCTACTCGGTGGTTCTGGGGAGTGGATCAGCTGGTTCCGGCATGCCCGGCAGGTGATTCCGCAGTCCCCGTCATTTGGTCCTGGCACCTCTGAGAGGTGGTTCCGGCCTGCCAGAAAGGTGATTCCAGAGTGTTCGCCAAGTGGTTCTGGCGTAGCCGGCAGGTCATTTTGCATGTCTGGCGGTGGTTCCGGGGAGTCGAGCCGGTTGTTCCGGCGTAGCCGGCGGTTGCTCTTGGCGTGTCCACTAGGTGGTTCTGGGGAGTGGATCAGCTGGTTCCGGCATACTCGGCAGGTGGTACCGGCGTGTCCAGAACATTGTTCTGGCAAGTCTGAGAGGAGGTTCCGGCACGCCCGACAGGTGATTCCAGAGCATCCGCCAAGTGTTTCTGGCGTACTTGGCAGGTGATTTTGGCATGTCCCACAGGTGTTTCTTGCGAGTCGAGCACGTGGCTCAGGCATGCTCAGCTGCTGCTTCCAGCGTCTCTGGCACGTGGTTCTGGTGTGTCTGAGAGCTGGTTCTGGCATGTCCGGCAGATGATTCCGGAGTGTCCACCAAGTGGTTCTGGTATACCTGGCAGGTGATTTTGGCGTGTCAGGAAGGTCGTTCCGGCTAGTTGAGCAGGTGGATCAGGCATGCTCTCCAGGGGTTCAGGTGGGTCTGGCAGGTGGTTTCGGTCTGTTCGGGCAGTGGTTCTGGCATCTGAGGCACATGGTTCTGGCACATCTGAGAGGTGGTTCCGGCCGGCCCGACAGGTGTTTCCGGAGAGCCCGCCAAGTGGTTCTGGAGTAGCTGAAAGGTGATGTTGGCGTGACCAGCAGGTGGTTCCAGCCAGCCCCGCAGCTGATTCCGGAGTGTCTGCCGAGTGGTTCTGGCGTAGCCGGCAGGTGATTTTGGCATGTCCAGCAGGTGGTTCCGGCGAGCTCGGCAGGTGGTACCGGCGGTTCCGGAACATGGTTCTGGCACGTCTGAGAGATGGTTCAGCATGCCCGGCAGGTGATTCCGGAGTTTCCGGCATGTGGTTCTGGCACCCCTGAGAGGTGGTCCCTGCCGGCTCTACAGGTGTTTCCGGAGTGTCCGCCAAGTGGTTCTGGCGTAGCTGAAAGGTGATGTTGGCGTGACCGGCAGGTGGTTCCAGCCAGCCCGGCAGGTGATTCCGAAGAGTTCACCAAATGGTTGTGGCGTAGCCGGCAGGTGATTTTGGCGTGTCCAGCAGGTGGTTTTGGCGAGTCGAGCATGTGGTTCTCGTGTGCTCGGCAGGTGCTTCCGGTGTCATTGGCATGTGGTTCCGGCATGTCTGAGAGGTGGTTCCGCCATGCCCGGCAGGTGATTAGGGAGTGTTCGCCAAGTGGTTCTGCCGTAGCAGGCAGGTGATTTTGCATGTCCAGCAATTGTTCCGTCGAGTCGAGCCGGTGGTTTGAGCATGTCCGGCAGGTGGTTCCGTCATGCCTGGCAGGTGATACCGGAGTCTCCGGCATTTGGTTCGGGCACCTCTGAGAGGTGGTTCCGGCATGCCCGGCAGGTTATTCCGGAGTGTCTGGCATGTGGTTCTGGCACCTCTGAGAGGTGGGTCCGGCATGCCCGGCAGGTGGTTCCGGAGGTTCTGCCAAGTGGTTCTGACGTAGTCGGCATGTGATTCTGGCGTGTCCAGCAGGTGGTTCTGGGGAGTGGATCAGGTGGTTCCAGCATACTCAGCAGGTGGTACCGTCGTGTCCGGAACATGGTTCTGGCAAGTCTGAGAGGCGGTTCCGGCATGCCCGACAGGTGATTCCGGAGTGTCCGGCATGTGGTTCTGGCACCTCTTAGAGGTGGTTCCGGCATGCCCGGCAGGTGATACCGGAGTGTTCGCCAAGTGGTTCTGGTGTAGCCGGCAGGTGATTTTGCATGTCCGGCAATGGTTCCGCCGAGTCGAGCCGTGGTTCCGGCATGTCCGGCAGTTGGTTCCGGCATGTCCAGCACGTGGTTCCAGCATGCCCGGCAGGTGATTCCGGAGTGTTCCCCAAGTGGTTCAGGCATAGCCGGCAGGTGATTTTGCATGTCCGGCAATGGTTCCGGCGAGTCGAGCCGGTGGTTCCGGCATGTCCGGCAGGTTGATCCGGCATATCCGGCAGGTGATTCCGGAGTTTCCGGCATGTGGTTCTGGCACCTCTGAGAGGTGGTTCCGGCATGCCCGGCAGGTGATACCGGAGTGTCCGGCCTTTGGTTCTGGCACCTCTGAGAGGTGGTTCCTGAACGCCTGGCCTGTGATTCCGGAGTGTCTGCCGAGTGGTTCTGGCGTAGCCGGCAGTTGATCTTGGCGTGTCCACTAGGTGGTTCTGGGGAGTGGATCAGCTGGTTCCGGCATACTCGGCAGGTGGTACCGGCGGCTCCAGAACATGGTTCTGGCAAGTCTGAGAGGTGGTTCCGGCACGCCCGACAGGTGATTCCGGAGCGTCCGCCAAGTGTTTCTGGCGTACCCGGCAGGTGATTTTCGCCTGTCCGACAGGTGTATCTTGCGAGTCGAGCAGGTGGCTGAGGCATGCTCAGCTGGTGCTTCCGGCGTCTCTGGCACGTGGTTCTGGTGTGTCTGAGAGCTGGTTCTGGCATGTCCGGCAGATGATTCCGGAGTGTCCACCAAGTGGTTGTGGCATACCCGGCAGGTGACTTTAGCGTGTCAGCAGGTGGTTCCAGCGAGTCGAGTAGGTGGTTCCGGCGTGCTGGGCAGGTGGTTCAGGCGGGTCTGGCAGGTGGTTTCGGTCTGTTCGGGGTGTGGTTCCGGCATCTCAGGCACATGGTTCTGGCACGTCTGATAGGTGGTTCCGGCCGGCCCGACAGGTGTTTCCATGGTGTCCGCCAAGTGGTTATGGCATAGCTGGCAGGTGATGTTGGCGTGACCGGCAGGTGGTTCCCGCCAGACCGGCAGGTGATTCCGAAGTGTTCATCAAATGGTTGTGGCATAGCCGGAAGGTGATTTTGGCGTGTCCAGCAGGTGGTTTTGGCGAGTCGAGCAGGTGGTTCTGGCGTGCTCGGCAGGTGCTTCCGGTGTCATTGGCATGTGGTTCCGGCATGTCTGAGAGGTGGTTCCGCCATGCCCGGCAGGTGACTCCGGAGTGTTCCCCAAGTGGTTCTGGCATAGCCGGCAGGTGATTTTGCATGTCCGGCAATGGTTCCGGCGAGTCGAGCCGGTGGTTCGGGCATGCCCGGCAGGTGATTCCGGAGTGTCCGGCATGTGGTTCTGGCACCTCTGAGAGGTGGTTCCGACATGCCCGGCAGGTGGTTCCGGAGAGTCCGCCGAGTGGTTCTGGCGTAGTCGGCAGGTGATTCTGGGGTGTCCAGCAGGTGGTTCTGGGGAGTGGATCAGGTGGTTCCGGCATACTCGGCAGGTGGTACCGGCGTGTCCGGAACATGGTTCTGGCAAGTCTGAGAGGTGGTTCCGGCATGCCCGACAGGTGATTCCGGAGTGTTCGCCAAGTGGTTCTGGCGTAGCCGGCAGGTCATTTTGCATGTCCGGCGGTGGTTCCGGCGAGTCGAGCCGGTGGTTCCGGCGTATCCAGCAGGTGTTTCCGGTCTGTCCGGCAGGTGGTTCTGGCGTGACCGGCACGAGGTTCTGGCACGTCTGAGAGTTGGTTCTGGCTTGCCCGACAGGTGATTATGGAGTGCCCGCCACGTGGTTCTGGCGTACCCGGCAGGTGATTTTGGAGTGTCTGGCAGGTGTTTCTAGCAAGTCGAGCATTTGGCTCAGGCATGCTCAGCAGGTGCTTCCGGCGTGTCTGGCACGTGGTTCTGGTGTGTCTGAGAGGTGGTTCTGGCATCTCCGGCAGATGATTCCGGAGTGTCCACCAAGTGGTTCTGTCAAACCCGGCAGGTGATTTTAGCGTGTCAGGTAGGTGGTTCAGGCGAGTCGAGTAGGTGGTTCCGGCGTGCTCGGCAGGTGGTTCAGGCGGGTCTGGCAGGTGGTTTCGGTCTGTTCGGGATGTGGTTCCGGCATCTCAGGCACATGGTTCTGGCACGTCTGATAGGTGGTTCTGGCCGGCCCGACAGGTGTTTCCATGGTGTCCGCCAAGTGGTTCTGGCATAGCTGGCAGGTGATGTTGGCGTGACCGGCAGGTGGTTCCAGCCAGCCCGGCAGGTGATTCCGGAGTGTTCGCCAAGTGGTTCTGGCGTAGCCGGCAGGTGATTTTGCATGTCCGGCAATGGTTCCAGCGAGTCGAGCCGGTGGTTCGGGCATGTCCGGCAGGTGGTTCCGGCATTCCCGGCAGGTGATTCCGAAGTGTCCGGCATGTGGTTCTGGCACCTCTGAGAGGTGGTTCCGGCATGCCCGGCAGGTGATACCGGAGTGTTCGCCAAGTGGTTCTGGCGTAGCCGGCAGGTGATTTTGCATGTCCGGCCATGGTTCCGGCGAGTCGAGCCGGTGGTTCCGGAATGTCCGGCAGGTGGTTCCGGCATGTCCGGCAGTTGGTTCCGACATGTCCAGCAGGTGGTTCCGGCATGCTCGGCCGGTGATGCCGGAGTGTCCGGCATGTGGTTCTGGCACCTCTGAGATGTGGTTCCGGCATGCCCGGCAGGTGATACCGGAGTGTCCGGCATTTGGTTCTGGCACCTCTGAGAGGTGGTTCCGGAATGCCTGGCATGTGATTCCGGAGTATCTGCCGAGTGCTTCTGGCGTAGCCGGCAGTTGATTTTGGCGTCTCCACTAGGTGGTTCTGGGGAGTGGATGAGCTGGTTCCGGCTTACTCGGCAGGTGGTACCGGCGTGTCCAGAACATGGTTCTGGCAAGTCTGAGAGGTGGTTCCGGCATGCCCGGCAGGTGATTCCAGAGTGTTCGCCAAGTGGTTCTGGCGTAGCCGGCAGGTGATTTTGCATGTCCGGCAATGGTTCCGGCGAGTCGAGCCGGTTGTTCCGGAATGTCCGGCAGGTGGTTCCGGCATGTCCAGCAGGTGGTTCCGGCATGTCCAGCACGTGGTTCCAGCATGCCCGGCAGGTGTTTCCGGAGTGTCTGGCATGTGGTTCTGGCAGCTCTGAGAGGTGGTTCCGGAATGCCTGGCCTGTGATTCCGGAGTGTCTGCCGAGTGGTTCTGGCGTAGCCGGCAGTTGATTTTGGCGTGTCCACTCGGTGGTTCTGGGGAGTGGATCAGCTGGTTCCGGCATGCCCGGCAGGTGATTCCGCAGTCCCCGTCATTTGGTCCTGGCACCTCTGAGAGGTGGTTCCGGCCTGCCAGAAAGGTGATTCCGGAGTGTTCGCCAAGTGGTTCTGGCGTAGCCGGCAGGTCATTTTGCATGTCCGGCGGTGGTTCCGGGGAGTCGAGCCGGTTGTTCCGGCGTAGCCGGCGGTTGCTCTTGGCGTGTCCACTAGGTGGTTCTGGGGAGTGGATCAGCTGGTTCCGGCATACTCGGCAGGTGGTACCGGCGTGTCCAGAACATTGTTCTGGCAAGTCTGAGAGGAGGTTCCGGCACGCCCGACAGGTGATTCCAGAGCATCCGCCAAGTGTTTCTGGCGTACTTGGCAGGTGATTTTGGCATGTCCCACAGGTGTTTCTTGCGAGTCGAGCACGTGGCTCAGGCATGCTCAGCTGCTGCTTCCGGCGTCTATGGCACGTGGTTCTGGTGTGTCTGAGAGCTGGTTCTGGCATGTCCGGCAGATGATTCCAGAGTGTCCACCAAGTGGTTCTGGTATACCTGGCAGGTGATTTTGGCGTGTCAGGAAGGTCGTTCCGGCTAGTTGAGCAGGTGGATCAGGCATGCTCTCCAGGGGGTTCAGGTGGGTCTGGCAGGTGGTTTCGGTCTGTTCGGGCAGTGGTTCTGGCATCTGAGGCACATGGTTCTGGCACATCTGAGAGGTGGTTCCGGCCGGCCCGACAGGTGTTTCCGGAGAGCCCGCCAAGTGGTTCTGGAGTAGCTGAAAGGTGATGTTGGCGTGACCAGCAGGTGGTTCCAGCCAGCCCCGCAGCTGATTCCGAAGTGTCTGCCGAGTGGTTCTGGCGTAGCCGGCAGGTGATTTTGGCATGTCCAGCAGGTGGTTCCGGCGAGCTCGGCAGGTGGTACCGGCGGTTCCCGAACATGGTTCTGGCACGTCTGAGAGATGGTTCAGCATGCCCGGCAGGTGATTCCGGAGTTTCCGGCATGTGGTTCTGGCACCCCTGAGAGGTGGTCCCTGCCGGCTCTACAGGTGTTTCCGGAGTGTCCGCCAAGTGGTTCTGGCGTAGCTGAAAGGTGATGTTGGCGTGACCGGCAGGTGGTTCCAGCCAGCCCGGCAGGTGATTCCGGAGTGTCTGCCGAGTGGTTCTGGCGTAGCTGGCAGGTGATTTTGGCGTGTCCAGCGGGTGGTTTTGGCGAGTCGAGCAGGTGGTTCTGGCGTGCTCGCCAGGTGCTTCCGGGGTCATTGGCATGTGGTTCCGGCATGTCTGAGAGGTGGTTCCGCCATGCCCGGCAGGTGATTCCGGAGAGTTCGCCAAGTGGTTCTGGTGTAGCCGGCAGGTGATTTTGCATGTCCAGCAATGGTTCCGGCGAGTCGAGCCGGTGGTTCCGGCATGTCCAGCAGGTGGCTCCGGCATGCCCGGCAGGTGATTCCGGACTGTCCGGCATGTGGTTCTGACACCTCTGAGAGGTAGTTCCGGCATGCCCGTCAGGTGATTCCGGAGTGTCCGGCGCAGGTTCTGGCACCTCTGAGAGGTGGTTCCGGAATGCCTGGCATGCGATTCCGGAGTATCTGCCGAGTGGTTCTGGCGTAGCAGGCAGTTGATTTTGGCGTGTCCACTAGGTGGTTCTGGGGAGTGGATCAGCTGGTTCCGGCTTACTCGGCAGGTGGTACCGGCGTGTCCAGAACATGGTTCTGGCAAGTCTGAGAGGTGGTTCCGGCAAGCCCGACAGGTGATTCCAGAGCGTCCGCCAAGTGTTTCTGGTGTACCCGGCAGGTGATTTTGGCATGTCCCACAGGTGTTTCTTGCGAGTCGAGCAGGTGGCTCAGGCATGCTCAGCTGGTGCTTCCGGCGTCTCTGGCACGTGGTTCTGGTGTGTCTGAGAGCTGGTTCTGGCTTGTCCGTCAGATGATTCCGGAGTGTCCACCAAGTGGTTCTGGTAGACCTGGCAGGTGATTTTGGCGTGTCAGGAAGGTGGTTCCGGCTAGTTGAGCAGGTGGATCAGGCGTGCTCGCCAGGGGGTTCAGGCGGGTCTGGCAGGTGGTTTCGGTCTGTTCGGGGAGTGGTTCCGGCATCTGAGGCACATGGTTCTGGCACGTCTGAGAGGTGATTCCGGCCGGCTCAACAGGTGTTTCCGGAGTGTCCGCCAAGTGGTTCTGGCGTAGCTGAAAGGTGATGTTGGCGTGACCGGCAGGTGGTTCCAGCCGGCCCGGCAGGTGATTCCGGAGTGTCTGCTGAGTGGTTCTGGCGGACCCGGCAGGTGATTTTGGCGTGTCCAGCAGGTGGTTCCGGCGAGCTAGGCAGGTGGTACCGGCGTGTCCGGAACAGGCTTCTGGCACGTCTGAGAGATGGTTCCGGCATGCCCGGCATGCGATTCCGGAGTGTCCTCCAAGTGGTTCTGGTATACCTGGCAGGTGATTTTGGCGTGTCAGGAAGATGGTTCCGGCTAGTTGAGCAGGTGGATCAGGCGTGCTCGCCAGGGGGTTCAGGCGGGTCTGGCAGGTGGTTTCGGTCTGTTCGGGGAGTGGTTCCGGCATCTCAGGCACATGGTTCTGGCACGTCTGAGAGGTGGTTCCGGCCGTCCCGACAGGTGTTTCCGCAGTGTCCGCCAAGTGGTTCTGGCGTAGCTGAAAGGTGATGTTGGCGTGACCGGCAGGTGGTTCCAGCCAGGCCGGCATGTGATTCCGGAGTGTCTGCCGAGTGGTTCTGGCGTAGCCGGCAGGTGATTTTGGCGTGTCCAGCAGGTGGTTCCGGCGAGCTCGGCAGGTGGTACCGGCGTGTCCAGAACATGGTTCTGGCACGTCTGAGAGATGGTTCCGGCATGCCCGGCAGGTGATTCCGGAGTGTCTGGCATGTGGTTCTGGCACCTCTGAGAGGTGGTTCCGGGATGCCCGACAGGTGATTCCGGAGTGTCCGCCACGTGGTCCTGGCGTACCCGGCAGGTGATTTTGGCGTGTCTGGCAGGTGTTTCTTGCAAGTCGAGCATTTGGCTCAGGCATGCTCAGCAGGTGCTTCCGGCGTGTCTGGCACGTGGTTCTGGTGTTTCTGAGAGCTGGTTCTGGCATGTCCGGCAGATGATTCCGGAGTGTCCACCAAGTGGTTGTGGCATACCCGGCAGGTGATTTTAGCGTGTCAGGTAGGTGGTTCCAGCGATTCGAGTAGGTTGTTCCGGCGTGCTCGGCAGGTGGTTCAGGCGGGTCTGGCAGGTGGTTTCGGTCTGTTCGGGATGTGGTTCCGGCATCTCAGGCACATGGTTCTGGCACGTCTGATAGGTGGTTCCGGCCGGCCCGACAGGTGTTTCCATGGTGTCCGCCAAGTGGTTCTGGCATAGCTGGCAGGTGATGTTGGCGTGACCGGCAGGTGGTTCCAGCCAGCCCGGCAGGTGATTCCGGAGTGTTCGCCAAGTGGTTCTGGCGTAGCCGGCAGGTGATTTTGCATGTCCGGCAATGGTTCCGGCGAGTCGAGCCATTGGTTCGGGCATGTCCGGCAGGTGGTTCCGGCATTCCCGGCAGGTGATTCCGAAGTGTCCGGCATGTGGTTCTGGCACCTCTGAGAGGTGGTTCCGGCATGCCCGGCAGGTGATACCGGAGTGTTCGCCAAGTGGTTCTGGCGTAGCCGGCAGGTGATTTTGCATGTCCGGCCATGGTTCCGGCGAGTCGAGCTGGTGGTTCCGGAATGTCCGGCAGGTGGTTCCGGCATGTCCGGCAGTTGGTTCCGACATGTCCAGCAGGTGTTTCCGGCATGCTCGGCCGGTGATGCCGGAGTGTCCGGCATGTGGTTCTGGCACCTCTGAGATGTGGTTCCGGCATGCCCGGCAGGTGATACCGGAGTGTCCGGCATTTGGTTCTGGCACCTCTGAGAGGTGGTTCCGGAATGCCTGGCATGTGATTCCGGAGTATCTGCCGAGTGCTTCTGGCGTAGCCGGCAGTTGATTTTGGCGTCTCCACTAGGTGGTTCTGGGGAGTGGATCAGCTGGTTCCGGCTTACTCGGCAGGTGGTACCGGCGTGTCCAGAACATGGTTCTGGCAAGTCTGAGAGGTGGTTCCGGCATGCCCGGCAGGTGATTCCAGAGTGTTCGCCAAGTGGTTCTGGCGTAGCCGGCAGGTGATTTTGCATGTCCGGCAATGGTTCCGGCGAGTCGAGCCGGTTGTTCCGGAATGTCCGGCAGGTGGTTCCGGCATGTCCAGCAGGTGGTTCCGGCATGTCCAGCACGTGGTTCCAGCATGCCCGGCAGGTGTTTCCGGAGTGTCCGGCATGTGGTTCTGGCAGCTCTGAGAGGTGGTTCCGGAATGCCTGGCCTGTGATTCCGGAGTGTCTGCCGAGTGGTTCTGGCGTAGCCGGCAGTTGATTTTGGCGTGTCCACTCGGTGGTTCTGGGGAGTGGATCAGCTGGTTCCGGCATGCCCGGCAGGTGATTCCGCAGTCCCCGTCATTTGGTCCTGGCACCTCTGAGAGGTGGTTCCGGCCTGCCAGAAAGGTGATTCCGGAGTGTTCGCCAAGTGGTTCTGGCGTAGCCGGCAGGTCATTTTGCATGTCCGGCGGTGGTTCCGGGGAGTCGAGCCGGTTGTTCCGGCGTAGCCGGCGGTTGCTCTTGGCGTGTCCACTAGGTGGTTCTGGGGAGTGGATCAGCTGGTTCCGGCATACTCGGCAGGTGGTACCGGCGTGTCCAGAACATTGTTCTGGCAAGTCTGAGAGGAGGTTCCGGCACGCCCGACAGGTGATTCCAGAGCATCCGCCAAGTGTTTCTGGCGTACTTGGCAGGTGATTTTGGCATGTCCCACAGGTGTTTCTTGCGAGTCGAGCACGTGGCTCAGGCATGCTCAGCTGCTGCTTCCGGGGTCTATGGCACGTGGTTCTGGTGTGTCTGAGAGCTGGTTCTGGCATGTCCGGCAGATGATTCCAGAGTGTCCACCAAGTGGTTCTGGTATACCTGGCAGGTGATTTTGGCGTGTCAGGAAGGTCGTTCCGGCTAGTTGAGCAGGTGGATCAGGCATGCTCTCCAGGGGGTTCAGGTGGGTCTGGCAGGTGGTTTCGGTCTGTTCGGGCAGTGGTTCTGGCATCTGAGGCACATGGTTCTGGCACATCTGAGAGGTGGTTCCGGCCGGCCCGACAGGTGTTTCCGGAGAGCCCGCCAAGTGGTTCTGGAGTAGCTGAAAGGTGATGTTGGCGTGACCAGCAGGTGGTTCCAGCCAGCCCCGCAGCTGATTCCGGAGTGTCTGCCGAGTGGTTCTGGCGTAGCCGGCAGGTGATTTTGGCATGTCCAGCAGGTGGTTCCGGCGAGCTCGGCAGGTGGTACCGGCGGTTCCCGAACATGGTTCTGGCACGTCTGAGAGATGGTTCAGCATGCCCGGCAGGTGATTCCGGAGTTTCCGGCATGTGGTTCTGGCACCCCTGAGAGGTGGTCCCTGCCGGCTCTACAGGTGTTTCCGGAGTGTCCGCCAAGTGGTTCTGGCGTAGCTGAAAGGTGATGTTGGCGTGACCGGCAGGTGGTTCCAGCCAGCCCGGCAGGTGATTCCGGAGTGTCTGCCGAGTGGTTCTGGCATAGCTGGCAGGTGATTTTGGCGTGTCCAGCGGGTGGTTTTGGCGAGTCGAGCAGGTGGTTCTGGCGTGCTCGCCAGGTGCTTCCGGGGTCATTGGCATGTGGTTCCGGCATGTCTGAGAGGTGGTTCCGCCATGCCCGGCAGGTGATTCCGGAGAGTTCGCCAAGTGGTTCTGGTGTAGCCGGCAGGTGATTTTGCATGTCCAGCAATGGTTCCGGCGAGTCGAGCCGGTGGTTCCGGCATGTCCAGCAGGTGGCTCCGGCATGCCCGGCAGGTGATTCCGGACTGTCCGGCATGTGGTTCTGACACCTCTGAGAGGTAGTTCCGGCATGCCCGTCAGGTGATTCCGGAGTGTCCGGCGCAGGTTCTGGCACCTCTGAGAGGTGGTTCCGGAATGCCTGGCATGCGATTCCGGAGTATCTGCCGAGTGGTTCTGGCGTAGCCGGCAGGTGATTTTGGCGTGTCCAGAAGGTGGTTCCGGCGAGCTCGGCAGGTGGTACCGGCGTGTCCAGAACATGGTTCTGGCACCTCTGAGAGGTGGTTCCGGCATGCCCGGCAGGTGATACCGGAGTGTTCGCCAAGTGGTTCTGGCGTAGCCGGCAGGTGATTTTGCATGTCCGGCCATGGTTCCGGCGAGTCGAGCTGGTGGTTCCGGAATGTCCGGCAGGTGGTTCCGGCATGTCCGGCAGTTGGTTCCGACATGTCCAGCAGGTGTTTCCGGCATGCTCGGCCGGTGATGCCGGAGTGTCCGGCATGTGGTTCTGGCACCTCTGAGATGTGGTTCCGGCATGCCCGGCAGGTGATACCGGAGTGTCCGGCATTTGGTTCTGGCACCTCTGAGAGGTGGTTCCGGAATGCCTGGCATGTGATTCCGGAGTATCTGCCGAGTGCTTCTGGCGTAGCCGGCAGTTGATTTTGGCGTCTCCACTAGGTGGTTCTGGGGAGTGGATCAGCTGGTTCCGGCTTACTCGGCAGGTGGTACCGGCGTGTCCAGAACATGGTTCTGGCAAGTCTGAGAGGTGGTTCCGGCATGCCCGGCAGGTGATTCCAGAGTGTTCGCCAAGTGGTTCTGGCGTAGCCGGCAGGTGATTTTGCATGTCCGGCAATGGTTCCGGCGAGTCGAGCCGGTTGTTCCGGAATGTCCGGCAGGTGGTTCCGGCATGTCCAGCAGGTGGTTCCGGCATGTCCAGCACGTGGTTCCAGCATGCCCGGCAGGTGTTTCCGGAGTGTCCGGCATGTGGTTCTGGCAGCTCTGAGAGGTGGTTCCGGAATGCCTGGCCTGTGATTCCGGAGTGTCTGCCGAGTGGTTCTGGCGTAGCCGGCAGTTGATTTTGGCGTGTCCACTCGGTGGTTCTGGGGAGTGGATCAGCTGGTTCCGGCATGCCCGGCAGGTGATTCCGCAGTCCCCGTCATTTGGTCCTGGCACCTCTGAGAGGTGGTTCCGGCCTGCCAGAAAGGTGATTCCGGAGTGTTCGCCAAGTGGTTCTGGCGTAGCCGGCAGGTCATTTTGCATGTCCGGCGGTGGTTCCGGGGAGTCGAGCCGGTTGTTCCGGCGTAGCCGGCGGTTGCTCTTGGCGTGTCCACTAGGTGGTTCTGGGGAGTGGATCAGCTGGTTCCGGCATACTCGGCAGGTGGTACCGGCGTGTCCAGAACATTGTTCTGGCAAGTCTGAGAGGAGGTTCCGGCACGCCCGACAGGTGATTCCAGAGCATCCGCCAAGTGTTTCTGGCGTACTTGGCAGGTGATTTTGGCATGTCCCACAGGTGTTTCTTGCGAGTCGAGCACGTGGCTCAGGCATGCTCAGCTGCTGCTTCCGGGGTCTATGGCACGTGGTTCTGGTGTGTCTGAGAGCTGGTTCTGGCATGTCCGGCAGATGATTCCAGAGTGTCCACCAAGTGGTTCTGGTATACCTGGCAGGTGATTTTGGCGTGTCAGGAAGGTCGTTCCGGCTAGTTGAGCAGGTGGATCAGGCATGCTCTCCAGGGGGTTCAGGTGGGTCTGGCAGGTGGTTTCGGTCTGTTCGGGCAGTGGTTCTGGCATCTGAGGCACATGGTTCTGGCACATCTGAGAGGTGGTTCCGGCCGGCCCGACAGGTGTTTCCGGAGAGCCCGCCAAGTGGTTCTGGAGTAGCTGAAAGGTGATGTTGGCGTGACCAGCAGGTGGTTCCAGCCAGCCCCGCAGCTGATTCCGGAGTGTCTGCCGAGTGGTTCTGGCGTAGCCGGCAGGTGATTTTGGCATGTCCAGCAGGTGGTTCCGGCGAGCTCGGCAGGTGGTACCGGCGGTTCCCGAACATGGTTCTGGCACGTCTGAGAGATGGTTCAGCATGCCCGGCAGGTGATTCCGGAGTTTCCGGCATGTGGTTCTGGCACCCCTGAGAGGTGGTCCCTGCCGGCTCTACAGGTGTTTCCGGAGTGTCCGCCAAGTGGTTCTGGCGTAGCTGAAAGGTGATGTTGGCGTGACCGGCAGGTGGTTCCAGCCAGCCCGGCAGGTGATTCCGGAGTGTCTGCCGAGTGGTTCTGGCATAGCTGGCAGGTGATTTTGGCGTGTCCAGCGGGTGGTTTTGGCGAGTCGAGCAGGTGGTTCTGGCGTGCTCGCCAGGTGCTTCCGGGGTCATTGGCATGTGGTTCCGGCATGTCTGAGAGGTGGTTCCGCCATGCCCGGCAGGTGATTCCGGAGAGTTCGCCAAGTGGTTCTGGTGTAGCCGGCAGGTGATTTTGCATGTCCAGCAATGGTTCCGGCGAGTCGAGCCGGTGGTTCCGGCATGTCCAGCAGGTGGCTCCGGCATGCCCGGCAGGTGATTCCGGACTGTCCGGCATGTGGTTCTGACACCTCTGAGAGGTAGTTCCGGCATGCCCGTCAGGTGATTCCGGAGTGTCCGGCGCAGGTTCTGGCACCTCTGAGAGGTGGTTCCGGAATGCCTGGCATGCGATTCCGGAGTATCTGCCGAGTGGTTCTGGCGTAGCCGGCAGGTGATTTTGGCGTGTCCAGAAGGTGGTTCCGGCGAGCTCGGCAGGTGGTACCGGCGTGTCCAGAACATGGTTCTGGCACCTCTGAGAGGTGGTTCCGGCATGCCCGGCAGGTGATACCGGAGTGTTCGCCAAGTGGTTCTGGCGTAGCCGGCAGGTGATTTTGCATGTCCGGCCATGGTTCCGGCGAGTCGAGCTGGTGGTTCCGGAATGTCCGGCAGGTGGTTCCGGCATGTCCGGCAGTTGGTTCCGACATGTCCAGCAGGTGTTTCCGGCATGCTCGGCCGGTGATGCCGGAGTGTCCGGCATGTGGTTCTGGCACCTCTGAGATGTGGTTCCGGCATGCCCGGCAGGTGATACCGGAGTGTCCGGCATTTGGTTCTGGCACCTCTGAGAGGTGGTTCCGGAATGCCTGGCATGTGATTCCGGAGTATCTGCCGAGTGCTTCTGGCGTAGCCGGCAGTTGATTTTGGCGTCTCCACTAGGTGGTTCTGGGGAGTGGATCAGCTGGTTCCGGCTTACTCGGCAGGTGGTACCGGCGTGTCCAGAACATGGTTCTGGCAAGTCTGAGAGGTGGTTCCGGCATGCCCGGCAGGTGATTCCAGAGTGTTCGCCAAGTGGTTCTGGCGTAGCCGGCAGGTGATTTTGCATGTCCGGCAATGGTTCCGGCGAGTCGAGCCGGTTGTTCCGGAATGTCCGGCAGGTGGTTCCGGCATGTCCAGCAGGTGGTTCCGGCATGTCCAGCACGTGGTTCCAGCATGCCCGGCAGGTGTTTCCGGAGTGTCCGGCATGTGGTTCTGGCAGCTCTGAGAGGTGGTTCCGGAATGCCTGGCCTGTGATTCCGGAGTGTCTGCCGAGTGGTTCTGGCGTAGCCGGCAGTTGATTTTGGCGTGTCCACTCGGTGGTTCTGGGGAGTGGATCAGCTGGTTCCGGCATGCCCGGCAGGTGATTCCGCAGTCCCCGTCATTTGGTCCTGGCACCTCTGAGAGGTGGTTCCGGCCTGCCAGAAAGGTGATTCCGGAGTGTTCGCCAAGTGGTTCTGGCGTAGCCGGCAGGTCATTTTGCATGTCCGGCGGTGGTTCCGGGGAGTCGAGCCGGTTGTTCCGGCGTAGCCGGCGGTTGCTCTTGGCGTGTCCACTAGGTGGTTCTGGGGAGTGGATCAGCTGGTTCCGGCATACTCGGCAGGTGGTACCGGCGTGTCCAGAACATTGTTCTGGCAAGTCTGAGAGGAGGTTCCGGCACGCCCGACAGGTGATTCCAGAGCATCCGCCAAGTGTTTCTGGCGTACTTGGCAGGTGATTTTGGCATGTCCCACAGGTGTTTCTTGCGAGTCGAGCACGTGGCTCAGGCATGCTCAGCTGCTGCTTCCGGCGTCTATGGCACGTGGTTCTGGTGTGTCTGAGAGCTGGTTCTGGCATGTCCGGCAGATGATTCCAGAGTGTCCACCAAGTGGTTCTGGTATACCTGGCAGGTGATTTTGGCGTGTCAGGAAGGTCGTTCCGGCTAGTTGAGCAGGTGGATCAGGCATGCTCTCCAGGGGGTTCAGGTGGGTCTGGCAGGTGGTTTCGGTCTGTTCGGGCAGTGGTTCTGGCATCTGAGGCACATGGTTCTGGCACATCTGAGAGGTGGTTCCGGCCGGCCCGACAGGTGTTTCCGGAGAGCCCGCCAAGTGGTTCTGGAGTAGCTGAAAGGTGATGTTGGCGTGACCAGCAGGTGGTTCCAGCCAGCCCCGCAGCTGATTCCGGAGTGTCTGCCGAGTGGTTCTGGCGTAGCCGGCAGGTGATTTTGGCATGTCCAGCAGGTGGTTCCGGCGAGCTCGGCAGGTGGTACCGGCGGTTCCCGAACATGGTTCTGGCACGTCTGAGAGATGGTTCAGCATGCCCGGCAGGTGATTCCGGAGTTTCCGGCATGTGGTTCTGGCACCCCTGAGAGGTGGTCCCTGCCGGCTCTACAGGTGTTTCCGGAGTGTCCGCCAAGTGGTTCTGGCGTAGCTGAAAGGTGATGTTGGCGTGACCGGCAGGTGGTTCCAGCCAGCCCGGCAGGTGATTCCGGAGTGTCTGCCGAGTGGTTCTGGCATAGCTGGCAGGTGATTTTGGCGTGTCCAGCGGGTGGTTTTGGCGAGTCGAGCAGGTGGTTCTGGCGTGCTCGCCAGGTGCTTCCGGGGTCATTGGCATGTGGTTCCGGCATGTCTGAGAGGTGGTTCCGCCATGCCCGGCAGGTGATTCCGGAGAGTTCGCCAAGTGGTTCTGGTGTAGCCGGCAGGTGATTTTGCATGTCCAGCAATGGTTCCGGCGAGTCGAGCCGGTGGTTCCGGCATGTCCAGCAGGTGGCTCCGGCATGCCCGGCAGGTGATTCCGGACTGTCCGGCATGTGGTTCTGACACCTCTGAGAGGTAGTTCCGGCATGCCCGTCAGGTGATTCCGGAGTGTCCGGCGCAGGTTCTGGCACCTCTGAGAGGTGGTTCCGGAATGCCTGGCATGCGATTCCGGAGTATCTGCCGAGTGGTTCTGGCGTAGCCGGCAGGTGATTTTGGCGTGTCCAGAAGGTGGTTCCGGCGAGCTCGGCAGGTGGTACCGGCGTGTCCAGAACATGGTTCTGGCACGTCTGAGAGATGGTTCCGGCATGCCCGGCAGGTGATTCCGGAGTGTCCGGCATGTGGTTCTGGCACCTCTGAGAGGTGGTTCCGGCATGCCCGGCAGGTGATACCGGAGTGTTCGCCAAGTGGTTCTGGCGTAGCCGGCAGGTGATTTTGCATGTCCGGCCAAGGTTCCGGCGAGTCGAGCTGGTGGTTCCGGAATGTCCGGCAGGTGGTTCCGGCATGTCCGGCAGTTGGTTCCGACATGTCCAGCAGGTGGTTCCGGCATGCTCGGCCGGTGATGCCGGAGTGTCCGGCATGTGGTTCTGGCACCTCTGAGATGTGGTTCCGGCATGCCCGGCAGGTGATACCGGAGTGTCCGGCATTTGGTTCTGGCACCTCTGAGAGGTGGTTCCGGAATGCCTGGCATGTGATTCCGGAGTATCTGCCGAGTGCTTCTGGCGTAGCCGGCAGTTGATTTTGGCGTCTCCACTAGGTGGTTCTGGGGAGTGGATCAGCTGGTTCCGGCTTACTCGGCAGGTGGTACCGGCGTGTCCAGAACATGGTTCTGGCAAGTCTGAGAGGTGGTTCCGGCATGCCCGGCAGGTGATTCCAGAGTGTTCGCCAAGTGGTTCTGGCGTAGCCGGCAGGTGATTTTGCATGTCCGGCAATGGTTCCGGCGAGTCGAGCCGGTTGTTCCGGAATGTCCGGCAGGTGGTTCCGGCATGTCCAGCAGGTGGTTCCGGCATGTCCAGCACGTGGTTCCAGCATGCCCGGCAGGTGTTTCCGGAGTGTCCGGCATGTGGTTCTGGCAGCTCTGAGAGGTGGTTCCGGAATGCCTGGCCTGTGATTCCGGAGTGTCTGCCGAGTGGTTCTGGCGTAGCCGGCAGTTGATTTTGGCGTGTCCACTCGGTGGTTCTGGGGAGTGGATCAGCTGGTTCCGGCATGCCCGGCAGGTGATTCCGCAGTCCCCGTCATTTGGTCCTGGCACCTCTGAGAGGTGGTTCCGGCCTGCCAGAAAGGTGATTCCGGAGTGTTCGCCAAGTGGTTCTGGCGTAGCCGGCAGGTCATTTTGCATGTCCGGCGGTGGTTCCGGGGAGTCGAGCCGGTTGTTCCGGCGTAGCCGGCGGTTGCTCTTGGCGTGTCCACTAGGTGGTTCTGGGGAGTGGATCAGCTGGTTCCGGCATACTCGGCAGGTGGTACCGGCGTGTCCAGAACATTGTTCTGGCAAGTCTGAGAGGAGGTTCCGGCACGCCCGACAGGTGATTCCAGAGCATCCGCCAAGTGTTTCTGGCGTACTTGGCAGGTGATTTTGGCATGTCCCACAGGTGTTTCTTGCGAGTCGAGCACGTGGCTCAGGCATGCTCAGCTGCTGCTTCCGGCGTCTATGGCACGTGGTTCTGGTGTGTCTGAGAGCTGGTTCTGGCATGTCCGGCAGATGATTCCAGAGTGTCCACCAAGTGGTTCTGGTATACCTGGCAGGTGATTTTGGCGTGTCAGGAAGGTCGTTCTGGCTAGTTGAGCAGGTGGATCAGGCATGCTCTCCAGGGGGTTCAGGTGGGTCTGGCAGGTGGTTTCGGTCTGTTCGGGATGTGGTTCCGGCATCTCAGGCACATGGTTCTGGCACGTCTGATAGGTGGTTCCGGCCGGCCCGACAGGTGTTTCCATGGTGTCCGCCAAGTGGTTCTGGCATAGCTGGCAGGTGATGTTGGCGTGACCGGCAGGTGGTTCCAGCCAGCCCGGCCGGTGATTCCGGAGTGTTCGCCAAGTGGTTCTGGCGTAGCCGGCAGGTGATTTTGCATGTCCGGCAATGGTTCCGGCGAGTCGAGCCGGTGGTTCGGGCATGTCCGGCAGGTGGTTCCGGCATTCCCGGCAGGTGATTCCGAAGTGTCCGGCATGTGGTTCTGGCACCTCTGAGAGGTGGTTCCGGCATGCCCGGCAGGTGATACCGGAGTGTTCGCCAAGTGGTTCTGGCGTAGCCGGCAGGTGATTTTGCATGTCCGGCCATGGTTCTGGCGAGTCGAGCCGGTGGTTCCGGAATGTCCGGCAGGTGGTTCCGGCATGTCCGGCAGTTGGTTCCGACATGTCCAGCAGGTGGTTCCGGCATGCTCGGCCGGTGATGCCGGAGTGTCCGGCATGTGGTTCTGGCACCTCTGAGATGTGGTTCCGGCATGCCCGGCAGGTGATACCGGAGTGTCCGGCATTTGGTTCTGGCACCTCTGAGAGGTGGTTCCGGAATGCCTGGCATGTGATTCCGGAGTATCTGCCGAGTGCTTCTGGCGTAGCCGGCAGTTGATTTTGGCGTCTCCACTAGGTGGTTCTGGGGAGTGGATCAGCTGGTTCCGGCTTACTCGGCAGGTGGTACCGGCGTGTCCAGAACATGGTTCTGGCAAGTCTGAGAGGTGGTTCCGGCATGCCCGGCAGGTGATTCCAGAGTGTTCGCCAAGTGGTTCTGGCGTAGCCGGCAGGTGATTTTGCATGTCCGGCAATGGTTCCGGCGAGTCGAGCCGGTTGTTCCGGAATGTCCGGCAGGTGGTTCCGGCATGTCCGGCATGTGGTTCCGGCATGTCCAGCACGTGGTTCCAGCATGCCCGGCAGGTGTTTCCGGAGTGTCCGGCATGTGGTTCTGGCAGCTCTGAGAGGTGGTTCCGGAATGCCTGGCCTGTGATTCCGGAGTGTCTGCCGAGTGGTTCTGGCGTAGCCGGCAGTTGATTTTGGCGTGTCCACTCGGTGGTTCTGGGGAGTGGATCAGCTGGTTCCGGCATGCCCGGCAGGTGATTCCGCAGTCCCCGTCATTTGGTCCTGGCACCTCTGAGAGGTGGTTCCGGCCTGCCAGAAAGGTGATTCCGGAGTGTTCGCCAAGTGGTTCTGGCGTAGCCGGCAGGTCATTTTGCATGTCTGGCGGTGGTTCCGGGGAGTCGAGCCGGTTGTTCCGGCGTAGCCGGCGGTTGCTCTTGGCGTGTCCACTAGGTGGTTCTGGGGAGTGGATCAGCTGGTTCCGGCATACTCGGCAGGTGGTACCGGCGTGTCCAGAACATTGTTCTGGCAAGTCTGAGAGGAGGTTCCGGCACGCCCGACAGGTGATTCCAGAGCATCCGCCAAGTGTTTCTGGCGTACTTGGCAGGTGATTTTGGCATGTCCCACAGGTGTTTCTTGCGAGTCGAGCACGTGGCTCAGGCATGCTCAGCTGCTGCTTCCAGCGTCTCTGGCACGTGGTTCTGGTGTGTCTGAGAGCTGGTTCTGGCATGTCCGGCAGATGATTCCGGAGTGTCCACCAAGTGGTTCTGGTATACCTGGCAGGTGATTTTGGTGTGTCAGGAAGGTCGTTCCGGCTAGTTGAGCAGGTGGATCAGGCATGCTCTCCAGGGGGTTCAGGTGGGTCTGGCAGGTGGTTTCGGTCTGTTCGGGCAGTGGTTCTGGCATCTGAGGCACATGGTTCTGGCACATCTGAGAGGTGGTTCCGGCCGGCCCGACAGGTGTTTCCGGAGAGCCCGCCAAGTGGTTCTGGAGTAGCTGAAAGGTGATGTTGGCGTGACCAGCAGGTGGTTCCAGCCAGCCCCGCAGCTGATTCCGGAGTGTCTGCCGAGTGGTTCTGGCGTAGCCGGCAGGTGATTTTGGCATGTCCAGCAGGTGGTTCCGGCGAGCTCGGCAGGTGGTACCGGCGGTTCCGGAACATGGTTCTGGCACGTCTGAGAGATGGTTCAGCATGCCCGGCAGGTGATTCCGGAGTTTCCGGCATGTGGTTCTGGCACCCCTGAGAGGTGGTCCCTGCCGGCTCTACAGGTGTTTCCGGAGTGTCCGCCAAGTGGTTCTGGCGTAGCTGAAAGGTGATGTTGGCGTGACCGGCAGGTGGTTCCAGCCAGCCCGGCAGGTGATTCCGAAGAGTTCACCAAATGGTTGTGGCGTAGCCGGCAGGTGATTTTGGCGTGTCCAGCAGGTGGTTTTGGCGAGTCGAGCATGTGGTTCTCGTGTGCTCGGCAGGTGCTTCCGGTGTCATTGGCATGTGGTTCCGGCATGTCTGAGAGGTGGTTCCGCCATGCCCGGCAGGTGATTAGGGAGTGTTCGCCAAGTGGTTCTGCCGTAGCAGGCAGGTGATTTTGCATGTCCAGCAATGGTTCCGTCGAGTCGAGCCGGTGGTTTGAGCATGTCCGGCAGGTGGTTCCGTCATGCCTGGCAGGTGATACCGGAGTCTCCGGCATTTGGTTCGGGCACCTCTGAGAGGTGGTTCCGGCATGCCCGGCAGGTTATTCCGGAGTGTCTGGCATGTGGTTCTGGCACCTCTGAGAGGTGGGTCCGGCATGCCCGGCAGGTGGTTCTGGAGGTTCTGCCAAGTGGTTCTGACGTAGTCGGCATGTGATTCTGGCGTGTCCAGCAGGTGGTTCTGGGGAGTGGATCAGGTGGTTCCAGCATACTCAGCAGGTGGTACCGTCGTGTCCGGAACATGGTTCTGGCAAGTCTGAGAGGCGGTTCCGGCATGCCCGACAGGTGATTCCGGAGTGTCCGGCATGTGGTTCTGGCACCTCTTAGAGGTGGTTCCGGCATGCTCGGCAGGTGATACCGGAGTGTTCGCCAAGTGGTTCTGGTGTAGCCGGCAGGTGATTTTGCATGTCCGGCAATGGTTCCGCCGAGTCGAGCCGTGGTTCCGGCATGTCCGGCAGTTGGTTCCGGCATGTCCAGCACGTGGTTCCAGCATGCCCGGCAGGTGATTCCGGAGTGTTCCCCAAGTGGTTCAGGCATAGCCGGCAGGTGATTTTGCATGTCCGGCAATGGTTCCGGCGAGTCGAGCCGGTGGTTCCGGCATGTCCGGCAGGTTGATCCGGCATATCCGGCAGGTGATTCCGGAGTTTCCGGCATGTGGTTCTGGCACCTCTGAGAGGTGGTTCCGGCATGCCCGGCAGGTGATACCGGAGTGTCCGGCCTTTGGTTCTGGCACCTCTGAGAGGTGGTTCCTGAACGCCTGGCCTGTGATTCCGGAGTGTCTGCCGAGTGGTTCTGGCGTAGCCGGCAGTTGATCTTGGCGTGTCCACTAGGTGGTTCTGGGGAGTGGATCAGCTGGTTCCGGCATACTCGGCAGGTGGTACCGGCGGCTCCAGAACATGGTTCTGGCAAGTCTGAGAGGTGGTTCCGGCACGCCCGACAGGTGATTCCGGAGCGTCCGCCAAGTGTTTCTGGCGTACCCGGCAGGTGATTTTCGCCTGTCCGACAGGTGTATCTTGCGAGTCGAGCAGGTGGCTGAGGCATGCTCAGCTGGTGCTTCCGGCGTCTCTGGCACGTGGTTCTGGTGTGTCTGAGAGCTGGTTCTGGCATGTCCGGCAGATGATTCCGGAGTGTCCACCAAGTGGTTGTGGCATACCCGGCAGGTGACTTTAGCGTGTCAGCAGGTGGTTCCAGGGAGTCGAGTAGGTGGTTCCGGCGTGCTGGGCAGGTGGTTCAGGCGGGTCTGGCAGGTGGTTTCGGTCTGTTCGGGGTGTGGTTCCGGCATCTCAGGCACATGGTTCTGGCACGTCTGATAGGTGGTTCCGGCCGGCCCGACATGTGTTTCCATGGTGTCCGCCAAGTGGTTATGGCATAGCTGGCAGGTGATGTTGGCGTGACCGGCAGGTGGTTCCCGCCAGACCGGCAGGTGATTCCGAAGTGTTCATCAAATGGTTGTGGCATAGCCGGAAGGTGATTTTGGCGTGTCCAGCAGGTGGTTTTGGCGAGTCGAGCAGGTGGTTCTGGCGTGCTCGGCAGGTGCTTCCGGTGTCATTGGCATGTGGTTCCGGCATGTCTGAGAGGTGGTTCCGCCATGCCCGGCAGGTGACTCCGGAGTGTTCCCCAAGTGGTTCTGGCATAGCCGGCAGGTGATTTTGCATGTCCGGCAATGGTTCCGGCGAGTCGAGCCGGTGGTTCGGGCATGCCCGGCAGGTGATTCCGGAGTGTCCGGCATGTGGTTCTGGCACCTCTGAGAGGTGGTTCCGACATGCCCGGCAGGTGATACCGGAGTGTCCGGCATTTGGTTCTGGCACCTCTGAGAGGTGGTTCCGGAATGCCTGGCATGTGATTCCGGAGTATCTGCCGAGTGCTTCTGGCGTAGCCGGCAGTTGATTTTGGCGTCTCCACTAGGTGGTTCTGGGGAGTGGATCAGCTGGTTCCGGCTTACTCGGCAGGTGGTACCGGCGTGTCCAGAACATGGTTCTGGCAAGTCTGAGAGGTGGTTCCGGCACGCCCGACAGGTGATTCCAGAGCGTCCGCCAAGTGTTTCTGGTGTACCCGGCAGGTGATTTTGGCATGTCCGACAGGTGATTCTTGCGAGTCGAGCAGGTGGCTCAGGCATGCTCAGCTGGTGCTTCCGGCGTCTCTGGCACGTGGTTCTGGTGTGTCTGAGAGCTGGTTCTGGCTTGTCCGTCAGATGATTCCGGAGTGTCCACCAAGTGGTTCTGGTAGACCTGGCAGGTGATTTTGGCGTGTCAGGAAGGTGGTTCTGGCTAGTTGAGCAGGTGGATCAGGCGTGCTCGCCAGGGGGTTCAGGCGGGTCTGGCAGGTGGTTTCGGTCTGTTCGGGGAGTGGTTCCGGCATCTGAGGCACATGGTTCTGGCACGTCTGAGAGGTGATTCCGGCCGGCTCAACAGGTGTTTCCGGAGTGTCCGCCAAGTGGTTCTGGCGTAGCTGAAAGGTGATGTTGGCGTGACCGGCAGGTGGTTCCAGCCGGCCCGGCAGGTGATTCCGGAGTGTCTGCTGAGTGGTTCTGGCGGACCCGGCAGGTGATTTTGGCGTGTCCAGCAGGTGGTTCCGGCGAGCTAGGCAGGTGGTACCGGCGTGTCCGGAACAGGCTTCTGGCACGTCTGAGAGATGGTTCCGGCATGCCCGGCATGCGATTCCGGAGTGTCCTCCAAGTGGTTCTGGTATACCTGGCAGGTGATTTTGGCGTGTCAGGAAGATGGTTCCGGCTAGTTGAGCAGGTGGATCAGGCGTGCTCGCCAGGGGGTTCAGGCGGGTCTGGCAGGTGGTTTCGGTCTGTTCGGGGAGTGGTTCCGGCATCTCAGGCACATGGTTCTGGCACGTCTGAGAGGTGGTTCCGGCCGTCCCGACAGGTGTTTCCGCAGTGTCCGCCAAGTGGTTCTGGCGTAGCTGAAAGGTGATGTTGGCGTGACCGGCAGGTGGTTCCAGCCAGGCCGGCATGTGATTCCGGAGTGTCTGCCGAGTGGTTCTGGCGTAGCCGGCAGGTGATTTTGGCGTGTCCAGCAGGTGGTTCCGGCGAGCTCGGCAGGTGGTACCGGCGTGTCCAGAACATGGTTCTGGCACGTCTGAGAGATGGTTCCGGCATGCCCGGCAGGTGATTCCGGAGTGTCTGGCATGTGGTTCTGGCACCTCTGAGAGGTGGTTCCGGGATGCCCGACAGGTGATTCCGGAGTGTCCGCCACGTGGTCCTGGCGTACCCGGCAGGTGATTTTGGCGTGTCTGGCAGGTGTTTCTTGCAAGTCGAGCATTTGGCTCAGGCATGCTCAGCAGGTGCTGCCGGCGTGTCTGGCACGTGGTTCTGGTGTTTCTGAGAGCTGGTTCTGGCATGTCCGGCAGATGATTCCGGAGTGTCCACCAAGTGGTTGTGGCATACCCGGCAGGTGATTTTAGCGTGTCAGGTAGGTGGTTCCAGCGATTCGAGTAGGTTGTTCCGGCGTGCTCGGCAGGTGGTTCAGGCGGGTCTGGCAGGTGGTTTCGGTCTGTTCGGGATGTGGTTCCGGCATCTCAGGCACATGGTTCTGGCACGTCTGATAGGTGGTTCCGGCCGGCCCGACAGGTGTTTCCATGGTGTCCGCCAAGTGGTTCTGGCATAGCTGGCAGGTGATGTTGGCGTGACCCGCAGGTGGTTCCAGCCAGCCCGGCAGGTGATTCCGGAGTGTTCGCCAAGTGGTTCTGGCGTAGCCGGCAGGTGATTTTGCATGTCCGGCAATGGTTCCGGCGAGTCGAGCCGGTGGTTCGGGCATGTCCGGCAGGTGGTTCCGGCATTCCCGGCAGGTGATTCCGAAGTGTCCGGCATGTGGTTCTGGCACCTCTGAGAGGTGGTTCCGGCATGCCCGGCAGGTGATACCGGAGTGTTCGCCAAGTGGTTCTGGCGTAGCCGGCAGGTGATTTTGCATGTCCGGCCATGGTTCCGGCGAGTCGAGCCGGTGGTTCCGGAATGTCCGGCAGGTGGTTCCGGCATGTCCGGCAGTTGGTTCCGACATGTCCAGCAGGTGGTTCCGGCATGCTCGGCCGGTGATGCCGGAGTGTCCGGCATGTGGTTCTGGCACCTCTGAGATGTGGTTCCGGCATGCCCGGCAGGTGATACCAGAGTGTCCGGCATTTGGTTCTGGCACCTCTGAGAGGTGGTTCCGGAATGCCTGGCATGTGATTCCGGAGTATCTGCCGAGTGCTTCTGCCGTAGCCGGCAGTTGATTTTGGCGTCTCCACTAGGTGGTTCTGGGGAGTGGATCAGCTGGTTCCGGCTTACTCGGCAGGTGGTACCGGCGTGTCCAGAACATGGTTCTGGCAAGTCTGAGAGGTGGTTCCGGCATGCCCGGCAGGTGATTCCAGAGTGTTCGCCAAGTGGTTCTGGCGTAGCCGGCAGGTGATTTTGCATGTCCGGCAATGGTTCCGGCGAGTCGAGCCGGTTGTTCCGGAATGTCCGGCAGGTGGTTCCGGCATGTCCAGCAGGTGGTTCCGGCATGTCCAGCACGTGGTTCCAGCATGCCCGGCAGGTGTTTCCGGAGTGTCCGGCATGTGGTTCTGGCAGCTCTGAGAGGTGGTTCCGGAATGCCTGGCCTGTGATTCCGGAGTGTCTGCCGAGTGGTTCTGGCGTAGCCGGCAGTTGATTTTGGCGTGTCCACTCGGTGGTTCTGGGGAGTGGATCAGCTGGTTCCGGCATGCCCGGCAGGTGATTCCGCAGTCCCCGTCATTTGGTCCTGGCACCTCTGAGAGGTGGTTCCGGCCTGCCAGAAAGGTGATTCCGGAGTGTTCGCCAAGTGGTTCTGGCGTAGCCGGCAGGTCATTTTGCATGTCCGGCGGTGGTTCCGGGGAGTCGAGCCGGTTGTTCCGGCGTAGCCGGCGGTTGCTCTTGGCGTGTCCACTAGGTGGTTCTGGGGAGTGGATCAGCTGGTTCCGGCATACTCGGCAGGTGGTACCGGCGTGTCCAGAACATTGTTCTGGCAAGTCTGAGAGGAGGTTCCGGCACGCCCGACAGGTGATTCCAGAGCATCCGCCAAGTGTTTCTGGCGTACTTGGCAGGTGATTTTGGCATGTCCCACAGGTGTTTCTTGCGAGTCGAGCACGTGGCTCAGGCATGCTCAGCTGCTGCTTCCGGCGTCTATGGCACGTGGTTCTGGTGTGTCTGAGAGCTGGTTCTGGCATGTCCGGCAGATGATTCCAGAGTGTCCACCAAGTGGTTCTGGTATACCTGGCAGGTGATTTTGGCGTGTCAGGAAGGTCGTTCCGGCTAGTTGAGCAGGTGGATCAGGCATGCTCTCCAGGGGGTTCAGGTGGGTCTGGCAGGTGGTTTCGGTCTGTTCGGGCAGTGGTTCTGGCATCTGAGGCACATGGTTCTGGCACATCTGAGAGGTGGTTCCGGCCGGCCCGACAGGTGTTTCCGGAGAGCCCGCCAAGTGGTTCTGGAGTAGCTGAAAGGTGATGTTGGCGTGACCAGCAGGTGGTTCCAGCCAGCCCCGCAGCTGATTCCGGAGTGTCTGCCGAGTGGTTCTGGCGTAGCCGGCAGGTGATTTTGGCATGTCCAGCAGGTGGTTCCGGCGAGCTCGGCAGGTGGTACCGGCGGTTCCCGAACATGGTTCTGGCACGTCTGAGAGATGGTTCAGCATGCCCGGCAGGTGATTCCGGAGTTTCCGGCATGTGGTTCTGGCACCCCTGAGAGGTGGTCCCTGCCGGCTCTACAGGTGTTTCCGGAGTGTCCGCCAAGTGGTTCTGGCGTAGCTGAAAGGTGATGTTGGCGTGACCGGCAGGTGGTTCCAGCCAGCCCGGCAGGTGATTCCGGAGTGTCTGCCGAGTGGTTCTGGCATAGCTGGCAGGTGATTTTGGCGTGTCCAGCGGGTGGTTTTGGCGAGTCGAGCAGGTGGTTCTGGCGTGCTCGCCAGGTGCTTCCGGGGTCATTGGCATGTGGTTCCGGCATGTCTGAGAGGTGGTTCCGCCATGCCCGGCAGGTGATTCCGGAGAGTTCGCCAAGTGGTTCTGGTGTAGCCGGCAGGTGATTTTGCATGTCCAGCAATGGTTCCGGCGAGTCGAGCCGGTGGTTCCGGCATGTCCAGCAGGTGGCTCCGGCATGCCCGGCAGGTGATTCCGGACTGTCCGGCATGTGGTTCTGACACCTCTGAGAGGTAGTTCCGGCATGCCCGTCAGGTGATTCCGGAGTGTCCGGCGCAGGTTCTGGCACCTCTGAGAGGTGGTTCCGGAATGCCTGGCATGCGATTCCGGAGTATCTGCCGAGTGGTTCTGGCGTAGCCGGCAGGTGATTTTGGCGTGTCCAGAAGGTGGTTCCGGCGAGCTCGGCAGGTGGTACCGGCGTGTCCAGAACATGGTTCTGGCACGTCTGAGAGATGGTTCCGGCATGCCCGGCAGGTGATTCCGGAGTGTCCGGCATGTGGATCTGGCACCTCTGAGAGGTGGTTCCGGGATGCCCGACAGGTGATTCCGGAGTGTCCGCCACGTGGTCCTGGCGTACCCGGCAGGTGATTTTGGCGTGTCTGGCAGGTTTTTCTTGCAAGTCGAGCATTTGGCTCAGGCATGCTCAGCAGGTGCTTCCGGCGTGTCTGGCACGTGGTTCTGGTGTTTCTGAGAGCTGGTTCTGGCATGTCCGGCAGATGATTCCGGAGTGTCCACCAAGTGGTTGTGGCATACCCGGCAGGTGATTTTAGCGTGTCAGGTAGGTGGTTCCAGCGATTCGAGTAGGTGGTTCCGGCGTGCTCGGCAGGTGGTTCAGGCGGGTCTTGCAGGTGGTTTCGGACTGTTCGGGGTGTGGTTCCGGCATCTCAGGCACATGGTTCTGGCACGTCTGATAGGTGGTTCCGGCCGGCCCGACAGGTGTTTCCATGGTATCCGCCAAGTGGTTCTGGCATAGCTGGCAGGTGATGTTGGCGTGACCGGCAGGTGGTTCCAGCCAGCCCGGCAGATGATTCCGAAGAGTTCACCAAATGGTTGTGGCGTAGCCGGCAGGTGATTTTGGCGTGTCCAGCAGGTGATTTTGGCGTGTCGAGCATGTGGTTCTCGTGTGCTCGGCAGGTGCTTCCGGTGTCATTGGCATGTGGTTCCGGCATGTCTGAGAGGTGGTTCCGCCATGCCCGGCAGGTGATTAGGGAGTGTTCGCCAAGTGGTTCTGCCGTAGCAGGCAGGTGATTTTGCATGTCCGGCAATGGTTCCGTCGAGTCGAGCCGGTGGTTTGAGCATGTCCGGCAGGTGGTTCCGTCATGCCCGGCAGGTGATACCGGAGTCTCCGGCATTTGGTTCTGGCACCTCTGAGAGGTGGTTCCGGCATGCCCGGCAGGTTATTCCGGAGTGTCTGGCATGTGGTTCTGGCACCTCTGAGAAGTGGTTCCGGCATGCCCGGCAGGTGATTCCGGAGTGTCCGGCATGTGGTTCTGGCACCTTGGAGAGTTGTTTCCGGCATGCCCGGCAGGTGATACCGGAGTGTTCGCCAAGTGATTCTGGCGTAGCCGGCAGGTGATTTTGCATGTCCGGCAATGGTTCCGGCGAGTCGAGCCGGTGGTTCCGGAATGTCCGGCAGGTGGTTCCAGCATGCCCGGCAGGTGATTCTGGAGTGTCTGACATGCGGTTCTGGCACCTCTGAGAGGTGGTTCCGGCATGCCCGGCAGGGGATACCGGAGTCTCCGGCATTTGGTTCTGGCACCTCTGAGAGGTGGTTCCGGAATGCCTGGCCTGTGATTCCGGAGTGACTTCTTAGTGGTTCTGGCGTGGCCGGCAGTTGATTTTGGCGTGTCCACTAGGTGGTTCTGGGGAGTGGAACAGCTGGTTCCGGCATACTCGGCAGGTGGTACCGGCGTGTCCAGAACATGGTTCTGGCCAGTCTGAGAGGAGGTTCCGTCACGCCCGACAGGTGATTCCAGAGCGTCCGCCAAGTGTTTCTGGCGTACCCGGCAGGTGAGTTTGGCATGTCCGACATGTGTATCTTGCGAGTCTAGCAGGTGGCTCAGGCATGCTCAGCTGGTGCTTCCGGCGTCTCTGGCACGTGGTTCTGGTGTGTCTGAGAGCTGGTCCTGGCATGTCCGGCAGATGATTCCGGAGTGTCCACCATGTGGTTCTGGTATACCTGGCAGGTGATTTTGGCGTGTCAGGAAGTTGGTTCCGGCTAGTTGAGCAGGTGGATCAGGCATGCTCGCCAGGGGGTTCAGGCGGGTCTGGCAGGTGGTTTCGGTCTGTTCGGGGAGTGGTTCCGGCATCTCAGGCACATGGTTCTGGCACGTCTGAGAGGTGGTTGCGGCAGGCCCGACAGCTGTTTCCATGGTGTCCGCCAAGTGGTTCTGGTATAGCTGGCAGGTGATGTTGGCGTGACCGGCAGGCGGTTCCAGCAAGCCCGGCAGGTGATTCCGAAGAGTTCAATATATGGTTGTGGCGTAGCCGGCAGGTGATTTTGGCAGGTCCAGCAGGTGGTTTTGGCGAGTCGAACAGGTGGTACTGGTGTGCTCGGCAGGTGCTTCCGGTGTCATTGGCATGTGGTTCCGGCATGTCTGAGAGGTGGTTCCGGCATGCCCGGCAGGTGGTTCCGGAGTGTCTGCCGAGTGGTTCTGGAGCCAGCCCGGCAGGTGATTCCGAAGAGTTCACCAAATGGTTGTGGTGTAGCCGGCAGATGATTTTGGCGTGTCAGGAAGGTGGTTCCGGCCAGTTGAGCAGGTGGATCAGGCGTGCTCGCCAGGGGGTTCAGGCGGGTCTGGCAGGTGGTTTCGGTCTGTTCGGGGAGTGGTTCCGGCATCTCATGCACATGGTTCTGGCACGTCTGAGAGGTGGTTCCGGCCGGCCGGAGAGGTGTTTCCGGAGTGTCCGCCAAGTGGTTCTGGCGTAGCTGGGAGGTGATGTTGGCGTGACCGGCAGGTGGTTCCAGCCAGCCCGGCAGGTGATTCCGGAGTGTCTGCCGTGTGGTTCTGGCGTAGCTGGCAGGTGATTTTGGCGTGTCCAGCAGTTGGTTCCGGCGAGCTCGGCAGGAGGTACCAGCGTGTCCGGAACATGGTTCTGGCACGTCTTAGAGATGGTTCCGGAATGCCAGGCAGGTGATTCTGGAGTGTCCGGCATGTGGTTCTGGCACCTCTGAGAGGTGGTTCCGGCATGCCCGGCGGGTGATTCCGGAGTGTCCGGCATGTGGTTCTGGCACCTCTGAGAGGTGGTTCCGGCATGCCCGGCAGGTGGTACCAGAGTGTCTGCCGAGTGGTTCTGGCGTTGTCGGCAGGTGATTCTGGCGTTTACAGCATGTGGTTCTGGGGAGTGGATCAGGTGGTTCCGGCATACTCGGCAGGTGGTACCGGCGTGTACGGAACATGCTTCTGGCAAGTCTGAGAGGTGGTTCCGGCATGTCCGACAGGTGATTGCGGAGTGTTCGCCAAGTGGTTCTGGCGTAGCCGGCAAGTCATTTTGCATGTCCGGTGGTGGTTCTGGCGAGTCGAGCCGGTGGTTGCGGCGTATCCAGCAGGTGTTTCCGGTCTGTCCGGCAGGTGATTCTGGCGTGACCGGCACGAGGTTCTGGCACGTCTGAGAGTTGGTTCCGGCATGCCTGACAGGTAATTCCAGAGTGTCCGCCACGTGGTTCTGGCGTACCCGGCAGGTGATTTTGGCGTGTCTGGCAGGTGTTTCTTGCAAGTCGAGCATGTGGCTCAGGCATGATCAGCAGGTGCTTCCTGCGTGTCCGGCACGTGTTTCTGGTGTGTCAGAGGGCTGTTTCTGGCATTTCTGGCAGATGATTCCGGAGTGTCAACCAAGTGGTTCTGGTAGACCTGGCAGGTGATTTTGGCGTGTCTGGAAGGTGGTTACGGCTAGTTGAGCAGGTGGATCAGGCGTGCTCGCCAGTGGGTTCAGCTGGGTCTGGCAGGTGGTTTCGGTCTTTTCGGGGAGTGGTTCCGGCATCTTAGGCACATGGTTCTGGCACGTCTGAGAGGTGTTTCCGGACGGCCGTAGAGGTGTTTCCGGAGTGTCCGCCAAGTGGTTCTGGCGTAGCCGAAAGGTGATGTTGCTGTGACCGGCAGGTGGTTCCAGCCAGCCTGGCAGGTGATTCCGGTGTGTCTGCCGTGTGGTTCTGGCGTAGGTGGCAGGTGATTTTGCATGTCCGGCAATGGTTCCGGCGAGTCGAGCCGGTGGTTCCGGCATGTCCGGCAGGTGGTTCCGGCATGACCGACAGGTGATACCGGAGTGTTCGCCAAGTGGTTCTGGCGTAGCCTGCAGGTGATTTTGCATGTCCGGCAATGGATCCGGCGAGTCGAGCCGGTGGTTCCGGAATGTCCGGCAGGTGGTTCCGGCATGTCCGGCAGGTGGTTCTGGCATGTCCAGCACGTGGTTCCAGCATGCCCGGCAGGTGATTCCGGAGTATCCGGCATGTGGTTCTGGCACCTCTGAGAGGTGGTTCCGGCATGCCCGGCAGGTGATACCGGAGTCTCTGGCATTTGGTTCTGGCACCTCTAGGAGGTGGTTCCGGAATGCCTGGCATGTGATTCCGGAGTGTCTGCCGAGTGGTTCTGGCGTAGCCGGCAGTTGATTCTGGCGTGTCCACTAGGTGGTTCTGGGGAGTGGATCAGCTGGTTCCGGCATACTCGGCAGGTGGTACCGGCGTGTCCAGAACATGGTTCTGGCAAATCTGAGAGGTGGTTCCGGCACGCCCGACAGGTGATTCCGGAGCGTCCGCCAAGTGTTTCTGGCGTACCCGGCGGGTGATTTACGCCTGTCCGACAGGTGTATCTTGCGAGTCGAGCAGGTGGCTCAGGCATGCTCAGCTGGTGCTTCCGGCGTCTCTGGCAAGTGGTTCTGGTGTGTCTGAGAGCTGGTTCTGGCATCTCCGGCAGATGATTCCGGAGTGTCCACCAAGCGGTTCTTGTATAACTGGCAGGTGATTTTGGCGTGTCAGGAAGGTGGTTCCGGCTAGTTGAGCAGGTGGATCAGGCGTGCTCGCCAGGGGGTTCAGGCGGGTCTGGCAGGTGGTTTCGGTCTGTTCGGGGAGTGGTTCCGGCATCTCAGGCTCATGGTTCTGGCACGTCTGAGAGGTGGTTCCGTCCGGCCCGACATGTGTTTCCATGGTGTCCGCCAAGTGGTTCTGGCATAGATGGCAGGTGATGTTGGCGTGACCAGCAGGTGGTTCCAGCCAGCCCGGCATGTTATTCCGAAGATTTCACCAAATGGTTGTGGCGTAGCCGGCAGGTGATTTTGGCGTGTCCAGCAGGTGGTTTTGGCGAGTCAAGCAGGTATTTCTGGCGTGCTCGGCAGGTGCTTCCGGTGTCATTGGCAAGTGGTAACGGCATGCCTGAGAGGTGGTTCCGACATGCCCGGCAGGTGGTTCCGGAGTGTCTGCCGAGTGGTTCTGGCGTAGCCGGCAGCTGATTCTGGCGTGTCCAGGAGGTGGTTCTGGGGAGTGGATCAGGTGGTTCCGGCATACTCGGCAGGTGGTACCGGCGTGTCCGGAACATGGTTCTGGCAAGTTTGAGAGGCGGTTCCTGCATTCCCGACAGGTGATTCCGGAGTGTTCGCCAAGTGGTTCTGGCGTAGCCGGCAGGACATTTTGCATGTCCGGCGGTGGTTCCGGCGAGTCGAGCCGGTGGTTCCGGCGTGTCCGGCAGGTGCTTCTGGCATGACCGGCACGTCTGAGAGTTGGTTCCGGCATGCCCGACAGGTGATTCCGGAGTGTCCGCCACGTGGTTCTGGCGTACCCGGCAGGTGATTTTGGCGGGCCTGGCAGGTTTTTCTTGCAAGTCGAGCATTTGGCTCAGGCATGCTCAGCAGGTGCTTCCGGCGTGTCTGGCACGTGGTTCTGGTGTGTCTGAGAGCTGGTTCTGGCATGTCCGGCAGATGATTCCGGAGTGTCCACCAAGTGGTTGTGGCATACCCGGCAGGTGATTTTAGCGTGTCAGGTAGGTGGTTCCAGCGAGTCGAGTAGGTGGTTCCGGCGTGCTCGGCAGGTGGTTCAGGCGGGTCTGGCAGGTGGTTTCGGTCTGTTCGGTGTGTGGTTCCGGCATCTCAGGCACATGGTTCTGGCACGTCTGAGAGGTGGTTCCGGCCGGCCCGACAGGTGTTTCCATGGTGTCCGCCAAGTGGTTCTGGCATAGCTGGCAGGTGATGTTGGCGTGACCGGCAGATGGTTCCAGCCAGCCTGGCATGTGATTCCGAAGAGTTCACCAAATGGTTGTGGCCTAGCCGGCAGGTGATTTTGGCGTGTCCACCAGGTGGTTTTGGCGAGTCAAGCAGGTTGTTCTGGCATGCTCGGCGGGTGCTTCAGGTGTCATTGGCATGTGGTTCCGGCATGTCTGAGAGGTGGTTCCGCCATGCCCGGCAGGTGATTCCAGAGTGTTCCCCAAGTGGTTCAGGCATAGCCGGCAGGTGATTTTACATGTCCGGCAATGGTTCCGGCGAGTCGAGCCGGTGGTTCCGGCATGTCCGGCATGTGAATTCGGCATGTCCAGCGGGTGGTTCCAGCATGCCCGGCAGGTGATTCCGCAGTGTCCGGCATGTGTTTCTGGCACCTCTGAGAGGTGGTCCGGCATGCCCGGCAGGTGATACCGGAGTCTTCGGCATTTGGTTCTGGCACCTCTGAGAGGTGGTTCCGGAATGCCTGGCCTGTGATTCCGGAGTGTCTGCCAAGTGGTTCTGGCGTAGCCGGCAGTTGATTTTGGCGTGTCCACTATGTGGTTCTGGGGAGTGGATCAGCTGGTTCCGGCTTACTCGGCAGGTGGTACCGGCGTGTCCAGAACATGGTTCTGGCAAGTCTGAGAGCTGGTTCTGGCACGTCCGGCAGATGATTCCGGAGTGTCCACCAAGTGGTTCTGGTATACCTGGCAGGTGATTTTGGCGTGTCAGGAAGGTGGTTCCGGCTAGTTGAGCAGGTGGATCAGGCGTGCTCGCCAGGGGGTTCAGGCAGGTCTGGCAGGTGGTTTCGGTCTTTTCGGGGTGTGTTTCCGGCATCTCAGGCACATGGTTCTGGCACGTCTGAGAGGTGGTTCCGGCCGGCCCGACAGGTGTTTCCGGAGTGTCCGCCAAGTGGTTCTGGTGAAGCCGGCAGGTGATTTTGCATGTCCGGCAATGGTTCCGGCGAGTCGAGAAGGTGGTTCCGGCATGTCCGGCAGGGGGTCCGGCATGCCCTGCAGGTGATACCGGAGTCCGGCATTTGGTTCTGGCACCTCTGAGAGGGGGTTCCGGCATGCCCGGCAGGTTGTTCCGGAGTGTCTGCCGAGTGGTTCTGGAGCCATCCCGTCAGGTGATTCCGAAGAGTTCACCAAATGGTTGCGGCGTAGCAGGCAGTTGCTTTTGGCGTGTCAGGAAGGTGGTTCCGGCTAGTTGAGCAGGTGGATCAGGCGTGCTCGCCAGGGGGTTCATGCGGGTCTGGCAGGTGGTTTCGGTCTGTTCGGGGAGTGGTTCCGGCATCTCAGGCACATGGTTCTGGCACGTCTGAGAGGTGGCTCCGGCCGGCCGGAGAAGTGTTTCCGGAGTGTCCGCCAAGTGGTTCTGGCGTAGGTGAAAGGCGATGTTGGCGTGACCGGTAGGTGGTTCCAGCCAGCCCGGCAGGTGATTCCGGAGTGTCTGCCGTGTGGTTCTGGCGTAGCTGGCAGGTGATTTTGGCGTGTCCAGCAGGTGGTTCCGGCGAGATCGGCAGGTGGTACCAGCGTGTCCGGAACATGGTTCTGGCACGGCTGAGAGATGGTTCCGTCATGCCCGGCAGGTGAATCCGGAGTGTCCGGCATGTGGTTCTGGCATCTCTGAGATGTGGTTCCCCCATGCCCGGCAGGTGATTCCGGAGTGTTCGGCATGTGGTTCTGGCACCTCTGAGAGGTGGTTCCGGCATGCCCGGCAGGTGGTTCCGGAGTGTCTGCCTAGTGGTTCTGGCGTAGTCGGCAGGTGATTCTGGCGTGTCCAGCAGGTGGTTCTGGGGAGTGGATCAGGTGGTTCCGGCATTCTCGGCAGGTGGTACCGGCGTGTCCGGAACATGGTTCTGGCAAGTCTGAGAGGCGGTTCTGGCATGCCCGACAGGTGATTCCGGAGTGTTCGCCATGTGGTTCTGGCATAGCCGGCAGGTCATTTTGCATGTCCGGCGGTGGTTCCGCGAGTCGAGCCGGTGGTTCCGGTGTGTCCGGCAGGTGGTTCTGGCGTGACCGGCACGAGGTTCTGGCACGTCTGAGAGTTGGTTCTGGCATGCCCGACAGGTTTTGGCGAGTCAAGCAGGTCGTTCTGGCGTGCTCGGCAGGTGCTTGCGGTTTCATTGGCATGTGGTTCCGGCATGTCTGAGAGGTGGTTCCGCCATGCCCGGCAGGTGATTCCGGAGTGTTCCCCAAGTGGTTCTGGCGTAGCCGGCAGGTGATTTTGCATGTCCGGCAATGGTTCCGGCGAGTCGAGCCGGTGGTTCCGGCATGTCCGGCAGGTGGTTCCGGCATGTCCAGCAGGTGGTTCTGAGAAGTGGATCAGGTGGTTCCGGCAGGCACGGCAGGTGATTCCGGAGTGTCCGGCATGTGATTCTGTCACCTCTGAGAGGTTGTTCTGGCATGCCCGGCAGGTGATACCACAGTGTCCGGCATTTGGTTCTGGCACCTCTGACAGGTGGTTCCGGGATGCCTGGCATGTGATTCCGGAGTGTCTGCCGAGTGGTTCTGGCGTGTCCAGCAGGTGTTTCCGGTCTTTCCGGCAGGTGGTTCTGGCGTGTCCGGCACGAGGTTCTGGCACGTCTGAGAGTTGGTTCCGGCGTGCCCGACAGGTGATTCCGGAGTGTCCGCCACGTGGTTCTGGCGTACCCGGCAGGTGATTTTGGCGTGTCTGGCCGGTGTTTCTTGGAAGTCGAGCATGTGGCTCAGGCATGATCAGCAGGTGCTTCCGGCCTGTCCGGCACGTGGTTCTGGTGTGTCTGAGAGCTGGTTCTGGCATGTCCGGCAGATGATTCCGGAGTGTCCACCAAGTGGTTGTGGCATACCCGGCAGGTGATTTTAGCGTGTCAGGTAGGTGGTTCCGGCGAGTCGAGTTGGTGGTTCCGGCGTGATCGGCAGGTGGTTCAGGCGGGTCTGGCAGGTGGTTTCGGTCTGTTCGGTGTGTGGTTCCGGCATCTCAGGCACATGGTTCTGGCACGTCTGATAGGTGGTTCCGGCCGGCCCGACAGGTGTTTCCATGGTGTCCGCCAAGTGGTTCTGGCACAGCAGGCAGGTGACGTTGGCGTGACCGGCAGGTTGTTCCAGCCAGCCCGGCAGGTGATTCCGAAGTTTTCACCAAATGGTTGTGGCGTAGCCGGAATCTGATTTTTGCATGTCCAGCATGTGGTTTTGGCGAGTCGAGCAGGTGGTTCTGGCCTGCCTGGCAGGTGCTTCCGGTGTCATTGGCATGTGGTTCTGGCATGTCTGAAGGTGGTTCCGCCATGCCCGGCAGGTGATTCCGGAGTGTTCGCCAAGTGGTTCTGGCGTAGCCGGCAGGTGATTTTGCATGGCCGGCAATGGTTCCGGCGAGTCGAGCCGGTGGTTCCGGCATGTCCGGCAGGTGGTTCCGGCATGCCCGGCAGGTGATTCCGCAGTCTCCGGCATTTGGTCCTGGCACCTCTGAGAGGTGGTTCAGGCATGCCCGACAGGTGATTCCCGAGTGTTCGCCAAGTGGTTCTGGCGTTGCCGTCAGGTCATTTTGCATGTCCAGCGGTGGTTCCGGCGAGTCGAGCCGGTGGTTCCGGCGTAGCCGGCAGTTGCTCTTGGCGTGTCCACTAGGTGGTTCTGGGGAGTGGAGCAGCTGGTTCCGGCATACTCGGCAGGTGGTACCGGCGTGTCCAGAACATGGTTCTGGCAAGTCTGAGAGGTGGTTCCGGCACGCCCGACAGGTGATTCCGGAGCGTCCGCCAAGTGTTTCTGGCGTACCCGGCAGGTGATTTTGGCATGTCCGACAGGTGTTTCTTGCGAGTCGAGCAGGTGGCTCAGGCATGCTCAGCTGGTGCTTCCGGCGTCTCTGGCACGTGGTTCTGGTGTGTCTGAGAGCTGGTTCTGGCATGTGCGGCAGATGATTCCGGAGTGTCCACCAAGTGGTTCTGGTATACCTGGCAGGTGATTTTGGCGTGTCAGGATGGTGGTTCCGGCTAGTTGAGCAGGTGGATCAGGCGTGCTCGCCAGGGGGTTCAGGCGGGTCTGGCAGGTGGTTTCGGTCTGTTCGGGGAGTGGTTCCGGCATCTGAGGCACATGGTTCTGGCACGTCTGATAGGTGGTTCCGGACAGCCGGAGAGGTGTTTCCGGAGTGTCCGCCAATTGGTTCTGGCGTAGGTGAAAGGCGACGTTGGCGTGACCGGTAGGTGGTTCCAGCCAGCCCGGAGGTGATTCCAGAGTGTCTGCCGTGTGGTTCTGGCGTAGCTGGCAGGTGATTTTGGCGTGTCCAGCAGGTGGTTCCGGCGAGATCGGCAGGTGGTACCAGCGTGTCCGGAACATGGTTCTGGCACGGCTGAGAGATGGTTCCGTCATGCCCGGCAGGTGAATCCGGAGTGTCCGGCATGTGGTTCTGGCACCTCTGAGGTATGGTTCCCCCATGCCCGGCAGGTGATTCCGGAGTGTTCGGCATGTGGTTCTGGCACCTCTGAGAGGTGGTTCCGGCATGCCCGGCAGCTGGTTCCGGAGTGTCTGCCTAGTGGTTCTGGCATAGTCGGCAGGTGATTCTGGCGTGTCCAGCAGGTGGTTCTGGGGAGTGGATCAGTTGGTTCCGGCATTCTCGGCAGGTGGTACCGGCGTGTCCGGAACATGGTTCTGGCAAGTCTGAGAGGCGGTTCCGGCATGCCCGACAGGTGATTCCGAAGAGTTCACCAAATGGTTGTGGCCTAGCCGGCTGGTGATTTCGGCGTGTCCTGCAGGTGGTTTTGGCGAGTCAAGCAGGTCGTTCTGGCGTGCTCGGCAGGTGCTTGCGGTTTCATTGGCATTTGGTTCCGGCATGTCTGAGAGGTGGTTCCGCCATGCCCGGCAGGTGATTCCGGAGTGTTCGCCAAGTGGTTCTGGCGTAGCCGGCAGGTGATTTTGCATGTCCGGCAATGGTTCCGGCGAGTCGAGCCGGGGTTCTGGCATGTCCGGCAGGTGATTCCGGCATGTCCAGCAGGTGGTTCTGAGAAGTGGATCAGGTGGTTCCGGCAGGCACGGCAGGTGATTCCGGAGTGTCCGGCATGTGATTCTGTCACCTCTGAGAGGTTGTTCTGGCATGCCCGGCAGGTGATACCACAGTGTCCGGCATTTGGTTCTGGCACCTCTGACAGGTGGTTCCGGGATGCCTGGCATGTGATTCCGGAGTGTCTGCCGAGTGGTTCTGGCGTGTCCAGCAGGTGTTTCTGGTCTTTCCGGCAGGTGGTTCTGGCGTGTCCGGCATGAGGTTCTGGCACGTCTGAGAGTTGGTTCCGGCATGCCCGACAGGTGATTCCGGAGTGTCCGCCACGTGGTTCTGGCGTACCCGGCAGGTGATTTTGGCGTGTCTGGCAGGTGTTTCTTGCAAGTCGAGCATGTGGCTCAGGCATGATCAGCAGGTGCTTCCGGCCTGTCCGGCACGTGGTTCTGGTGTGTCTGAGAGCTGGTTCTGGCATGTCCGGCAGATGATTCCGGAGTGTCCACCAAGTGGTTGTGGCATACCCGGCAGGTGATTTTAGCGTGTCAGGTAGGTGGTTCCGGCGAGTCGAGTTGGTGGTTCCGGCGTGATCGGCAGGTGGTTCAGGCGGGTCTGGCAGGTGGTTTCGGTCTGTTCGGTGTGTGGTTCCGGCATCTCAGGCACATGGTTCTGGCACGTCTGATAGGTGGTTCCGGCCGGCCCGACAGGTGTTTCCATGGTGTCCGCCAAGTGGTTCTGGCATAGCAGGCAGGTGACGTTGGCGTGACCGGCAGGTGGTTCCAGCCAGCCCGGCAGGTGATTCCGAAGTTTTCACCAAATGGTTGTGGCGTATCCGGAATCTGATTTTTGCATGTCCAGCAGGTGGTTTTGGCGAGTCGAGCAGGTGGTTGTGGTGTGCTCGGCAGGTGCTTCCGGTGTCATTGGCATGTGGTTCTCGCATGTCTGAGAGGTGGTTCCGCCATGCCCGGCAGGTGATTCCGGAGTGTTAGCCAAGTGGTTCTGGCGTAGCCGGCAGGTGATTTTGCATGGCCGGCAATGGTTCCGGCGAGTCGAGCCAGTGGTTCCGGCATGTCCGGCAGGTGGTTCCGGCATGCCCGGCAGGTGATTCCGCAGTCTCCGGCATTTGGTCCTGGCACCTCTGAGAGGTGGTTCAGGCATGCCCGACAGGTGATTCCGGAGTGTTCGCCAAGTGGTTCTGGCGTAGCCGGCAGGTCATTTTGCATGTCCAGCGGTGGTTCCGGCGAGTCGAGCCGGTGGTTCCGGCGTAGCCGGCAGTTGCTCTTGGCGTGTCCACTAGGTGGTTCTGGGGAGTGGATCAGCTGGTTCCGGCATACTCGGCAGGTGGTACCGGCGTGTCTGGAACATGGTTCTGGCAAGTCTGAGAGGCGGTTCCGGCATGCCCGACAGGTGATTCCGGAGTGTTCGCCAAGTGGTTCTGGCATAGCCGGCAGGTCATTTTGCATGTCCGGCGGTGGTTCCGCGAGTCGAGCCGGTGGTTCCGGTGTGTCCGGCAGGTGGTTCTGGCGTGACCAGCACGAGGTTCTGGCACGTCTGAGAGTTGGTTCTGGCATGCCCGACAGGTTTTGGCGAATCAAGCAGGTCGTTCTGGCGTGCTCGGCAGGTGCTTGCGGTTTCATTGGCATGTGGTTCCGGCATGTCTGAGAGGTGGTTCCGCCATGCCCGGCAGGTGATTCCGGAGTGTTCGCCAAGTGGTTCTGGCGTAGCCGGCAGGTGATTTTGCATGTCCGGCAATGGTTCCGGCGAGTCGAGCCGGTGGTTCCGGCATGTCCGGCAGGTGATTCCGGCATGTCCAGCAGGTGGTTCTGAGAAGTGGATCAGGTGGTTCCGGCAGGCACGGCAGGTGATTCCGGAGTGTCCGGCATGTGATTCTGTCACCTCTGAGAGGTTGTTCTGGCATGCCCGGCAGGTGATACCACAGTGTCCGGCATTTGGTTCTGGCACCTCTGACAGGTGGTTCCGGGATGCCTGGCATGTGATTCCGGAGTGTCTGCCGAGTGGTTCTGGCGTGTCCAGCAGGTGTTTCCGGTCTTTCCGGCAGGTGGTTCTGGCGTGTCCGGCACGAGGTTCTGGCACGTCTGAGAGTTGGTTCCGGCATGCCCGACAGGTGATTCCGGAGTGTCCGCCACGTGGTTCTGGCGTACCCGGCAGGTGATTTTGGCGTGTCTGGCAGGTGTTTCTTGCAAGTCGAGCATGTGGCTCAGGCATGCTCAGCAGGTGCTTTCGGCCTGTCCGGCACGTGGTTCTGGTGTGTCTGAGAGCTGGTTCTGGCATGTCCGGCAGATGATTCCGGAGTGTCCACCAAGTGGTTGTGGCATACCCGGCAGGTGATTTTAGCGTGTCAGGTAGGTGGTTCCGGCGAGTCGAGTTGGTGGTTCCGGCGTGATCGGCAGGTGGTTCAGGCGGGTCTGGCAGGTGGTTTCGGTCTGTTCGGTGTGTGGTTCCGGCATCTCAGTCACATGGTTCTGGCACGTCTGATAGGTGGTTCCGGCCGGCCCGACAGGTGTTTCCATGGTGTCCGCCAAGTGGTTCTGGCATAGCAGGCAGGTGACGTTGGCATGACCGGCAGGTGGTTCCAGCCAGCCCGGCAGGTGATTCCGAAGTTTTCACCAAATGATTGTGGCGTAGCCGGAATCTGATTTTTGCATGTCCAGCGGGTGGTTTTGGCGAGTCGAGCAGGTGGTTCTGGCGTGCTCGGCAGGTGCTTCCGGTGTCATTGGCATGTGGTTCTGGCATGTCTGAAGGTGGTTCCGCCATGCCCGGCAGGTGATTCCGGAGTGTTCGCCAAGTGGTTCTGGCGTAGCCGGCAGGTGATTTTGCATTTCCGGCAATGTTTCCGGCGAGTCGAGCCGGTGGTTCCGGCATGTCCGGCAGGTGGTTCCGGCATGCCCGGCAGGTGATTCCGCAGTCCCCGGCATTTGGTCCTGGCACCTCTGAGAGGTGGTTCAGGCATGCCTGACAGGTGATTCCCGAGTGTTCGCCAAGTGGTTCTGGCATTGCCGTCAGGTCATTTTGCATGTCCAGCGGTGGTTCTGGCGAGTCGAGCCGGTGGTTCCGGCGTAGCCGGCAGTTGCTCTTGGCGTGTCCACTAGGTGGTTCTGGGGAGTGGATCAGCTGGTTCCGGCATACTCGGCAGGTGGTACCGGCGTGTCCAGAACATGGTTCTGGCAAGTCTGAGAGGTGGTTCCGGCACGCCCGACAGGTGATTCCGGAGCGTCCGCCAAGTGTTTCTGGCGTACCCGGCTGGTGATTTTGGCATGTCCGACAGGTGTTTCTTGCGAGTCGAGCAGGTGGCTCAGGCATGCTCAGCTGGTGCTTCCGGCGTCTCTGGCACGTGGTTCTGGTGTGTCTGAGAGCTGGTTCTGGCATGTCCGGCAGATGATTCCGGAGTGTCCACCAAGTGGTTCTGGTATACCTGGCAGGTGATTTTGGCGTGTCAGGAAGGTGGTTCCGGCTAGTTGAGCAGGTGGATCAGGCTTGCTCGCCAGGGGGTCCATGCGGGTCTGGCAGGTGGTTTCGGTCTGTTCGGGGAGTGGTTCCGGCATCTCAGGCACATGGTTCTGGCACGTCTGAGAGGTGGTTCCGGCCGGCCGGAGAGGTGTTTCCGGAGTGTCCGCCAAGTGGTTCCAGCGTAGGTGAAAGGCGACGTTGGCGTGACCGGTAGGTGGTTCCAGCCAGCCCGGAGGTGATTCCAGAGTGTCTGCGGTGTGGTTCTGGCGTAGCTGGCAGGTGATTTTGGCGTGTCCAGCAGGTGGTTCCGGCGAGATCGGCAGGTGGTACCAGCGTGTCCGGAACATGGTTCTGGCACGGCTGAGAGATGGTTCCGTCATGCCCAGCAGGTGAATCCGGAGCTTCCGGCATGTGGTTCTGGTACCTCTGAGATGTGGTTCCGGCATGCCCGGCAGGTGATTCCGGAGTGTTCGGCATGTGGTTCTGGCACCTCTGAGAGGTGGTTCCAGCATGCCCGGCAGGTGGTTCCGGAGTGTATGCCTAGTGGTTCTGGCGTAGTCGGCAGGTGATTCTGGCGTGTCCAGCAGGTGGTTCTGGGGAGTGGATCAGGTGGTTACGGCATTCTCGGCAGGTGGTACCGGCGTGTCCGGAACATGGTTCCGGCAAGTCTGAGATGCGGTTCCGGCATGCCCGACAGGTGATTCCGGAGTGTTCGCCAAGTGGTTCTGGCGTAGCCGGCAGGTCATTTTGCATGTCCGGCGGTGGCTCCGCGAGTCGAGCCGGTGGTTCCGGTGTGTCCGGCAGGTGGTTCTGGCGTGACCGGCACGAGGTTCTGGCACGTCTGAGTGTTGGTTCCGGCGTGCCCGACAGGTGATTCCGGAGTGTCCGCCACGTGGTTCTGGCGTACCCGGCAGGTGATTTTGGCGTGTCTGGCAGGTGTTTCTTGCAAGTCGAGCATTTGGCTCAGGCATGCTCAGCAGGTGCTTCCGGCGGGTATGGCAGGTGGTTCTGGTGTGTCTGAGAGCTGGTTCTGGCATGTCTGGCAGATGATTCCGGAGTGTCCACCAAGTGGTTGTGGCATACCCGGCAGGTGATTTTAGCGTGTCAGGTAGGTGGTTCCAGCGAGTCGAGTAGGTGGTTCCGGCGTGCTTGGCAGGAGGTTCAGGCGGGTCTGGCAGGTGGTTTCGGTCTGTTCGGGGAGTGGTTCCGGCATTTCAGGCACATGGTTCTGGCACGTCTGATAGGTGGTTCCGGCCGGCCCGACAGGTGTTTCCATGGTGTCCGCCAAGTGGTTCTGGCATAGCTGGCAGGTGATGTTGGCGTGACCGGCAGGTGGTTCCAGACAGCCCGGCAGGTGATTCCGAAGTGTTCACCAAATGCTTGTGGAGTAGCCGGAAGTTGATTTTGGCATGTCCAGCAGGTTGTTTTGGCGAGTCGAGCAGGTGGTTCCGGCGTGCTCGGCAGGTGCTTCCGGTGTCATCGGCATGTGGTTCCGGCATGTCTGAGAGGTGGTTCCGCCATGCCCGGCAGGTGATTCCGGAGTGTTCCCCAAGTGGTTCTGGCATAGCCGGCAGGTGATTTTGCATGTCCGGCAATGGTTCCGGCGAGCCGAGCCGGTGGTTCCGGCATAGCCGGCAGTTGCTCTTGGCGTGTCCACTAGGTGGTTCTGGGGAGTGGATCAGCTGGTTCCGGCATACTCGGCAGGTGGTACCGGCGTGTCCAGAACATGGTTCTGGCAAGTCTGAGAGGTGGTTCCGGCACGCCCGACCGTGATTCCGGAGCGTCCGCCAAGTGTTTCTGGCGTACCCGGCAGGTGATTTTGGCATGTCCGACAGGTGTTTCTTGCGAGTCGAGCAGGTGGCTCAGGCATGCTCAGCTGGTGCTTCCGGCGTCTCTGGCACGTGGTTCTGCTGTGTCTGAGAGCTGGTTCTGGCATGTCCGGCAGATGATTCCGGAGTGTCCACCAAGTGGTTCTGGTATACCTTTCAGGTGATTTTGGCGTGTCAGGAAGGTGGTTCCGGCTAGTTGAGCAGGTGGATCAGGCGTGCTCGCCAGGGGGTTCATGCGGGTCTGGCAGGTGGTTTCGGTCTGTTCGGGGAGTGGTTCCGGCATCTCAGGCACATGGTTCTGGCACGTCTGAGAGGTGGTTGCGGCCGGCGGGAGAGGTGTTTCCGGAGTGTCCGCCAAGTGGTTCTGGCGTAGGTGAAAGGCGACGTTGGCGTGACCGGCAGGTGTTTCCAGCCAGCCCGGCAGGTGATTCCAGAGTTTCTGCCGTGTGGTTCTGGCGTAGCTGGCAGGTGGTTTTGGCGTGTCCAGCAGGTGGTTCCGGCGAGATCGGCAGGTGGTACCAGCGTGTCCGGAACATGGTTCTGGCACGGCTGAGAGATGGTTCCGCCATGCCCGGCAGGTGAATCCGGAGTGTCCGGCATGTGGTTCTGGCACCTCTGAGATGTGGTTCCCCCATGCCCGGCAGGTGATTCCGGAGTGTTCGTCATGTGGTTCTGGCACCTCTGAGAGGTGGTTCCGGCATGGCCGGCAGGTGGTTCCGGAGTGTCTGCCTAGTGGTTCTGGCGTAGTCGGCAGGTGATTCTGGCGTGTCCAGCAGGTGGTTCTGGGGAGTGGATCAGGTGGTTCCGGCATTCTCGGCAGGTGGTACCGGCGTGTCCGGAACATGGTTCTGGCAAGTCTGAGAGGCGGTTCCGGCATGCCCGACAGGTGATTCCGGAGTGTTCGCCAAGTGGTTCTGGCGTAGTCGGCAGGTTATTTTGCATGTCCGGCGGTGGTTCCGCGAGTCGAGCCGGTGGTTCCGTTGTGTCCGGCAGGTGGTTCTGGCGTGACCGGCACGAGGTTCTGGCACGTCTGAGAGTTGGTTCCGGCATGCCCGACAGGTGATTCCGGAGTGTCCGCCACGTGGTTCTGGCGTACCCGGCCGGTGATTTTGGCGTGTCTGGCAGGTGTTTCTTGCAAGTCGAGCATTTGGCTCAGGCATGCTCAGCAGGTGCTTCCGGCGTGTCTGGCAGGTGGTTCTGGTGTGTCTGAGAGCTGGTTCTGGCATGTCTGTCAGATGATTCCGGAGTGTCCACCAAGTGGTTGTGGCATACCCGGCAGGTGATTTTAGCGTGTCAGGTAGGTGGTTCCAGCGAGTCGAGTAGGTGGTTCCGCCATGCTCGGCAGGTGGTTCAGGCGGGTCTGGCAGGTGGTTTCGGTCTGTTCGGGGAGTGGTTCCGGCATCTCAGGCACATGGTTCTGGCACGTCTGATAGGTGGTTCCGGCCGGCCCAACAGGTGTTTCCATGGTGTCCGCCAAGTGGTTCTGGCATAGCTGGCAGGTGATGTTTGTGTGACCGGCACGTGGTTCCAGAAAGCCCGGCAGGTGATTCCGGAGTGTTCGCCAAGTGGTTCTGGCACCTCTGAGAGGTGGTTCCGGCATGCCCGGCAGGTGGTTCCGGAGTGTTCGGCATGTGGTTCTGGCAACTCTGAGAGGTGGTTCCGGCATGCCCAGGAGGTGGTTCCGGAGTGTCTGCCTAGTGGTTCTGGCATCGTCGGCAGGTGATTCTGGCGTGTCCAGCAGGTGGTTCTGGGGAGTGGATCAGTTGGTTCCGGCATTCTCGGCAGGTGGTACCGGCGTGTCCGGAACATGGTTCTGGCAAGTCTGAGAGGCGGTTCCGGCATGCCCGACAGGTGATTCCGAAGAGTTCACCAAATGGTTGTGGCCTAGCCGGCTGGTGATTTCGGCGTGTCCTGCAGGTGGTTTTGGCGAGTCAAGCAGGTCGTTCTGGCGTGCTCGGCAGGTGCTTGCGGTTTCATTGGCATGTGGTTCCGGCATGTCTGAGAGGTGGTTACGCCATGCCCGGCAGGTGATTCCGGAGTGTTCGCCAAGTGGTTCTGGCGTAGCCGGCAGGTGATTTTGCATGTCCGGCAATGGTTCCGGCGAGTCGAGCCGGTGGTTCCGGCATGTCTGGCAGGTGATTCCGGCATGTCCAGCAGGTGGTTCTGAGAAGTGGATCAGGTGGTTCCGGCAGGCACGGCAGGTGATTCCGGAGTGTCCGGCATGTGATTCTGTCACCTCTGAGAGGTTGTTCTGGCATGCCCGGCAGGTGATACCACAGTGTCTGGCATTTGGTTCTGGCACCTCTGACAGGTGGTTCCGGGATGCCTGGCATGTGATTCCGGAGTGTCTGCCGAGTGGTTCTGGCGTGTCCAGCAGGTGTTTCCGGTCTTTCCGGCAGGTGGTTCTGGCGTGTCCGGCATGAGGTTCTGGCACGTCTGAGAGTTGGTTCCGGCATGCCCGACAGGTGATTCCGGAGTGTCCGCCACGTCGTTCTGGTGTACCCGGCAGGTGATTTTGGTGTGTCTGGCAGGTGTTTCTTGCAAGTCGAGCATGTGGCTCAGGCATGATCAGCAGGTGCTTCCGGCCTGTCCGGCACGTGGTTCTGGTGTGTCTGAGAGCTGGTTCTGGCATGTCCGGCAGATTATTCCGGAGTGTCCACCAAGTGGTTGTGGCATACCCGGCAGGTGATTTTAGCGTGTCAGGTAGGTGGTTCCGGCGAGTCGAGTTGGTGTTTCCGGCGTGCTCGGCAGGTGGTTCAGGCGGGTCTGGCAGCTGGTTTCGGTCTGTTCGGTGTGTGGTTCCGGCATCTCAGGCACATGGTTCTGGCACGTCTGATAGGTGGTTCCGGCCGGCCCGACAGGTGTTTCCATGGTGTCCGCCAAGTGGTTCTGGCATAGCAGGCAGGTGACGTTGGCGTGACCGGCAGGTGGTTCCAGCCAGCCCGGCAGGTGATTCCGAAGTTTTCACCAAATGGTTGTGGCGTAGCCGGAATCTGATTTTTGCATGTCCAGCAGGTGGTTTTGGCGAGTCGAGCAGGTGGTTCTGGCGTGCTCGGCAGGTGCTTCCGGTGTCATTGGCATGTGGTTCTGGCATGTCTGAGAGGTGGTTCCGCCATGCCCGGCAGGTGATTCCGGAGTGTTAGCCAAGTGGTTCTGGCGTAGCCGGCAGGTGATTTTGCATGGCTGGCAATGGTTCCGGCGAGTCGAGCCAGTGGTTCCGGCATGTCCGGCAGTTGGTTCCGGCATGCCCGGCAGGTGATTCCGCAGTCTCAGGCATTTGGTCCTGGCACCTCTGAGAGGTGGTTCAGGCATGCCCGACAGGTGATTCGGGAGTGTTCGCCAAGTGGTTCTGGCGTTGCCGGCAGGTCATTTTGCATGTCCAGCGGTGGTTCCGGCGAGTCGAGCCGGTGGTTCCGGCGTAGCCGGCAGTTGCTCTTGGCGTGTCCACTAGGTGGTTCTGGGGAGTGGATCAGCTGGTTCCGGCATACTCGGCAGGTGGTACCGGCGTGTCCACAACATGGTTCTGGCAAGTCTGAGAGGTGGTTCCGGCACGCCCGACAGTGATTCCGGAGCGTCCGCCAAGTGTTTCTGGCGTACCCGGCAGGTGATTTTCGCCTGTCCGACAGGTGTATCTTGCGAGTCGAGCAGGTGGCTGAGGCATGCTCAGCTGGTGCTTCCGGCGTCTCTGGGACGTGGTTCTGGTGTGTCTGAGAGCTGGTTCTGGCATGTCCGGCAGATGATTCCGGAGTGTCCACCAAGTGGTTGTGGCGTACCCAGCAGGTGATTTTAGCGTGTCAGGTAGGTGGTTCCGGCGAGTCAAGTAGGTGGTTCCGGCGTGCTCGGCAGGTGGTTCAGGCGGGTCTGGCAGGTGGTTTCGGTCTGTTCGGGGAGTGGTTCCGGCATCTCAGGCACATGGTTCTGGCACGTCTGATAGGTGGTTCCGGCCGGCCCGACAGGTGTTTCCATGGTGTCCGCCAAGTGGTTCTGGCATAGCTGGCAGGTGATGTTTGCGGGACCGGCAGGTGGTTCCAGCCAGCCTGGCATGTGATTCCGAAGATTTCACCAAATGGTTGTGGCCTAGCCGGCAGGTGATTTTGGCGTGTCCAGCAGGTGGTTTTGGCGAGTCGAGTAGGTGGTTCTCGCGTGCTCTGCAGGTGCTTCCGGTGTCATTGGCATGTGGTTCCGGCATGTCTGAGAGGTGGTTCCGGCATGCCCGGTAGGTGGTTCCGAAGTGTCTGCCGAGTGGTTCTGGAGCCAGCCCGGCAGGTGATTCCTAAGAGTTCACCAAATGGTTGTGACGTAGCCGGCAGGTTATTTTGGCGTGTCAGGAAGGTGGTTCCGGCTAGTTGAGCAGGTGGATCAGGCGTGCTCGCCAGGGGGTTCAGGCGGGTCTGGCAGGTGGTTTCGGTCTGTTCGGGGAGTGGTTCCGGCATCTCAGGCACATGGTTCTGGCACGTCTGTGAGGTGGTTAAGGCCTGCCGGAGAGGTGTTTCCGGAGTGTCCGCCATTTGGTTCTGGTGTAGCTGAGAGGTGATGTTGGCGTGACCGGCAGGTGGTTCCAGCCTGCCCGGAAGGTGATTCCGAAGTGTTCACCAAATGGTTGTGGCGTAGCCGGCAGGTGATTTTGGCGTGTCCAGCAGGTGGTTTTGGCGAGTCGAGCAGGTGGTTCTGGCGTGCTCGGCAGGTGCTTCCGGTGTCATTGGCATGTGGTTCCGGAATGTCTGAGAGGTGGTTCCGCCATGCCCGGCAGGTGATTCCAGAGTGTCCGACACGTGGTTCTGGCGTACCCGGCAGGTGATTTTGGCATGTCTGGCAGGTGTTTCTGGCAAGTCGAGCATTTGGCTCAGGCATGCTCAGCAGGTGCTTCCGGCGTGCCTGGGGATATGGCGTGCTCGCCAGGGGGTTCAGGCGGGTCTGGCAGGTGGTTTTGGTCTGTTCGGGGAGTGGTTCCGGCATCTCAGGCACATGGTTCTGGCACATCTGAGAGGTGGTTCCGGCCGGCCCGACAGGTGTTTCCATGGTGTCCGCCAAGTGGTTCTGGCATAGCTGGCAGGTGATGTTGGCATGAGCAGCAGGTGGTTCCAGCAAGCCCGGCAGGTGATTCCGAAGAGTTCACCAAATGGTTGTGGCATAGCCGGCAGGTGATTTTGGCGTTTCCAGAAGGTGGTTTTGGCGAGTCGAGCAGGTGGTTCTGGCGTGCTCGGCCGGTGCTTCCGGTGTCATTGGCATGTGGTAACGGCATGTCTGAGAGGTGGTTCCGGCATGCCCGGCAGGTGGTTCCGAAGAGTTCACCAAATGGTTGCGGCGTAGCAGGCAGTTGATTTTGGCGTGTCAGGAAGGTCGTTCCGGCTAGTTGAGCACGTTAATCAGGCGTGCTCGCCAGGGGGTTCATGCAGGTCTGGCAGGTGGTTTCGGTCTGTTCGGGGAGTGTTTCCGGCATCTCAGGCACATGGTTCTGGCACGTCTGAGAGGTGGTTCCGGCCGGCCGGAGAGGTGTTTCCGGAGAGTCCGCCAAGTGGTTCTGGCGTAGGTGAAAGGCGACATTGGCGTGACCGGTAGGTGGATCCAGCCAGCCCGGCAGGTGATTCCGGAGTGTCTGCCGTGTGGTTCTGGCGTAGCTGGCAGGTGATTTTGGCGTGTCCAGCAGGTGGTTCCGGCGAGATCGGCAGGTGGTACCAGCGTGTCCGGAACATGGTTCTGGCACGGCTGAGAGATGGTTCCGTCATGCCCGGCAGGTGAATCCGGAGTGTCCGGCATGTGGTTCTGGCACCTCTGAGATGTGGCTCCCCCATGCCCGGCAGGTGATTCCGGAGTGTTCGGCATGTGGTTCTGGCATCTCTGAGAGGTGGTTCCAGCATGCCCGGCAGGTGTTTCCATGGTGTCCGCCACGTGGTTCTGGCATAGCTGGCAGGTGATGTTGGCGTGACCGGCAGGTGGTTCCAGCCAGCCTTGCATGTGATTCCGAAGAGTTCACCAAATGGTTGTGGCCTAGCCGGCAGGTGATTTTGGCGTGTCCAGCAGGTGGTTTTGGCGAGTCAAGCAGGTTGTTCTGGCGTGCTCGGCGGGTGCTTCAGGTGTCATTAGCATGTGGTTCCGGCATGTCTGAGAGGTGGTTCCGCCATGCCCGGCAGGTGATTCCGGAGTGTTCGCCAAGTGGTACTGGCGTAGCCGGCAGGTGATTTTGCATGTCCGGCAATGGTTCCGGCGAGTCGAGCCGGTGGTTCCGGCATGTCCGGCACGTGGTTCCGGCATGACCGGCAGGTGATACCGGAGTGTTCGCCAAGTGGTTCTGGCGTAGCCGGCAGGTGATTTTGCATGTCCGGCAATGGATCCGGCGAGTCGAGCCGGTGGTTCCGGAATGTCCGGCAGGTGGTTCCGGCATGTCCGGCAGGTGGTTCTGGCATGTCCAGCACGTGGTTCCAGCATGCCCGGCAGGTGATTCCGGAGTGTCCGGCATGTGGTTCTGGAACCTCTGAGAGGTGGTTCCGGCATGCCCGGCAGGTGATACCGGAGTCTCCGGCATTTGGTTCTGGCACCTCTGAGAGGTGGTTCCGGAATGCCTGTCATGTGATTCCGGAGTGTCTGCCGAGTGGTTCTGGCGTAGCCGGCAGTTGATTTTGGCGTGTCCACTAGGTGGTTCTGGGGAGTGGATCAGCTGGTTCTGGCATACTCGGCAGGTGGTACCGGCGTGTCCAGAACTTGGTTCTGGCAAGTCTGAGAGGTGGTTCCGGCACGCCCGACAGGTGGTTCCGGAGCGTCCGCCAAGTGTTTCTGGCGTACCCGGCGGGTGATTTTCGCCTGTCCGACAGGTGTATCTTGCGAGTCAAGCAGGTGGCTGAGGCATTCTCAGCTGGTGCTTCCGGCGTCTCTGGCACGTGGTTCTGGTGTGTCTGAGAGCTGGTTCTGGCATGTCCGGCAGATGATTCCGGAGTGTCCACCAAGTGGTTCTGGTATACCTGGAAGGTGATTTTGGCGTGTCAGGAAGGTGGTTCCGGCTAGTTGAGCAGGTGGATCAGGCGTGCTCGACAGGGGGTTCAGGCGGGTCTGGCAGGTGGTTTCGGTCTGTTCGGGGAGTGGTTCCGGCATCTCAGGAACATGGTTCTGGCACGTCTGAGAGGTGGTTCTGGCCGGCCCGACAGGTGTTTCCGGAGTGTCATCCAAGTGGTTCTGGCGTAGGTGAAAGTTGATGTTGGCGTGACCGACAGGTGGTTCCAGCCAGACCGGCAGGTGATTCCGGAGTGTCTGCCGAGTGGTTCTGGCGTAGCCGGCAGGTGATTTTGGCGTGTCCAGCAGGTGGTTTTGGCGAGTCGAGCAGGTGGTTCTGGCGTGCTCGGCAGGTGCTTCCTGTGTCATCGGCATGTGGCTCCGGCATGTCTGAGAGGTGGTTCGGCCATGCCCGGCAGGTGATTCCGGAGTGTTCCCCAAGTGGTTCTGGCATAGCCGGCAGGTGATTTTGCATGTCCGGCCATGGTTCCGGCGAGGCGAGCCGGTGGTTCTGGAATGTCCGGCAGGTGGTTCCGGCATGTCCGGCAGGTGGTTCCGGCATGTCCAGCACGTGGTTCCAGCATGCCTGGCAGGTGATTCCGGAGTGTCCGGCATGTGGTTCTGACACCTCTGAGAGGTGGTTCCGGCATGCCCGGCAGGTGATACCGGAGTGTCCGGCATTTGGTTCTGGCACCTCTGAGAGGTGGTTCCGGAATGCGTGGCCTGTGATTCCGGAGTGTCTGCCGAGTGGTTCTGGCGTAGCCGGCAGTTGATTTTGGCGTGTCCACTAGGTGGTTCTGGGGAGTGGATCAGCTGGTTCCGGCATACTCGGCAGGTGGTACCGGCGTGTCCAGAACATGGTTCTGGCAAGTCTGAGAGGTGGTTCCGGCACGCCCGACAGGTGATTCCGGAGTGTCCGCCACGTGGTTCTGGCGTACCCGGCAGGTGATTTTGGCGTGTCTGGCAGGTGTTTCTTGCAAGTCGAGCATTTGGCTCAGGCATGCTCAGCAGGTGCTTCCGGCGTGTCTGGCACATGGTTCTTGTGTGTCTGAGAGCTGGTTCTGGCATGTCTGGAAGATGATTCCGGAGTGTCCACCAAGTGGTTGTGGCATACCCGGCAGGTGATTTTAGCGTGTCAGGTAGGTGGTTCCAGCGAGTCGAGTAGGTGGTTCCGGCGTGCTCGGCAGGTGGTTCAGGCGGGTCTGGCAGGTGGTTTCGGTCTGTTCGGGGAGTGGTTCCGGCATCTCAGGCACATGGTTCTGGCACGTCTGATAGGTGGTTCCGGCCGGCCCGACAGGTGTTTCCATGGTGTCCGCCACGTGGTTCTGGCATAGCTGGCAGGTGATGTTGGCGTGACCGGCAGGTGGTTCCAGCCAGCCTGGCATGTGATTCCGAAGAGTTCACCAAATGGTTGTGGCCTAGCCGGCAGGTGATTTTGGCGTGTCCAGCAGGTGGTTTTGGCGAGTCAAGCAGTTTGTTCTGGCATGCTCGGCGGGTGCTTCAGGTGTCATTAGCATGTGGTTCCGGCATGTCTGAGAGGTGGTTCCGCCATGCCCGGCAGGTGATTCCGGATTGTTCGCCAAGTGGTTCTGGCGTAGCCGGCAGGTGATTTTGCATGGCCGGCAATGGTTCCGGCGAGTCGAGCCGGTGGTTCCGGCATGTCCGTCAGGTGGTTCCGGCATGACCGGCAGGTGATACCGGAGTGTTCGCCAAGTGGTTCTGGAGTATCCGGCAGGTGATTTTGCATGTCAGGCAATGGATCCGGTGAGTCGAGGCGGTGGTTCCGTAATGTCCGGCAGGTGGTTCCGGCATGTCCGGCAGGTGGTTCCGGCATGTCCAGCACGTGGTTCCAGCATGCCCGGCAGGTGATTCCGGATTGTCCGGCATGCGGTTTTGGCACCTCTGAGAGGTGGTTCCGGCATGCCCGGCAGGTGATTCCGGAGTGTCCGGCATGTGGTTCTGGCACCTCTGAGAGGTGGTTCCGGCAAGCCCGGCAGTTGGTTACGGAGTGTCTGCCGAGTGGTTCTGGAGTTGCCGGCAGGTGATTCTGGCGTATCCAGCAGGTGGTTCTGTGGAGTGGATCAGGTGGTTCCGGCATACTCGGCAGGTGGTACCGGCGTGTCCGGAACATGGTTCTGGCAAGTCTGAGAGGTGGTACCGGCATGCCCGACAGGTGATTCCGGAGTGTTCGCCAAGTGGTTCTGGCGTAGCCGGCAGGTCATTTTGCATGTCCGGCGGTGGTTCCGGCGAGTCGAGCCGGTGGTTGCGGCGTATCCAGCAGGTGTTTCCGGTCTGTCCGGCAGGTGATTCTGGCGTGACCGGCACGAGGTTCTGGCACGTCGGAGAGCTGGTTCCGGCATGCCCGACAGGTGATTCCGGAGTGTCCGCCACGTGGTTTTGGCGTACCCGGCAGGTGAATTTGGCGTGTCTGGCAGGTGTTTCTGGCAAGTCGAGCATTTGGCTCAGGCATGCTCAGCAGGTGCTTCCGGCGTGTCTGGCACGTGGTTCTGGTGTGTCTGAGAGCTGGTTCTGGCATGTCCGGCAGATGATTCCGGAGTGTCCACCAAGTGGTTGTGGCATACCCGGCAGGTGATTTCAGCGTGTCATGTAGCTGGATGCGGCGAGTCGAGTAGGTGGTTCCGGCGTGCTCGGCAGGTGGTTCAGGCGGGTCTGGCAGGTGGTTTCGGTCTGTTCGGGGAGTGGTTCCGGCATCTCAGGCACATGGTTCTGGCACGTCTGATAGGTGGTTCCGGCCGGCCCGACAGGTGTTTCCATGGTGTCCGCCAAGTGGTTCTGGCATAGCTGGCAGGTGATGTTGGCGTGACCCGCAGGTGGTTCCAGCCAGCCAAGCAGGTGATTCCAAAGAGTTCACCAAATCTTTGTGGCGTAGCCGGCAGTTGATTTTGGCGTGTCCAGCAGGTGGTTTTGGCGAGTCGAGCAGGTGGATCTGGCGGGCTCGGCAGGTGCTTCCGGTGTCATTGGCATGTGGTTCTGGCATGTCTGAGAGGTGGTTCCTCCATGCCCGGCAGGTGATTCCGTAGTGTTCGCCAAGTGGTTCTGGCGTAGCCGGCAGGTGATTTTGCATGTCCGGCAATGGTTCCGGCGAGTCGAGCCGGTGGTTCTGGAATGTCCGGCAGGTGGTTCCGGCATGTCCGGCAGGTGGTTCCGGCATGTCCAGCACGTGGTTCCAGCATGCCTGGCAGGTGATTCCGGAGTGTCCGGCATGTGGTTCTGGCACCTCTGAGAGGTGGTTCCGTCATGCCCTGCAGGTGATACCGGAGTGTCCGGCATTTGGTTCTGGCACCTCTGAGAGGTGGTTCCGGAATGCGTGGCCTGTGATTCCGGAGTGTCTGCCGAGTGGTTCTGGCATAGTCGGCAGGTGATTCTGTCGTGTTCAGCAGGTGGTTCTGGGGAGTGGATCAGGTGGTTCCGGCATTCTCCGCAGGTGGTACCGGCGTGTCCGGAACATGGTTCTGGCAAGTCTGAGAGGCGGTTCCGGCATGCCCGACAGGTGATTCCGGAGTGTTCGCCAAGTGGTTCTGGCGTAGCCGGCAGGTCATTTTGCATGTCCGGCGGTGGTTCCGCGAGTCGAGCCGGTGGTTCCGGTGTGTCCGGCAGGTGGTTCTGGCGTGACCGGCACGAGGTTCTGGCACGTCTGAGAGTTGGTTCCGGCATGCCCGACAGGTTTTGGCGAGTCAAGCAGGTCGTTCTGGCGTGCTCGGCAGGTGCTTGCGGTTTCATTGGCATGTGGTTCCGGCATGTCTGAGAGGTGGTTCCGCCATGCCGGGCATGGGATTCCGGAGTGTTCGCCAAGTGGCTCTGGCATAGGCGGCAGGTGATTTTGCATGTCCGGCAATGGTTCCGGCGAGTCGAGCCGGTGGTTCCGGCATGTCCGGCAGGTGATTCCGGCACGTCCAGCAGGTGGTTCTGAGAAGTGGATCATGTGGTTCCGGCAGGCACGGCAGGTGATTCCGGAGTGTCCGACATGTGATTCTGTCACCTCTGAGAGGTTGTTCTGGCATGCCCGGCAGGTGATGCCACAGTGTCCGGCATTTGGTTCTGGCACCTCTGACAGGTGGTTCCGGGATGCCTGGCATGTGATTCCGGAGTGTCTGCCGAGTGGTTCTGGCGTGTCCAGCAGGTGTTTCCGGTCTTTCCGGCAGGTGGTTCTGGCGTGTCCGGCACGAGGTTCTGGCACGTCTGAGAGTTGGTTCCGGCATGCCCGACAGGTGATTCCGGAGTGTCCGCCACGTGGTTCTGGCGTACCCGGCAGGTGCTTCCGGCGTGTCTGGCACATGGTTCTTGTGTGTCTGAGAGCTGGTTCTGGCATGTCCGGAAGATGATTCCGGAGTGTCCACCAAGTGGTTGTGGCATACCTGGCAGGTGATTCCGAAGAGTTCACCAAATGGTTGTGGCCTAGCCGGCAGGTGATTTCGGCGTGTCCTGCAGGTGGTTTTGGCGAGTCAAGCAGGTCGTTCTGGCGTGCTCGGCAGGTGCTTGCGGTTTCATTGGCATGTGGTTCCGGCATGTCTGAGAGGTGGTTCCGCCATGCCCGGCAGGTGATTCCGGAGTGTTCGCCAAGTGGTTCTGGCGTAGCCGGCAGGTGATTTTGCATGTCCGGCAATGGTTCCGGCGAGTCGAGCCGGTGGTTCTGGCATGTCCGGCAGGTGATTCCGGCATGTCCAGCAGGTGGTTCTGAGAAGTGGATCAGGTGGTTCCGGCATGGCCGGCAGGTGCTTCCGGAGTGTCCGGCATGTGATTCTGGCACCTCTGAGAGGTGGTTCCGGCATGCCCGGCAGGCGGTTCCGGCGTGTCTGCCGAGTGGTTCTGGCGTAGTCGGCAGGTGATTGTGGCGTGTCCAGCAGGTGGTTCTGAGGAGTGGATCAGGTGGTTCCGGCATACTATGCAGGTGGTACCGGCGTGTCCGGAACATGGTTCTGGCAAGTCTGAGAGGTGGTTCCGGCATGCCCGACAGGTGATTCCGGAGTGTTCGCCAAGTGGTTCTGGCGTAGCCGGCAGGTCATTTTGCATGTCCGGCGGTGGTTCCGGCGAGTCGAGCCGGTGGTTCTTTCGTGTCCGGCAGGTGGTTCTGGCGTGACCGGCACGAGGTTCTGGCACGTCTGAGAGCTGGTTCCGGCATGCCCGACAGGTGATTCCGGAGTGTCCGCCGCGTGGTTCTGGCGTACCCGGCAGGTGATTTTGGCGTGTCTGGCAGGTGTTTCTTGCAAGTCGAGCATTTGGCTCAGGCATGCTCAGCAGGTGCTTCCGGCGTGTCTGGCACATGGTTCTGGTGTGTCTGAGAGCTGGTTCTGGCATGTCCGGCAGATGATTCCGGAGTGTCCACCAAGTGGTTGTGGCATACCTGGCAGGTGATTTTAGCGTGTCAGGTAGGTGGTTCCAGCGAGTCGAGTAGGTGGTTCCGGCGTGCTCGGCAGGTGGTTCAGGCGGGTCTGGCAGGTGGTTTCGGTCTTTTCGGGGTGTGGTTCCGGCGTCTCAGGCACATGGTTCTGGCACGTCTGATAGGTGGTTCCGGCCGGCCCGACAGGTGTTTCCATGGTGTCCGCCAAGTGGTTCTGGCCTAGCTGGCAGGTGATGTTTGTGTGACCGGCACGTGGTTCCAGAAAGCCCGGCAGGTGATTCCGAAGAGTTCACCAAATGGTTGTGGCCTAGCCGGCAGGTGATTTCGGCGTGTCCGGCAGGTGGTTTTGGCGAGTCAAGCAGGTCGTTCTGGCGTGCTCGGCAGGTGCTTGCGGTTTCATTGTCATGTGGTTCCGGCATGTCTGAGAGGTGGTTCCGCCATGCCCGGCAGGTGATTCCGGAGTGTTCGCCAAGTGGTTCTGGCGTAGCCGGCAGGTGATTTTGCATGTCCGGCAATGGTTCCGGCGAGTCGAGCCGGTGGTTCCGGCATGTCCGGCAGGTGATTCCGGCATGTCCAGCAGGTGGTTCTGAGAAGTGGATCAGGTGGTTCCGGCAGGCACGGCAGGTGATTCCGGAGTGTCCGGCATGTGATTCTGTCACCTCTGAGAGGTTGTTCTGGCATGCCCGGCAGGAGATACCACAGTGTCTGGCATTTGGTTCTGGCACCTCTGACAGGTGGTTCCGGGATGCCTGGCATGTGATTCCGGAGTGTCTGCCGAGTGGTTCTGGCGTGTCCAGCAGGTGTTTCCGGTCTTTCCGGCAGGTGGTTCTGGCGTGTCCGGCACGAGGTTCTGGCACGTCTGAGAGTTGATTCCGGCATGCCCGACAGGTGATTCCGGAGTGTCCGCCACGTGGTTCTGGCGTACCCGGCAGGTGATTTTGGCGCGTCTGGCAGGTGTTTCTTGCAAGTCGAGCATGTGGCTCAGGCATGATCAGCAGGTGCTTCCGGCCTGTCCGGCACGTGGTTCTGGTGTGTCTGAGAGCTGGTTCTGGCATGTCCGGCAGATGATTCCGGAGTGTCCACCAAGTGGTTGTTGCATGCCCGGCAGGTGATTTTAGCGTGTCAGGTAGGTGGTTCCGGCGAGTCGCGTTGGTGGTTCCGGCGTGCTCGGCAGGTGGTTCAGGCGGGTCTGGCAGGTGGTTTCGGTCTGTTCGGTGTGTGGTTCCGGCATCTCAGGCACATGGTTCTGGCACGTCTGATAGGTGGTTCCGGCCGGCCCGACAGGTGTTTCCATGGTGTCCGCCAAGTGGTTCTGGCATAGCAGGCAGGTGACGTTGGCGTGACCGGCAGGTGGTTCCAGCCAGCCCGGCAGGTGATTCCGAAGTTTTCACCAAATGGGTGTGGCGTAGCCGGAATCTGATTTTTGCATGTCCAGCAGGTGGTTTTGGCGAGTCGAGCAGGTGGTTCTGGCGTGCTCGGCAGGTGCTTCCGGTGTCATTGGCATGTGGTTCCGGCATGTCTGAGAGCTGGTTCCGCCATGCCCGGCAGGTGATTCCGGAGTGTTCGCCAAGTGGTTCTGGCATAGCCGGCAGGTGATTTTGCATGGCCGGCAATGGTTCCGGCGATTCGAGCCGGTGGTTCTGGCATGTCCGGCAGGTGGTTCCGGCATGCCCGGCAGGTGATTCCGCAGTCTCCGGCATTTGGTCCTGGCACCTCTGAGAGGTGGTTCAGGCATGCCCGACAGGTGATTCCGGAGTGTTCGCCAAGTGGTTCTGGCGTAGCCGGCAGGTCATTTTGCATGTCCAGCGGTGGTTCCGGCGAGTCGAGCCGGTGGTTCCGGCGTAGCCGGCAGTTGCTCTTGGCGTGTCCACTAGGTGGTTCTGGGGAGTGGATCAGCTGGTTCCGGCATACTCGGCAGGTGGTTCCGGCATGTCCAGAACTTGGTTCTGGCAAGTCTGAGAGGTGGTTCCGGCACGCCCGACAGGTGATTCCGGAGCGTCCGCCAAGTGTTTCTGGCGTACCCGGCGGGTGATTTACGCCTGTCCAACAGGTGTATCTTGCGAGTCGAGCAGGTGGCTCAGGCATGCTCAGCTGGTGCTTCCGGCGTCTCTGGCACGTGGTTCTGGTGTGTCTGAGAGCTGTTTCTGGCATCTCCGGCAGATGATTCCGGAGTGTCCACCAAGCGGTTCTTGTATACCTGGCAGGTGATTTTGGCGTGTCAGGAAGTTGGTTCCGGCTAGTTGAGCAGGTGGATCAGGCGTGCTCGCCAGGGGGTTCAGGCGGGTCTGGCAGGTTGTTTTGGTCTGTTCGGGGAGTGGTTCCGGCATCTCAGGCTCATGGTTCTGGCACGTCTGAGAGGTGGTTCCGGCCGGCCCGACATGTGTTTCCATGGTGTCCGCCAAGTGGTTCTGGCATAGCTGGCAGGTGATGTTGGCGTGACCAGCAGGTGGTTCCAGCAAGCCCGGCATGTGATTCCGAAGAGTTCACCAAATGGTTGTGGCGTAGCCGGCAGGTGATTTTGGCGTGTCCAGCAGGTGGTTTTGGCGAGTCGAGCAGGTGATTCTGGCGTGCTCGGCAGGTGCTTCCGGTGTCATTGGCAAGTGGTAACGGCATGCCTGAGAGGAGGTTCCGGCAGGCCCGGCAGGTGGTTCAGGAGTGTCTGCCGAGTGGTTCTGGGGTAGTCGGCAGGTGATTCTGGCGTGTCCAGCAGGTGGTTCTGGGGAGTGGATCAGGTGGTTCCGGCATACTCGGCAGGTGGTACCGGCGTGTCCGGAACATGGTTCTGGCAAGTCTGAGAGGCGGTTCCTGCATTCCCGACAGGTGATTCCGGAGTGTTCGCCAAGTGGTTCTGGCGTAGCCAGCAGGTCATTTTGGCGTGTCAGGTAAGTGGTTCCAGCGAGTCGAGCAGGTGGACCCGGCGTGCTCGGAGGTGGTTCATGCGGGTCTGGCAGGTGGTTTCTGTCTGTTCGGGGTGTGGTTCCAGCATCTCAGGCACATGGTTCGGGCACGTCTCACAGGTGGTTCCGGCCGGCCCGACAGGTGTTTCCGGAGTGTCCGCCAAGTGGTTCTGGCGTAGCTGGCAGGTGATGTTGGCGTGACCGGCAGGTGATTCCAGCAAGCCCGTCAGGTGAATCCGAAGTGTTCACCAAGTGGTTGTGGCGTAGCCGGCATGTGATTTTGGCGTGTCCGAAAGGTGGTTCTGGCAAGTCGAGCAGGTGGTTCCGGCGTGCTCGGCAGGTGCTTCCAGTGTCATTGGCACGTGGTTCCGGCATGTCTAAGAGGTGGTTCCGGCATGCCCAGCAGGTGATTCCGGAGTGTTCGCCAAGTGTTTCTGGCATAGCCGGCAGGAGAGTTTGCATGTCTGGCGGTAGTTCCGGCAAGTCGAGCCGGTGGTTCCGGCGTGTCCGGCAGGTAGTTCCGGCGAGCTCGGCAGGTGCTTGCGGTCTCTCCGGCACGTGGTTGTCGCACGTCTGAGAGATGGTTCCGGCATGCCCGGCAGGTGATTCCGGAGTCTCCGGCATGTGGTTCTGGCACCTCTGAGAGGTGGTTCCTGGGTGTCCAGCAGGTGGTTCCGGCGAGCTCGGCAGGTGGTACCGGCGTGTCCGGAACATGGTTCTGGCAAGTCTGAGATGTGGTTCCGGCCTGTCCGACAGGTCATTCCGGAGTGTCCGCCAAGTGATTCTGGCGTACCCGGCAGGTGATTTTGGCGTGTCTGGCAGGTGTTTCTGGCGAGTCGAGATGGGGCTTAGGCATTCCCAGCAGGTGCTTCCGGCGTGTCCGGCACGTGGTTCTGGTGTGTCTGAGAGCTGGTTCTGGCATGTGCGGCAGATGATTCTGGAGTGTCCAGCAAGTGGTTCTGGCATAGCCGGCTGGTGATTTTGGCGTTTCAGGTAGGTGGTTCCGGCGAGTCGAGCACTTGGATCCGGCATGCTCGGCAAGTGGTTCAGGCGGGTCTGGCAGGTGTTTTCGGTCTGTTGTGTGGGGTTCCGGCATCTCAGGCACATGGTTCTGGCACGTCTGAGAGGTGGTTCCGGCCGGCCCGACAGGTGTTTCCGGAGTGTCCGCCAAGTGGTTCTGGCGTAGCTGGCAGTTGATGTTGGCGTGACCGGCAGGTGGTTCCAGCAAGCCTGGCAGGTGATTCCGAAGTGTTCACCAAATGCTTGTGGAGTAGCCGGAAGTTGATTTTGGCATGTCCAGCAGGTGGTTTTGGCGAGTCGAGCAGGTGGTTCTGGCGTGCTCGGCAGGTGCTTCCGGTGTCATCGGCATGTGGTTCCGGCATGTCTGAGAGGTGGTTCCGCCATGCCCGGCAGGTGATTCCGGAGTGTTCCCCAAGTGGTTCTGGCATAGCCGGCAGGTGATTTTGCATGTCCGGCAATGGTTCCGGCGAGTCGAGCCGCTGGTTCCGGCATGTCCGGCAGGTGGTTCCGGCATGCCCGGCAGGTGATTCCGGAGTGTCCGGCATGTGGTTCTGGCACTTCTGAGAGGTGGTTCCGGCATGCCCGGCAGGTGGTTCCGGCGTGTCTGCCGAGTCGTTCTGGCGTAGTCGGCAGGTGATTGTGGTGTGTCCAGCAGGTGGTTCTGAGGAGTGGATCAGGTGGTTCCGGCATACTCTGCAGGTGGTACCGGCGTGTCCGGAACATGGTTCTGGCAAGTCTGAGAGGTGGTTCCGGCATGCCCGACAGGTGATTCCGGAGTGTTCGCCAAGTGGTTCTGGCGTAGCCGGCAGGTCATTTTGCATGTCCGGCGGTGGTTCCGGCGATTCGAGCCGGTGGTTCTGGCGTGTCCGGCGGGTGATTCTGGCGTGACTGGCACGAGGTTCTGGCACGTCTGAGAGTTGGTTCCGGCATGCCTGACAGGTGATTCCGGAGTGTCCGCCACGTGGTTCTGGTGTACCCGGCAGGTGATTTTGGCGTGTCTGGCAGGTGTTTCTTGCAAGTCGAGCATTTGGCTCAGGCATGCTCAGCAGGTGCTTCCGGCGTGTCTGGCACATGGTTCTGGTGTGTCTGAGAGCTGGTTCTGGCATGTCCGGCAGATGATTCCGGAGTGTCCACCAAGTGGTTGTGGCATACCGGGCAGGTGATTTTAGCGTGTCAGGTAGGTGGTTCCAGCGAGTCGAGTAGGTGTTTCCGGCGTGCTCGGCAGGTGGTTCAGGCGGGTCTGGCAGGTGGTTTCGGTCTGTTCGGGGTGTGGTTCCGGCGTCTCAGGCACATGGTTCTGGCACGTCTGATAGGTGGTTCCGGCCGGCCCGACAGGTGTTTCCATGGTGTCCGCCAAGTGGTTCTGGCATAGCTGGCAGGTGATGTTTGTGTGACCGGCACGTGATTCCAGAAAGCCAGGCAGGTGATTCCGAAGAGTTCACCAAATGGTTGTGGCCTAGCCGGCAGGTGATTTCGGCGTGTCCTGCAGGTGGTTTTGGCGAGTCAAGCAGGTCGTTCTGGCGTGCTCGGCAGGTGCTTGCGGTTTCATTGGCATGTGGTTCCGGCATGTCTGAGAGGTGGTTCCGCCATGCCCGGCAGGTGATTCCGGAGTGTTCGCCAAGTGGTTCTGGCGTAGCCGGCAGGTGATTTTGCATGTCCGGCAATGGTTCCGGCGAGACGAGCCGGTGGTTCCGGCATGTCCGGCAGGTGATTCCGGCATGTCCAGCAGGTGGTTCTGAGAAGTGGATCAGGTGGTTCCGGCAGGCACGGCAGGTGATTCCGGAGTGTCCGGCATGTGATTCTGTCACCTCTGAGAGGTTGTTCTGGCATGCCCGGCAGGTGATACCACAGTGTCCGGCATTTGGTTCTGGCACCTCTGACAGGTGGTTCCAGGATGCCTGGCATGTGATTCCGGAGTGTCTGCCGAGTGGTTCTGGCGTGTCCAGCAGGTGTTTCCGGTCTTTCCGGCAGGTGGTTCTGGCGTGTCCGGCACGAGGTTCTGGCACGTCTGAGAGTTGGTTCCGGCATGCCCGACAGGTGATTCCGGAGTGTCCGCCACGTGGTTCCGGCGTACCCGGCAGGTGATTGTGGCGTGTCTGGCAGGTGTTTCTTGCAAGTCGAGCATGTGGCTCAGGCATGATTAGCAGGTGCTTCCGGCCTGTCCGGCACGTGGTTCTGGTGTGTCTGAGAGCTGGTTCTGGCATGTCCGGCAGATTATTCCGGAGTGTCCACCAAGTGGTTGTGGCATACCCGGCAGGTGATTTTAGCGTGTAAGGTAGGTGGTTCCGGCGAGTCGAGTTGGTGGTTCCGGCGTGCTCGGCAGGTGGTTCAGGCGCGTCTGGCAGATGGTTTCGGTCTGTTCGGTGTGTGGTTCCGGCATCTAAGGCACATGGTTCCGGCACGTCTGATAGGTGGTTCCGGCCGGCCCGACAGGTGTTTCCATGGTGTCCGCCAAGTGGTTCTGGCATAGCAGGCAGGTGACGTTGTCGTGACCGGCAGGTGGTTCCAGCCAGCCCGGCAGGTGATTCCGAAGTTTTCACCAAATGGGTGTGGCATAGCCGGAATCTGATTTTTGCATGTCCAGCAGGTGGTTTTGGCGAGTCGAGCAGGTGGTTCTGGCGTGCTCGGCAGGTGCTTCCGGTGTCATTGGCATGTGGTTCCGGCATGTCTGAGAGGTGGTTCCGCCATGCCCGGCAGGTGATTCCGGAATGTTTGCCAAGTGGTTCTGGCGTAGCCGGCAGGTGATTTTGCATGTCCGGCAATGGTTCCGGCGAGTCGAGCCAGTGGTTCCGGCATGTCCGGCAGGTGGTTCCGGCATGCCCGGCAGGTGATTCCGCAGTCTCCGTCATTTGGTCCTGGCACCTCTGAGAGGTGGTTCAGGCATGCCCGACAGGTGATTCCGGAGTGTTCGCCAAGTGGTTCTGGCGTAGCCGGCAGGTCATTTTGCATGTCCAGCGGTGGTTCCGGCGGGTCGAGCCGGTGGTTCCGGCGTAGCCGGCAGTTGCTCTTGGCGTGTCCACTAGGTGGTTCTGGGGAGTGGATCAGCTGGTTCCGGCATACTCGGCAGGTGGTACCGGCGTGTCCAGAACATGGTTCTGGCAAGTCTGAGAGGTGGTTCCGGCACGCCCGACCGTGATTCCGGAGCGTCCGACAAGTGTTTCTGGCGTACCCGGCAGGTGATTTTGGCATGTCCGACAGGCGTTTCTTGCGAGTCGAGCAGGTGGCTCAGGCATGCTCAGCTGGTGCTTCCGGCGTCTCTGGCACGTGGTTCTGGTGTGTCTGAGAGCTGGTTCTGGCATGTCCGGCAGATGATTCCGGAGTGTCCACCAAGTGGTTCTGGTATACCTGGCAGGTGATTTTGGCGTGTCAGGAAGGTGGTTCCGGCTAGTTGAGCAGGTGGATCAGGCGTGCTCGCCAGGGGGTTCATGCGGGTCTGGCAGGTGGTTTCGGTCTGTTCGGGGAGTGGTTCCGGCATCTCAGGCACATGGTTCTGGCATGTCTGAGAGGTGGTTCCGGCCGGCCGGAGAGGTGTTTCCGGAGTGTCCGCCAAGTGGTTCTGGCGTAGGTGAAAGGCGACGTTGGCGTGACAGGTAGGTGGTTCCAGCCAGCCCGAAGGTGATTCCAGAGTGTCTGCGGTGTGGTTCTGGCGTAGCTGGCAGGTGATTTTGGCGTGTCCAGCAGGTGGTTCCGGCGAGATCGGCAGGTGGTACCAGCGTGTCCGGAACATGGTTCTGGCACGGCTGAGAGATGGTTCCGTCATGCCCGGCAGGTGAATCCGGAGTGTCCGGCATGTGGTTCTGGCATCTCTGAGATGTGGTTCCCCCATGCCCGGCAGGTGATTCCGGAGTGTTCGGCATGTGGTTCTGGCACCTCTGAGAGGTGGTTCCAGCATGCCCGGCAGGTGGTTTCGGAGTGTCTGCCTAGTGGTTCTGGCGTAGTCGGCAGGTGATTCTGGCGTGTCCAGCAGGTGGTTCTGGGGAGTGGATCAGGTGGTTCCGGCATTCTCGGCAGGTGGTACCGGCGTGTCCGGAACATGGTTCTGGCAAGTCTGAGATGCGGTTCCGGCATGCCCGACAGGTGATTCCGGAGTGTTCGCCAAGTGGTTCTGGCGTAGCCGGCAGGTCATTTTGCATGTCCGGCGGTGGTTCCGCGAGTCGAGCCTGTGGTTCCTGTGTGTCCGGCAGGTGGTTCTGCCGTGACCGGCACGAGGTTCTGGCACGTCTTAGACTTGGTTCCGGCGTGCCCGACAGGTCATTCCGGAGTGTCCGCCACGTGGTTCTGGCATACCCGGCAGGTGATTTTGGCATGTCTGGCAGGTGTTTCTTGCACGTCGAGCATTTGGCTCAGGCATGCTCAGCAGGTGCTTCCGGCGTGTCTGGCAGGTGGTTCTGGTGTGTCTGAGAGCTGGTTCTGGCATGTCTGGCAGATGATTCCCGAGTGTACACCAAGTGGTTGTGGCATACCCGGCAGGTGATTTTAGCGTGTCAGGTAGGTGGTTCCAGCGAGTCGAGTAGGTGGTTCCGGCGTGCTCGGCAGGTGGTTCAGGCGGGTCTGGCAGGTGGTTTCGGTCTGTTCGGGGAGTGGTTCCGGCATCTCAGGCACATGGTTCTGGCACGTCTGATAGGTGGTTCCGGCCGGCCCGACAGGTGTTTCCATGGTGTCCGCCAAGTGGTTCTGGCATAGCTGGCAGGTGATGTTGGCGTGACCGGCAGGTGGTTCCAGACAGCCCGGCAGGTGATTCCGAAGTGTTCACCAAATGCTTGTGGAGTAGCCGGAATCTGATTTTGGCATGTCCAGCAGGTGGTTTTGGCGAGTCGAGCAGGTGGTTCTGGCGTGCTCGGCAGGTGCTTCCGGTGTCATCGGCATGTGGTTCCGGCATGTCTGAGAGGTGGTTCCGCCATGCCCGGCAGGTGATTCCGGAGTGTTCGCCAAGTGGTTCTGACGTAGCCGGCAGGTGATTTTGCATGTCCGGCAATGGTTCTGGCGAGTCGAGCCGGTGGTTCCGGCATGTCCGGCAGGTGGTTCCGGCATGACCGGCAGGTGATACCGGAGTGTTCGCCAAGTGGTTCTGGCGTAGCCGGCAGGTCATTTTGCATGTCCGGCGGTGCTTCCGGCGAGTCGAGCCGGTGGTTGCGGCGTATCCAGCAGGTGTTTCCGGTCTGTCCGGCAGGTGATTCTGGCGTGACCGACACGAGGTTCTGGCACGTCGGAGATCTGGTTCCAGCATGCCCGACAGGTGATTCCAGAGTGTCCGCCACGTTGTTCTGGCGTACCCGGCAGGTGATTTTGCTGTGTCTGGCTGGTGTTTCTGGCAAGTCGAGCATGTGGCTCAGGCATGCTCAGCAGGTGCTTCCGGCGTGTCTGGCACGTGGTTCTGGTGTGTCTGAGAGCTGGTTCTGGCATGTCCGGCAGATGATTCCGGAGTGTCCACCAAGTGGTTGTGGCATACCCGGCAGGTGATTTTAGCGTGTCATGTAGCTGGATCCGGCGAGTCGAGTAGGTGGTTCCGGCGTGCTCGGTAGGTGGTTCAGGCGGGTCTGGCAGGTGGTTTCGGTCTGTTCGGGGTGTGGTTCTGGCATCTCAGGCACATGGTTCTGGCACGTCTGATAGGTGGTTCCGGCCGGCCCGACAGGTGTTTCCATGGTGTCTGCCAAGTGGTTCTGGCATAGCTGGCAGGTGATGTTGGCGTGACCCGCAGGTGGTTCCAGACAGCCCGGCAGGTGATTCCGAAGAGTTCACCAAATGTTTGTGGCGTAGCCGGCAGGTGATTTTGGCGTGTCCAGCAGGTGGTTTTGGCGAGTCGAGCAGGTGGATCTGGCGGGCTCGGCAGGTGCTTCCGGTGTCATTGGCATGTGGTTCTGGCATGTCTGAGAGGTGGTTCCGCCATGCCCGGCAGGTGAATCCGGAGTGTTCGCCAAGTGGTTCTGGCGTAGCCGGCAGGTGATTTTGCATGTCCGGCAATGGTTCCGGCGAGTCGAGCCGGTGGTTCTGGAATGTCCGGCAGGTGGTTCCGGCATGTCCAGCACGTGGTTCCAGCATGCCTGGCAGGTGATTCCGGAGTGTCCGGCATGTGGTTCTGGCACCTCTGAGAGGTGGTTCCGGCATGCCCGGCAGGTGATACCGGAGTGTCCGGCATTTGGTTCTGGCACCTCTGAGAGGTGGTTCCGGAATGCCTGGCCTGTGATTCCGGAGTGTCTGCCGAGTGGTTCTGGCGTAGCCGGCAGTTGATTTTGGCGTGTCCACTAGGTGGTTCTGGGGAGTGGATCAGCTGGTTCCGGCATACTCGGCAGGTGGTACCGGCCTGTCCAGAACATGGTTCTGGCAAGTCTGAGAGGTGGTTCCGGCACGCCCGACAGGTGATTCCGGAGCGTCCGCCAAGTGTTTCTGGCGTAACCGGGGGGTGATTTACGCCTGTCCGACAGGTGTATCTTGCGAGTCGAGCAGGTGGCTCAGGCATGCTCAGCTGGTTCTTCCGGCATCTCTGGCACGTGGTTCTGGTGTGTCTGAGAGCTGGTTCTGGCATCTCCGGAAGATGATTCCGGAGTGTTCCCCAAGTGGTTCTGGCATAGCCGGCAGGTGATTTTGCATGTCCGGCAATGGTTCCGGCGAGTCGAGCCGCTGGTTCCGGCATGTCCGGCAGGTGGTTCCGGCATGCCCGGCAGGTGATTCCGGAGTGTCCGGCATGTGGTTCTGGCACCTCTGAGAGGTGGTTCCGGCATGCCCGGCAGGTGGTTCCGGCGTGTCTGCCGAGTGGTTCTGGCGTAGTCGGCAGGTGATTGTGGCGTGTCCAGCAGGTGGTTCTGAGGAGTGGATCAGGTGGTTCCGGAATACTCTGCAGGTGGTACCAGAGTGTCCGGAACATGGTTCTGGCAAGTCTGAGAGGTGGTTCCGGCATGCCCGACAGGTGATTCCGGAGTGTCCGCCACGTGGTTCTGGCGTAGCCGGCAGGTGATTTTGGCGTGTCTGGCAGGTGTTTCTTGCAAGTCGAGCATGTGGCTCAGGCATGCTCAGCAGGTGCTTCCAGCGTGTCTGGCACATGGTTCTGGTGTGTCTGAGAGCTGGTTCTGGCATGTCCGGCAGATGATTCCGGAGTGTCCACCAAGTGGTTGTGGCATACCCGGCAGGTGATTTTAGCGTGTCAGGTAGGTGTTTCCAGCGAGTCGAGTAGGTGGTTCCGGCGTGCTCGGCAGGTGGTTCAGGCGGGTCTGGCAGGTGGTTTCGGTCTTTTCGGGGTGTGGTTCCGGCGTCTCAGGCACATGGTTCTGGCACGTCTGATAGGTGGTTCCAGCCGGTCCGACAGGTGTTTCCATGGTGTCCGCCAAGTGGTTCTGGCATAGCTGGCAGGTGATGTTTGTGTGACCGGCACATGGTTCCAGAAAGCCCGGCAGGTGATTCCGAAGAGTTCACCAAATGGTTGTGGCCTAGCCGGCAGTTGATTTCGGCGTGTCCTGCAGGTGGTTTTGGCGAGTCAAGCAGGTCGTTCTGGCGTGCTCGGCAGGTGCTTGCGGTTTCATTGGCATGTGGTTCCGGCATGTCTGAGAGGTGGTTCCGTGATGCCCGGCAGGTGAATCCGGAGTGTCCGGCATGTGGTTCTGGCACCTCTGAGATGTGGTTCCCATATGCCCGGCAGGTGATTCCGGAGTGTTCGGCATGTGGTTCTGGCACCTCTGAGAGGTGGTTCCGGCATGCCCGGCAGGTGGTTCCGGAGTGTCTGCCTAGTGGTTCTGGCGTAGTCGGCAGGTGATTCTGGCGTGTCCAGCAGGTGGTTCTGGGGAGTGGATCAGGTGGTTCCGGCATTCTCGGCAGGTGGTACCGGCGTGTCCAGAACATGGTTCTGGCAAGTCTGAGAGGCGGTTCCGGCATGCCCGACAGGTGATTCCGGAGTGTTCGCCAAGTTGTTCTGGCGTAGCCGGCAGGTCATTTTGCATGTCCGGTGGTGGTTCCGCGAGTCGAGCCGGTGGTTCCGGTGTGTCCGGCAGGTGGTTCTGGCGTGACCGGCACGAGGTTCTGGCACGTCTGAGAGTTGGTTCCGGCATGCCCGACATGTTTTGGCGAGTCAAGCAGGTCGTTCTGGCGTGCTCGGCAGGTGCTTGCGGTTTCATTGGCATGTGGTTCCGGCATGTCTGAGAGGTGGTTCCGCCATGCCCGGCAGGTGATTCCGGAGTGTTCGCCAAGTGGTTCTGGCGTAGCCGGCAGGTGATTTTGCATGTCCGGCAATGGTTCAGGCGAGTCGAGCCGGTGGTTCCGGCATGTCCGTCAGGTGATTCCGGCATGTCCAGCAGGTGGTTCTGAGAAGTGGATCAAGTGGTTCCGGCAGGCACGGCAGGTGATTACGGAGTGTCTGGCATGTGTGTCTGTCACCTCTGAGAGTTTGTTCTGGCATGCCCGGCAGGTGATACCAGAGTGTCCGGCATTTGGTTCTGGCACCTCTGACAGGTGGTTCCGGGATGCCTGGCATGTGATTCTGGAGTGTCTGCCGAGTGGTTCTGGCGTGTCCAGCAGGTGTTTCCGGTCTTTCCGGCAGGTGGTTCTGCCGTGTCCGGCACGAGGTTCTGGCACGTCTCAGAGTTGGTTCCGGCATGCCCGACAGGTGATTCCGGAGTGTCCGCCACGTGGTTCTGGCGTAGGCGGCAGGTGATTTTGCATGTCCGGCAATGGTTCCGGCGAGTCGAGCCGCTGGTTCCGGCATGTCCGGCAGGTGGTTCCGGCATGCCCGGCAGGTGATTCCGGAGTGTCCAGCATGTGGTTCTGGCACCTCTGAGAGGTGGTTCCGGCATGCCCGGCAGGTGGTTCCGGCGTGTCTGCCGAGTGGTTCTGGCGTAGTCGGCAGGTGATTGTGGCGTGTCCAGCAGGTGGTTCTGAGGAGTGGATCAGGTGGTTCCGGCATACTCTGCAGGTGGTACCGGCGTGTCCGGAACATGGTTCTGGCAAGTCTGAGAGGTGGTTCCGGCATGCCCGACAGGTGATTCCGGAGTGTTCGCCAAGTGGTTCTGGCGTAGCCGGCAGGTCATTTTGCATGTCCGGCGGTGGTTCCGGCGAGTCGAGCCGGTGGTTCTGGCGTGTCCGGCAGGTGGTTCTGGCGTGACCGGCACGAGGTTCTGGCACGTCTGAGAGTTGGTTCCGGCGTGCCCGACAGGTGATTCCGGAGTGTCCGCCACGTGGTTCTGGCGTACCCGGCAGGTGATTTTGGCGTGTCTGGCAGGTGTTTCTTGCAAGTCGAGCATTTAGCTCAGGCATGCTCAGCAGGTGCTTCCGGTGTGTCTGGCACATGGTTCTGGTGTGTCTGAGAGCTGGTTCTGGCATGTCCGGCAGATGATTCCGGAGTGTCCACCAAGTGGTTGTGGCATACCTGGCAGGTGATTTTAGCGTGTCAGGTAGGTGGTTCCAGCGAGTCGAGTAGGTGGTTCCGGCGTGCTCGGCAGGTGGTTCAGGCGGGTCTGGCAGGTGGTTTCGGTCTGTTCGGGGTGTGGTTCCGGCGTCTCAGGAACATGGTTCTGGCACGTCTGATAGGTGGTTCCGGCCGGCCCGACAGGTGTTTCCATGGTGTCCGCCAAGTGGTTCTGGCATAGCTGGCAGGTGATGTTTGTGTGACCGGCACGTGGTTCCAGAAAGCCCGGCAGGTGATTCCGAAGAGTTCACCAAATGGTTGTGGCCTAGCCGGCAGGTGATTTCGGCGTGTCCTGCATGTGGTTTTGGCGAGTCAAGCAGGTCGTTCTGGCGTGCTCGGCAGGTGCTTGCGGTTTCATTGGCATGTGGTTCCGGCATGTCTGAGAGGTGGTTCCGCCATGCCCGGCAGGTGATTCCGGAGTGTTCCCCAAGTGGTTCTGGCGTAGCCGGCAGATGATTTTGCATGTCCGGCAATGGTTCCGGCGAGTCGAGCCGGTGGTTCCGGCATGTCCGGCAGGTGATTCCGGCATGTCCAGCAGGTGGTTCTGAGAAGTGGATCAGGTGGTTCCGGCAGGCACGGCAGGTGATTCCGGAGTGTCCGGCATGTGATTCTGTCACCTCTGAGAGTTTGTTCTGGCATGCCCGGCAGGTGATACCACAGTGTCCGGCATTTGGTTCTGGCACCTCTGACAGGTGGTTCCGGGATGCCTGGCATGTGATTCCGGAGTGTCTGCCGAGTGGTTCTGGCGTGTCCAGCAGGTGTTTCCGGTCTTTCCGGCAGGTGGTTCTGGCGTGTCCGGCACGAGGTTCTGGCACGTCTGAGAGTTGGTTCCGGCATGCCCGACAGGTGATTCCGGAGTGTCCGCCACGTGGTTCTGGCGTACCCGGCAGGTGATTTTGGCGTGTCTGGCAGGTGTTTCTTGCAAGTCGAGCATGTGGCTCAGGCATGATCAGCAGGTGCTTTCGGCCTGTCCGGCACGTGGTTCTGGTGTGTCTGAGAGCTGGTTCTGGCATGTCCGGCAGATGATTCCGGAGTGTCCACCAAGTGGTTGTGGCATACCCGGCAGGTGATTTTAGCGTGTCAGGTAGGTGGTTCAGGCGAGTCGAGTTGGTGGTTCCGGCGTGCTCGGCAGGTGGTTCAGGCGGGTCTGGCAGGTGGTTTCGGTCTGTTCGGGGAGTGGTTCCGGCATCTCAGGCACATGGTTCTGGCACGTCTCATAGGTGGTTCCGGCCGGCCCGACAGGTGTTTCCATGGTGTCCGCCAAGTGGTTCTGGCATAGCAGGCAGGTGACGTTGGCGTGACCGGCAGGTGGTTCCAGCCAGCCCGGCAGGTGATTCCGAAGTTTTCACCAAATGGTTGTGGCGTAGCCGGAATCTGATTTTTGCATGTCCAGCAGGTGGTTTTGGCGAGTCGAGCAGGTGGTCCTGGCGTGCTCGGCAGGTGCTTCCGGTGTCATTGGCATGTGGTTCCGGCATGTCTGAGAGGTGGTTCCGCCATTCCCGGCAGGTGATTCCGGAGTGTTCGCCAAGTGGTTTTGGCGTAGCCGGCAGGTGATTTTGCATGGCCGGCAATGGTTCCGGCGAGTCGAGCCGGTGGTTCCGGCATGTCCGGCAGGTGGTTCCGGCATGCCCTGCAGGTGATTCCGCAGTCTCAGTCATTTGGTCCTGGCACCTCTGAGAGGTGGTTCCGGCATGCCCGACAGGTGATTCCGGAGTGTTCGCCAAGTGGTTCTGGCGTAGCCGGCAGGTCATTTTGCATGTCCAGCGGTGGTTCCGGCGACTCGAGCCTGTGGTGCCGGCGTAGCCGGCAGTTGCTCTTGGCGTGTCAACTAGGTGGTTCTGGGGAGTGGATCAGCTGGTTCCGGCATACTCGGCAGGTGGTACCGGCGTGTCCAGAACATGGTTCTGGCAAGTCTGAGAGGTGGTTCCGGCACGCCAGACAGTGATTCCGGAGCGTCCGCCAAGTGTTTCTGGCGAACCCGGCAGGTGATTTTGGCATGTCCGACAGGTGTTTCTTGCGAGTCGAGCAGGTGGCTCAGGCATGCTCACCTGGTGCTTCCGGCGTCTCTGGCACGTGGTTCTGGGGTGTCTGAGAGCTGGTTCTGGCATGTCCGGCAGATGATTCCGGAGTGTCCACCAAGTGGTTCTGGTATACCTGGCAGGTGATTTTGGCGTGTCAGGAAGGTGGTTCCGGCTAGTTGATCAGGTGGATCAGGCGTGCTCGCCAGGGGGTTCATGCGGGTCTGGAAGGTGGTTTCGGTCTGTTCGGGGAGTGGTTCCGGCATCTCAGGCACATGGTTCTGGCACGTCTGAGAGGTGGTTCCGGCCGGCCGGAGAGGTGTTTCCGGAGTCTCCTCCAAGTGGTTCTGGCGTAGGTGAAAGGCGACGTTGGCGTGACCGGTAGGTGGTTCCAGCCAGCCCGGCAGGTGATTCCAGAGTGTCTGCGGTGTGGTTCTGGCGTAGCTGGCAGGTGATTATGGCGTGTCCAGCAGGTGGTTCCGGCGAGATCGGCAGGTGGTACCAGCGTGTCCGGAACATGGTTCTGGCACGGCTGAGAGATGGTTCCGTCATGTCCGGCAGGTGAATCCGGAGTGTCCGGCATGTGGTTCTGGCACCTCTGAGATGTGGTTCCCCCATGCCCGGCAGGTGATTCCGGAGTGTTCGGCATGTGGTTCTGGCACCTCTGAGAGGTGGTTCCGGCATGCCCGGCAGGTGTTTCCGGAGTGTCTGCCTAGTGGTTCTGGCGTAGTCGGCAGGTGATTCTGGCGTGTCCAGCAGGTGGTTCTGGGGAGTGGATCAGGTGGTTCCGGCATTCTCGGCAGGTGGTACCGGCGTGTCCCGAACATGGTTCTGGCAAGTCTGAGAGGCGGTTCCGGCATGCCCGACAGGTGATTCCGGAGTGTTCACCAAGTGGTTATGGCGTAGCAGGCAGGTCATTTTGCATGTCCGGCGGTGGTTCCGCGAGTCGAGCTGGTGGTTCCGGTGTGTCCGGCAGGTGGTTCTGGCGTGAGCGGCACGAGGTTCTGGCACCTCTGAGAGTTGGTTCTGGCATGCCCGACAGGTGATTCCGGAGTGTCCGCCACGTGGTTCTGGCGTACCCGGCAGGTGATTTTGGCGTGTCTGGCAGGTTTTTCTTGCAAGTCGAGCATGTGGCTCAGGCATGCTCAGCAGGTGCTTCCGGCGTGTCTGGCACGTGGTTCTGGTGTGTCTGAGAGCTGGTTCTGGCATGTCCGGCAGATGATTCCGGAGTGTCCACCAAGTGGTTGTGGCATACCTGGCAGGTGATTTTAGCGTGTCAGGTAGGTGGTTCCAGCGAGTCGAGTAGGTGGTTCCGGCGTGCTCGGCAGGTGGTTCAGGCGGGTCTGGCAGGTGGTTTCGGTCTGTTCGGGGTGTGGTTCCGGCGTCTCAGGCACATGGTTCTGGCACGTCTGATAGGTGGTTCCGGCCGGCCCGACAGGTGTTTCCATGGTGTCCGCCAAGTGGTTCTGGCATAGCTGGCAGGTGATGTTTGTGTGACCGGCACGTGGTTCCAGAAAGCCCGGCAGGTGATTCCGAAGAGTTCACCAAATGGTTGTGGCCTAGCCGGCAGGTGATTTCGGCGTGTCCTGCAGGTGGTTTTTGCGAGTCAAGCAGGTCGTTCTGGCGTGCTCGGCAGGTGCTTGCGGTTTCATTGGCATGTGGTTCCGGCATGTCTGAGAGGTGGTTCCGCCATGCCCGGCAGGTGATTCCGGAGTGTTCGCCAAGTGGTTCTGGCGTAGCCGGCAGGTGATTTTGCATGTCCGGCAATGGTTCCGGCGAGTCGAGCCGGTGGTTCCGGCATGTCCGGCAGGTGATTCCGGCATGTCCAGCAGGTGGTTCTGAGAAGTGGATCAGGTGGTTCCGGCAGGCACGGCAGGTGATTCCGGAGTGTCCGGCATGTGATTCTGTCACCTCTGAGAGTTTGTTCTGGCATGCCCGGCAGGTGATACCACAGTGTCCGGCATTTGGTTCTGGCACCTCTGACAGGTGATTCCGGGATGCCTGGCATGTGATTCCGGAGTGTCTGCCGAGTGGTTCTGGCGTGTCCAGCAGGTGTTTCCGGTCTTTCCGGTAGGTGGTTCTGGCGTGTCCGGCACGAGGTTCTGGCACGTCTGAGAGTTGGTTCCGGCATGCCCGACAGGTGATTCCGGAGTGTCCGCCACGTGGTTCTGGCGTACCTGGCAGGTGATTTTGGCGTATCTGGCAGGTGTTTCTTGCAAGTCGAGCATGCGGCTCAGGCATGATCAGCAGGTGCTTCCGGCCTGTCCGGCACGTGTTTCTGGTGTGTCTGAGAGCTGGTTCTGGCATGTCCGGCAGATTATTCCGGAGTGTCCACCAAGTGGTTGTGGCATACCCGGCAGGTGATTTTAGCGTGTCAGGTAGGTGGTTCCGGCGAGTCGAGTTGGTGGTTCCGGCGTTCTCGGCAGGTGGTTCAGGCGGGTCTGGCAGGTGGTTTCGGTCTGTTCGGTGTGTGGTTCCGGCATCTCAGGCACATGGTTCTGGCACGTCTGATAGGTGGTTCCGGCCGGCCCGACAGGTGTTTCCATGGTGTCCGCCAAGTGGTTCTGGCATAGCAGGCAGGTGACGTTGGCGTGACCGGCAGGTGGTTCCAGCCAGCCCGGCAGGTGATTCCGAAGTTTTCACCAAATGGTTGTGGCGTAGCCGGAATCTGATTTTTGCATGTCCAGCAGGTGGTTTTGGCGAGTCGAGCAGGTGGTTCTGGCGTGCTCGGCAGGTGCTTCCGGTGTCATTGGCATGTGGTTCCGGCATGTCTGAGAGGTGGTTCCGCCATGCCCGGCAGGTGATTCCGGAGTGTTCGCCAAGTGGTTCTGGCGTAGCCGGCAGGTGATTTTGCATGTCCGGCAATGGTTCCGGCGAGTCGAGCCGGTGGTTCCGGCATGTCCGGCAGGTGGTTCCGGCATGCCCGGCAGGTGATTCCGGAGTGTCCGGCATGTGGTTCTGGCACCTCTGAGAGGTGGTTCCGGCATGCCCGGCAGGTGATACCGGAGTGTTCGCCAAGTGGTTCTGGCATAGCCGGTAGGTGATTTTGCATGTCCAGCAATGGTTCCGGCGAGTCGAGCCGGTGGTTCCGGAATGTCCGGCAGGTGGTTCCGGCATGTCCGTCAGGTGGTTCCGGCATGTCCAGCACGTGTTTCCAGCATGCCCGGCAGGTGATTCCGGAGTGTCCGGCATGTGGTTCTGGCACCTCTGAGAGGTGGTTCCGGCATGCCCGGCAGGTGATACCGGAGTCTCCGGCATTTGGTTCTGGCATCTCTGAGAGGTGGTTCCGGAATGCCTGGCCTGTGATTCCGGAGTGTCTGCCGAGTGGTTCTGGCGTAGCCGGCAGTTGATTTTGGCGTGTGCAGCAGGTGGTTTTGGCGAGTCGAGCAGGTGGTTCTGGCGTGCTTGGCAGGTGCTTCAGGTGTCATTGGCATGTGGTTCCGGCATGTCTGAGAGGTGGTTCCGGCATGCCCGGCAGATGGTTCTGGAGAGTCTTCCGAGTGGTTCTGGAGCCAGCACGGCAGGTGATTCCGAAGAGTTCACCAAATGGTTGTGGCGTACCGGCAGGTTATTTTGGCCTGTCAGGAAGTTGGTTCGGGCTAGTTGAGCAGGTGGATCAGGCGTTCTCGCCAGGGGGTTCAGGCGGGTCTGGCAGGTGGTTTCGGTCTGTTCGGGGAGTGGTTCCGGCATCTCAGGCACATGGTTCTGGCACGTCTGACAGGTGGTTCCGGCCAACCGGAGAGGTGTTTCCGGAGTGTCCGCCATGTGGTTCTGGCGTAGCTGAAAGGTGATGTTGGCGTGAGTGGCAGGTGGTTCCAGCCAGCCCGGCATGTGATTCCGGAGTGTCTGCCGTGTGGTTCTGGCGTAGCCGGCAGGTGATTTTGGCGTGTCCAGCAGGTGGTTCCGGCGAGCTCGGCAGGTGGTAGCGGCGCGTCCGGAACATGGTTCTGGCACATCTGAGAGATGGTTCCGGCATGCCCGGCAGGTGATTCCGGAGTGTCCGGCATGTGGTTCTGGCACCTCTGAGAGGTGGTTCCGGCATGCCCGGCAGGTGGTTCCGGAGTGTCTGCCGAGTGGTTCTGGCGTAGCCGGCAGGTGATTCTGGCGTGTCCAGAAGGTGGTTCTGGGGAGTGGATCAGCTGGTTCCGGCATACTCGGCAGGTGGTACCGGCGTGTCCGGAACATGGTTCTGGCAAGTCTGAGAGGTGGTTCCGGCACGCCCGACAGGTGATTCCGGAGCGTCCGCCAAGTGTTTCTGGCGTACCCGTCAGGTGATTTTCGCCTGTCGGACAGGTGTATCTTGCGAGTCGAGCAGGTGGCTCAGGCATGCTCAGCTGGTGCTTCCGGCGTCTCTGGCACGTCGTTCTGGTGTGTCTGAGAGCTGGTTCTGGCATGTCCGGCAGATGATTCCGGAGTGTCCACCAAGTGGTTCTGGTATACCTGGCAGGTGATTTTGGCGTGTCAGGAAGGTGGTTCCGGCTAGTTGAGCAGGTGGATCAGGCGTGCACGCCAGGGGGTTCAGGCGGGTCTGGCAGGTGGTTTCGGTCTGTTCTGGGAGTGGTTCCGGCATCTCAGGCTCATGGTTCTGGCACGTCTGAGAGGTGGTTCCGGCCGGCCCGACAGGTGTTTCCATGGTGTCCGCCAAGTGGTTCTGGCGTAGCCGGCAGTTGATTTTGGCGTGTCCACTGGGTGGTTCTGGGGAGTGGATCAGCTGGTTCCGGCATACTCTGCAGGTGGTACCGGCGTGTCCAGAACATGGTTCTGGCAAGTCTGAGAGGAGGTTCCGGCACGCCCGACAGGTGATTCCAAGCGTCGGCCAAGTGTCTCTGGCATACCCGGCAGGTGATTATGGCATGTCCGACAGGTGATTCTTGCGAGTAGAGCAGGTGGCTCAGGCATGCTCAGCTGGTGCTTCCGGTGTCTCTGGCACGTGGTTCCGGTGTGTCTGAGAGCTGGTTCTGGCATGTCCGGCAGATGATTCCGGAGTGTCCACAAAGTGGTTCTGGTATACCTGGCAGGTGATTTTGGCGTGTCAGGAAGTTGGTTCCAGCTAGTTGAGCAGGTGGATCAGGCGTGCTCGCCAGGGGGTTCAGTCGGGTCTGGCAGGTGGTTTCGGTGTGTTCGGGGTGTGGTTCCGGCATCTCAGGCTCATGGTTCTGGCACGTCTGAGAGGTGGTTCCGGCCGACCCGACAGCTGTTTCCATGGTGTCCACCAAGTGGTTCTGGCATAGCTGGCAGGTGATGTTGGCGTGACCAGCAGGTGGTTCCAGCAAGCCCGGCAGGTGATTCCGAAGAGTTCACCAAATGGTTGTGGCGTAGCCGGCAGGTGATTATGGCGTGTCAGGAAGTTGGTTCCGGCTAGTTGAGCAGGTGGATCAGGCGTGCTCGCCAGGGGGTTCAGGCGGGTCTGGCAGGTGGTTTCGGTCTGTTCGGGGAGTGGTTCCGGCATCTCAGGCACATGGATCTGGCACATCTGAGACGTGGTTCCGGCCGGCCGGAGAGGTGTTTCCGGAGTGTCCTCCAAGTGGTTCTGGCGTAGGTGAAAGGCGACGTTGGCGTGACCGGTAGGTGGTTCCAGCCAGCCCGGCAGGTGATTCCAGAGTGTCTGCGGTGTGGTTCTGGCGTAGCTGGCAGGTGATTATGGCGTGTCCAGCAGGTGGTTCCGGCGAGATCGGCAGGTGGTACCAGCGTGTCCGGAACATGGTTCTGGCACGGCTGAGAGATGGTTCCGTCATGCCCGACAGGTGATTCCGGAGCGTCCGCCAAGTGTTTCTGGCGTACCCGGCGGGTGATTTACGCCTGTCCGACAGGTGTATCTTGTGAGTCGAGCAGGTGGCTCAGGCATGCTCAGCTGGTGCTTCCGGCGGTTCTGGCACGTGGTTCTGGTGTGTCTGAGAGCTGGTTCAGGCATCTCCGGCAGACGATTCCGGAGTGTCCACCAAGCGGTTCTTGTATACCTGGCAGGTGATTTTGGCGTGTCAGGAAGGTGGTTCCGGCTAGTTGAGCAGGTGGATAAGGCGTGCTCGCCAGGGGGTTCAGGCGGGTCTGGCAGGTGGTTTTGGTCTGTTCGGGGAGTGGTTCCGACATCTCAGGCTCATGGTTCTGGCACGTCTGAGAGGTGGTTCCGGCCGGCCCGACAGGTGTTTCCATGGTGTCCGCCAAGTGGTTCTGGCATAGCTGGCAGGTGATGTTGGCGTGACCAGCAGGTGGTTCCAGCAAGCCCGGCAGGTGATTCCGAAGAGTTCACCAAATGGTTGTGGCGTAGCCGGCAGGTGATTTTGGCGTGTCCAGCAGGTGGTTTTGGCGAGTCGAGCAGGTGGTTCTGGCGTGCTCGGCAGGTGCTTCCGGTGTCATTGGCATGTGGTAACGGCATGTCTGAGAGGTGGTTCCGGCATGCCCGGCAGGTGGTTCCGAAGAGTTCACCAAATGGTTGCGGCATAGCAGGCAGTTGCTTTTGGCGTGTCAGCAAGGTGGTTCCGGCTAGTTGAGCAGGTGGATCAGGCGTGCTCGCCAGGGGGTTCATGCGGGTCTGGCAGGTGGTTTCGGTCTGTTCGGGGAGTGGTTCCGGCATCTCAGGCACATGGTTCTGGCACGTCTGAGAGGTGGTTCCGGCCGGCCGGAGAGGTGTTTCCGGAGTGTCCGCCAAGGGGTTCTGGCGTAGGTGAAAGGCGACGTTGGCGTGACCGGTAGGTGGTTCCAGCCAGCCCGGCAGGTGATGCCGGAGTGTCTGCCGTGTGGTTCTGGCGTAGCTGGCAGGTGATTTTGGCGTGTCCAGCAGGTGGTTCCGGCGAGATCGGCAGGTGGTACCAGCGTGTCCGGAACATGGTTCTGGCACGGCTGAGAGATGGTTCCGTCATGCCCGGCAGGTGAATCCGGAGTGTCCGGCATGTGGTTCTGGCACCTCTGAGATGTGGTTCCCCCATGCCCGGCAGGTGATTCCGGAGTGTTCGGCATGTGGTTCTTGCACCTCTGAGAGGTGGTTCCGGCATGCCCGGCAGGTGGTTCCGGAGTGTCTGCCTAGTGGTTCTGGCGTAGTCGGCAGGTGATTCTGGCGTGTCCAGCAGGTGGTTCTGGGGAGTGGATCAGGTGGTTCCGGCATTCTCGTCAGGTGGTACCGGCGTGTCCAGAACATGGTTCTGGCAAGTCTGAGAGGCGGTTCCGGCATGCCCGACAGGTGATTCCGGAGTGTTCGCCAAGTGGTTCTGGCGTAGCCGGCAGGTCATTTTGCATGTCCGGCGGTGGTTCCGCGAGTCGAGCCGGTGGTTCCGGTGTGTCCGGCAGGTGGTTCTGGCGTGACCGGCACGAGGTTCTGGCACGTCTGAGAGTTGGTTCCGGCATGCCCGACAGGTTTTTGCGAGTCAAGCAGGTCGTTCTGGCGTGCTCGACAGGTGCTTGCGGTTTCATTGGCATGTGGTTCCGGCATGTCTGAGAGGTGGTTCCGCCATGCCCGGCAGGTGATTCCGGAGTGTTCGCCAAGTGGTTCTGGCGTAGCCGGCAGGTGATTTTGCATGTCCGGCAATGGTTCCGGCGAGTCGAGCCGGTGGTTCCGGCATGTCCGGCAGGTGGTTCCGGCATGCCCGGCAGGTGATTCCGGAGTGTCCGGCATGTGGTTCTGGCACCTCTGAGAGGTGGTTCCGGCATGCCCGGCAGGTGATACCGGAGTGTTCGCCAAGTGGTTCTGGCATAGCCGGTAGGTGATTTTGCATGTCCAGCAATGGTTCCGGCGAGTCGAGCCGGTGGTTCCGGAATGTCCGGCAGGTGGTTCCGGCATGTCCGTCAGGTGGTTCCGGCATGTCCAGCACGTGTTTCCAGCATGCCCGGCAGGTGATTCCGGAGTGTCCGGCATGTGGTTCTGGCACCTCTGAGAGGTGGTTCCGGCATGCCCGGCAGGTGATACCGGAGTCTCCGGCATTTGGTTCTGGCATCTCTGAGAGGTGGTTCCGGAATGCCTGGCCTGTGATTCCGGAGTGTCTGCCGAGTGGTTCTGGCGTAGCCGGCAGTTGATTTTGGCGTGTGCAGCAGGTGGTTTTGGCGAGTCGAGCAGGTGGTTCTGGCGTGCTTGGCAGGTGCTTCAGGTGTCATTGGCATGTGGTTCCGGCATGTCTGAGAGGTGGTTCCGGCATGCCCGGCAGATGGTTCTGGAGAGTCTTCCGAGTGGTTCTGGAGCCAGCACGGCAGGTGATTCCGAAGAGTTCACCAAATGGTTGTGGCGTACCGGCAGGTTATTTTGGCCTGTCAGGAAGTTGGTTCGGGCTAGTTGAGCAGGTGGATCAGGCGTTCTCGCCAGGGGGTTCAGGCGGGTCTGGCAGGTGGTTTCGGTCTGTTCGGGGAGTGGTTCCGGCATCTCAGGCACATGGTTCTGGCACGTCTGACAGGTGGTTCCGGCCAACCGGAGAGGTGTTTCCGGAGTGTCCGCCATGTGGTTCTGGCGTAGCTGAAAGGTGATGTTGGCGTGAGTGGCAGGTGGTTCCAGCCAGCCCGGCATGTGATTCCGGAGTGTCTGCCGTGTGGTTCTGGCGTAGCCGGCAGGTGATTTTGGCGTGTCCACCAGGTGGTTCCGGCGAGCTCGGCAGGTGGTAGCGGCGCGTCCGGAACATGGTTCTGGCACATCTGAGAGATGGTTCCGGCATGCCCGGCAGGTGATTCCGGAGTGTCCGGCATGTGGTTCTGGCACCTCTGAGAGGTGGTTCCGGCATGCCCGGCAGGTGGTTCCGGAGTGTCTGCCGAGTGGTTCTGGCGTAGCCGGCAGGTGATTCTGGCGTGTCCAGAAGGTGGTTCTGGGGAGTGGATCAGCTGGTTCCGGCATACTCGGCAGGTGGTACCGGCGTGTCCGGAACATGGTTCTGGCAAGTCTGAGAGGTGGTTCCGGCACGCCCGACAGGTGATTCCGGAGCGTCCGCCAAGTGTTTCTGGCGTACCCGTCAGGTGATTTTCGCCTGTCGGACAGGTGTATCTTGCGAGTCGAGCAGGTGGCTCAGGCATGCTCAGCTGGTGCTTCCGGCGTCTCTGGCACGTCGTTCTGGTGTGTCTGAGAGCTGGTTCTGGCATCTCCGGCAGATGATTCCGGAGTGTCCACCAAGTGGTTCTGGTATACCTGGCAGGTGATTTTGGCGTGTCAGGAAGGTGGTTCCGGCTAGTTGAGCAGGTGGATCAGGCGTGCACGCCAGGGGGTTCAGGCGGGTCTGGCAGGTGGTTTCGGTCTGTTCTGGGAGTGGTTCCGGCATCTCAGGCTCATGGTTCTGGCACGTCTGAGAGGTGGTTCCGGCCGGCCCGACAGGTGTTTCCATGGTGTCCGCCAAGTGGTTCTGGCGTAGCCGGCAGTTGATTTTGGCGTGTCCACTGGGTGGTTCTGGGGAGTGGATCAGCTGGTTCCGGCATACTCTGCAGGTGGTACCGGCGTGTCCAGAACATGGTTCTGGCAAGTCTGAGAGGAGGTTCCGGCACGCCCGACAGGTGATTCCAAGCGTCGGCCAAGTGTCTCTGGCATACCCGGCAGGTGATTATGGCATGTCCGACAGGTGATTCTTGCGAGTAGAGCAGGTGGCTCAGGCATGCTCAGCTGGTGCTTCCGGTGTCTCTGGCACGTGGTTCCGGTGTGTCTGAGAGCTGGTTCTGGCATGTCCGGCAGATGATTCCGGAGTGTCCACAAAGTGGTTCTGGTATACCTGGCAGGTGATTTTGGCGTGTCAGGAAGTTGGTTCCAGCTAGTTGAGCAGGTGGATCAGGCGTGCTCGCCAGGGGGTTCAGTCGGGTCTGGCAGGTGGTTTCGGTGTGTTCGGGGTGTGGTTCCGGCATCTCAGGCTCATGGTTCTGGCACGTCTGAGAGGTGGTTCCGGCCGACCCGACAGCTGTTTCTATGGTGTCCACCAAGTGGTTCTGGCATAGCTGGCAGGTGATGTTGGCGTGACCGGCAGGTGGTTCCAGCAAGCCCGGCAGGTGATTCCGAAGAGTTCACCAAATGGTTGTGGCGTAGCCGGCAGGTGATTATGGCGTGTCAGGAAGTTGGTTCCGGCTAGTTGAGCAGGTGGATCAGGCGTGCTCGCCAGGGGGTTCAGGCGGGTCTGGCAGGTGGTTTCGGTCTGTTCGGGGAGTGGTTCCGGCATCTCAGGCACATGGATCTGGCACATCTGAGACGTGGTTCCGGCCGGCCGGAGAGGTGTTTCCGGAGTGTCCTCCAAGTGGTTCTGGCGTAGGTGAAAGGCGACGTTGGCGTGACCGGTAGGTGGTTCCAGCCAGCCCGGCAGGTGATTCCAGAGTGTCTGCGGTGTGGTTCTGGCGTAGCTGGCAGGTGATTATGGCGTGTCCAGCAGGTGGTTCTGGCGAGATCGGCAGGTGGTACCAGCGTGTCCGGAACATGGTTCTGGCACGGCTGAGAGATGGTTCCGTCATGCCCGACAGGTGATTCCGGAGCGTCCGCCAAGTGTTTCTGGCGTACCCGGCGGGTGATTTACGCCTGTCCGACAGGTGTATCTTGTGAGTCGAGCAGGTGGCTCAGGCATGCTCAGCTGGTGCTTCCGGCGGTTCTGGCACGTGGTTCTGGTGTGTCTGAGAGCTGGTTCTGGCATGTCCGGCAGATGATTCCGGAGTGTCCACCAAGCGGTTCTTGTATACCTGGCAGGTGATTTTGGCGTGTCAGGAAGGTGGTTCCGGCTAGTTGAGCAGGTGGATAAGGCGTGCTCGCCAGGGGGTTCAGGCGGGTCTGGCAGGTGGTTTTGGTCTGTTCGGGGAGTGGTTCCGACATCTCAGGCTCATGGTTCTGGCACGTCTGAGAGGTGGTTCCGGCCGGCCCGACAGGTGTTTCCATGGTGTCCGCCAAGTGGTTCTGGCATAGCTGGCAGGTGATGTTGGCGTGACCAGCAGGTGGTTCCAGCAAGCCCGGCAGGTGATTCCGAAGAGTTCACCAAATGGTTGTGGCGTAGCCGGCAGGTGATTTTGGCGTGTCCAGCAGGTGGTTTTGGCGAGTCGAGCAGGTGGTTCTGGCGTGCTCGGCAGGTGCTTCCGGTGTCATTGGCATGTGGTAACGGCATGTCTGAGAGGTGGTTCCGGCATGCCCGGCAGGTGGTTCCGAAGAGTTCACCAAATGGTTGCGGCATAGCAGGCAGTTGCTTTTGGCGTGTCAGGAAGGTGGTTCCGGCTAGTTGAGCAGGTGGATCAGGCGTGCTCGCCAGGGGGTTCATGCGGGTCTGGCAGGTGGTTTCGGTCTGTTCGGGGAGTGGTTCTGGCATCTCAGGCACATGGTTCTGGCACGTCTGAGAGGTGGTTCCGGCCGGCCGGAGAGGTGTTTCCGGAGTGTCCGCCAAGGGGTTCTGGCGTAGGTGAAAGGCGACGTTGGCGTGACCGGTAGGTGGTTCCAGCCAGCCCGGCAGGTGATGCCGGAGTGTCTGCCGTGTGGTTCTGGCGTAGCTGGCAGGTGATTTTGGCGTGTCCAGCAGGTGGTTCCGGCGAGATTGGCAGGTGGTACCAGCGTGTCCGGAACATGGTTCTGGCACGGCTGAGAGATGGTTCCGTCATGCCCGGCAGGTGAATCCGGAGTGTCCGGCATGTGGTTCTGGCACCTCTGAGATGTGGTTCCCCCATGCCCGGCAGGTGATTCCGGAGTGTCCGGCATGCGGTTCTGGCACTTCTGAGGGATGGTTCCGGCATGCCCGGCAGGTGGTTCCGGAGTGTCTGCCGAGTGGTTCTGGCGTGTCCAACAGGTGGTTCTAGGGAGTGGATCAGGTGGTTCCGGCATACTCGGCAGGTGGTACCGGCGTGTCCGGAACATGGTTCTGGCAAGTCTGAGAGGCGGTTCCGGCATGCCCGACAGGTGATTCCGGAGTGTTCGCCAAGTGGTTCTGGCGTAGCCGGCAGGTCATTTTGCATGTCCGGCGGTGGTTCCGGTGAGTCGAGCCGGTGGTTCTGGCGTGTCCGGCAGGTGGTTCTGGCGTGACCGGCACGAGGTTCTGGCACATCTGAGAGTTGGTTCCGGCATGCCCGACAGGTGATTACGGAGTGTCCGCCACGTGGTTCTGGCGTACCAGGCAGGTGATTTTGGCGTGTCTGGCAGGTGTTTCTTGCAAGTCGAGCATTTGGCTCAGGCATGCTCAGCAGGTGCTTCCGGCGTGTCTGGCACGTGATTCTGGTGTGTCTGAGAGCTGGTTCTGGCATCTCCGGCAGATGATTCCGGAGTGTCCACCAAGTGGTTCTGGTATAATTGGCAGGTGATTTTGGCATGTCAGGAAGGTGGTTCCGGCTAGTTGAGCAGGTGGATCAGGCGTGCTCGCCAGGGGGTTCAGGCGGGTCTGGCAGGTGGTTTCGATCTGTCGGGGAGTGGTTCCGGCATCTCAGGCTCATGGTTCTGGCACGTCTGAGAGGTGGTTCCGGCCGGCCCGACAGGTGTTTCCATGGTGTCCGCCAAGTGGTTCTGGCATAGCTGGCAGGTGATGTTGGCGTGACCGGCAGGTGGTTCCAGACAGGCCGGCATGTGATTCCGGAGTGTCTGCCGAGTGGTTCTTGCGTAGCCGGCAGGTGATTTTGGCGTGTCCAGCAGGTGGTTCCGGCGAGCTCGGCAGGTGGTACCGGCGTGTCCGGAACATGGTTCTGGCACGTCTGAGAGATGGTTCCGGCATGCCTGGCAGGTGATTCCGGAGTGTCCGGCATGTGGTTCTGGCACCTCTGAGAGGTGGTCCCTGCCGGCTCGACATGTGTTTCCGGAGTGTCCGCCAAGTGGTTCTGTCGTAGCTGAAAGGTGCTGTTGGCGTGACCGGCAGGTGGTTCCAGCCAGCCCGGCAGGTGATTCCGGAGTGTCTGCCGAGTGGTTCTGGCGTAGCTGACAGGTGATTTTGGCGTGTCCAGCGGGTGGTTTTGGCGAGTCGAGCAGGTGGTTCTGGCGTGCTCGCCAGGTGCTTCCGGGGTCATTGGCATGTGGTTCCGGCATGTCTGAGAGGTGGTTCCGCCATGCCCGGCAGGTGATTCCGGAGAGTTCGCCAAGTGGTTCTGGTGTAGCCGGCAGGTGATTTTGCATGTCCAGCAATGGTTCCGGCGAGTCGAGCCGGTGGTTCCGGCATGTCCAGCAGGTGGCTCCGGCATGCCCGGCAGGTGATTCCGGAGTGTCCGGCATGTGGTTCTGACACCTCTGAGAGGTAGTTCCGGCATGCCCGGCAGGTGATACCGGAGTGTCTGGCATTTGGTTCTGGCACCTCTGAGAGGTGGTTCCGGAATGCCTGGCATGTGATTCCGTAGTATCTGCCGAGTGCTTCTGGCGTAGCCGGCAGTTGATTTTGGCGTGTCCACTAGGTGGTTCTGGGGAGTGGATCAGCTGGTTCCGGCTTACTCGGCAGGTGGTATCGGCGTGTCCAGAATATGGTTCTGGCAAGTCTGAGAGGTGGTTCCGGCACGCCCGACAGGTGATTCCGGAGCGTCCGCCAAGTGTTTCTGGCGTACCCGGCAGGTCATTTTGGCATGTCCGTCAGGTGTTTCTTGGGAGTCGAGCAGGTGGCTCAGGCATGCTCAGCTGGTGCTTCCGGCGTCTCTGGCACGTGGTTCAGGTGTGTCTGAGAGCTGGTTCTGGCATGTCCGGCAGATGATTCCGGAGTGTCCACCAAGTGGTTCTTGTATACCTGGCAGGTGATTTTGGCGTGTCAGGAAGGTGGTTCCGGGTAGTTGAGCAGGTGGATCAGGCGTGCTCGCCAGGGTGTTCAGGCGGGTCTGGCAGGTGGTTTCGGTCTGTTCGGGGAGTGTTTCCGGCATTTGAGGCACATGGTTCTGGCACGTCTGAGAGGTGGTTCCGGCCGGCTCAACAGGTGTTTCCGGAGTGTCCGCCAAGTGGTTCTGGCGTAGCTGAAAGGTGATGTTGGCGTGACCGGCAGGTGGTTCCAGCCGGCCCGGCAGGTGATTCCGGAGTGTCTGCCGAGTGGTTCTGGCGTACCAGGCAGCTGATTTTGGCGTGTCCAGCAGGTGGTTCCGACGAGATCGGCAGGTGGTACCAGTGTGTCTGGAACATGCTTCTGGCACGTCTGAGAGATGGTTCCGGCATGCCCGGCATTTGATTCCGGAGTGTCCACCATGTGGTTCTGGTATACCTGGCAGGTGATTTTGGCGTGTCAGGAAGTTGGTTCCGGCTAGTTGAGCAGGTGGTTCAGGCGGGTCTGGCAGGTGGTTTCGGTCTGTTCGGGGTGTGGTACCGGCATCTCAGGCACATGGTTCTGGCACGTCTGATATGTGGTTCCGGCCGGCCCGACAGGTGTTTCCATGGTGTCCGCCAAGTGGTTCTGGCATAGCTGGCAGGTGATGTTGGCGTGACCGGCAGGTGGTTCCAGCCAGCCCGGCAGGTGTTTCTGAAGAGTTCACCAAATGGTTGTGGCGTAGCCGGCAGGTGATTTTGGTGTGTCCAGCAGGTGGTTTTGGCGAGTAGAGCAGGTGGTTCTGGCGTTCTCGGCAGGTGCTTCCGGTGTCATTGGCATGTGGTTCCGGCATGTCTGAGAGGTGGTTCCGGCATGCCCGGCAGGTGGTTCCGGAGAGTCTGCCGAGTGGTTCTGGAGCCAGCCCGGCAGGTGATTCCGAAGAGTTCATCAAATGGTTGTGGCTTAGCCGGCAGGTTATTTTGGCGTGTCAGGAAGGGGGTTCCGGCTAGTTGAGCAGGTGGATCAGGCGTGCTCGCCAGTGGGTTCAGGCGGGTCTGCCAGGTGGTTTCGGTCTGTTCGGGGAGTGGTTAAATCTTCTTAGGCACATGGTTCTGGCACGTCTGAGAGGTGTTTCCGGCCGGCCGGTGAGGTGTTTCCGGAGTGTCCGCCAAGTGGTTCTGGCGTAGCTGAAAGGTGATTTTGGCGTGTCCAGCAGGTGGTTCCGGGCAGCTCGGCAGGTGGTACCGGCGTGTCCGGAACATGGTTCTGGCACGTCTGAGAGATGGTTCCGGCATTCCCGGCAGGTGATTCCGGAGTGTCCGGCATGTGGTTCTGGCACCTCTGAGAGGTGGTTCCGGCATGCCCGGCAGGTGGTTCCGGAGTGTCTGCCGAGTGGTTCAGGCGTAGTCGGCAGGTGATTCTGGCGTGTCCAGCAGGTGGTTCTGGGGAGTGGATCAGGTGGTTCCGGCATACTCGGCAGGTGGTACCGGCGTGTCCAGAACATGGTTCTGGCACGTCTGAGAGATGGTTCCGGCATGCCCGGCAGGTGATTCCGGAGTGTCCGGCATGTGGTTCTGGCACCTCTGAGAGGTGGTTCCGGCATGCCCGGCAGGTGGTTCCGGAGTGTCTGCCGAGTGGTTCAGGCGTAGTCGGCAGGTGATTCTTTCCTGTCCAGCAGGTGGTTCTGGGGAGTGGATCAGGTGGTTCCGGCATACTCTGCAGGTGGTACCGGTGTGTCCAGAACATGGTTCTTGCAAGTCTGAGAGGTGGTTCCGGCATGCCCGACAGGTGATTCCGGAGTGTTCGCCAAGTGGTTCTGGCGTGGCAGGCAGGTCATTTTGCATGTCCAGCGGTGGTTCCGGCGAGTCGAGCCGGTGGTTCCGGCGTGTCCGGCAGGTGGTTCTGGCGTGACCGGCACGAGTTTCTGGCACGTCTGAGAGTTGGTTCCGGCATGCCCGACAGGTGATTCCGGAGTGTCTGCCACATGGTTCTGGCGTACCCGGCAGGTGATTTTAGCGTTACAGGTAGGTTGTTCCAGCGAGTCGAGTAAGTGGTTCCGGCGTGCTCGCTAGGTGGTTCAGGCGGGTCTGGCAGGTGGTTTCAGTCTGTTCGGGGTGTGGTTCCGGCATCTCAGGCACATGGTTCTGGCACGTCTGAGAGGTGGTTGCGGCCGGCCCGACAGGTGTTTCCATGGTGTCCGCCAAGTGGTTCTGGCATAGCTGGCAGGTGATGTTGGCGTGACCGGCAGGTGGTTCCAGCCAGCCTGGCAGGTGATTCCGAAGTGTTCACCAAATGGTTGTGGCGTAGCCGGCAGGTGATTTTGGCGTGTCCAGCAGGTGGTTTTGGCGAGTCGAGCAGGTGGTTCTGGCGTGCTCGGCAGGTGCTTCCGGTGTCATTGGCATGTGGTTCCGTCATGTTGAGAGGTGGTTCCGCCATGCCCGGCAGGTGATTCCGGAGTGTTCGCCAAGTGGTTCTGGCGTAGCCGGCAGGTGATTTTGCATGGCCGGCAATGGTTCCGGCGAGTCGAGCCGGTGGTTCGGGCATGTCTGGCAGGTGGTTCCTGCATTCCCGGCAGGTGATTCCGGAGTGTCCGGCATGTGGTTCTGGCACCTCTGAGAGGTGGTTCCGGCATGCCCGGCAGGTGATACCGGAGTGTTCGCCAAGTGGTTCTGGCGTAGCCGGCAGGTGATTTTGCATGTCCGGCAATGGTTCCGGAGAGTCGAGCCGGTGGTTCCGGAATGTCCGGCAGGTGGTTCCGGCATGTCCGGCTGTTGGTTCCGACATGTCCAGCAGGTGGTTCCGGCATGCTCGGCCGGTGATGCCGGAGTGTCCGGCATGTGGTTCTGGCACCTCTGAGAGGTGGTTCCGGCATGCCCGGCAGGTGATACCGGAGTATCCGGCATTTGGTTCTGGCACCTCTGAGAGGTGGTTCCAGAATGCCTGGCATGTGATTCCGGAGGGTCTGCCGAGTGTTTCTGGCGTAGCCGGCAGTTGATTTTGGCGTGTCCACTAGGTGGTTCTGGTGAGTGGATCAGCTGGTTCCGGCATACTCGGCAGGTTGTACCGGTGTGTCCAGAACATGGTTCTGGCAAGTCTGAGAGGTGGTTCCGGTATGCCCGACAGGTGATTCCGGAGCGTCCGCCAAGTGTTTCTGGCGTACCCGGCAGGTGATTTTGGCATGTCCGACAGGTGTTTCCTGGGAGTCGAGCAGGTGGCTCAGGCATGCTCAGCTGGTGCTTCCGGCGTCTCTGGCACGTGGTTCTGGTGTGTCTGAGAGCTGGTTCTGGCATGTCCGGCAGATGATTCCGGAGTGTCCACCAAGTGGTTCTTGTATACCTGGCAGGTGATTTTGGCGTGTCAGGAAGGTGGTTCCGGCTAGTTGAGCAGGTGGATCAGGCGTGCTCGCCAGGGGGTTCAGGCGGGTCTGGCAGGTGGTTTCGGTCTGTTCGGGGAGTGGTTCCGGCATCTCAGGCACATGGTTCTGGCACCTCTGAGAGGTGGTTGCGGCCAGCCCGACAGGTGTTTCCGGAGTGTCCGACAAGTGGTTCTGGCGTAGCTGAAACGTGATGTTGGCGTGACTGGCAGGTGGTTGCAGCCAGCCCCGCAGGTGATTCCGGAGTGTCTGCCGAGTGGTTCTGGCGTAGCCGGCAGGTGATTTTGGCGTGTCCAGCAGGTGGTTCCGGCGAGCTCGGCAGGTGGTACCGGCGTGTCCGGAACATGGTTCTGGCACGTCTGAGAGATGGTTCCGGCATGCCCGGCAGGTGATTCCGGAGTGTTCGCCAAGTGGTTCTGGTGTAGCCGGCAGGTGATTTTGCATGGCCGGCAATGGTTCCGGCGAGTCGAGCCGGTGGTTCCGGCATGCCCGGCAGGTGATTCCGGAGTGTCCGTCATGTGGTTCTGGCACCTCTGAGAGGTGGTTCCGGCATGCCCGGCAGGTGATACCGGAGTGTTCGCCAAGTGGTTCTGGTGTAGCCGGCAGGTGATTTTGCATGTCCGGCAATGGTTCCGGCGAGTCGACCCGTGGTTCCGGAATGTCCGGCAGGTGGATCCGGCATGTCCGGCAGGTGGTTACGGCATGTCCAGCACGTGGTTCCAGCATGCCCGGCAGGTGATTCCGGAGTGTCCGGCATGTGGTTCTGGCACCTCTGAGAGGTGGTTCCGGCATGCCCGGCAGGTGATACCGGAGTGTCCGGCATTTGGTTGTGGCACCTCTGAGAGGTGGTTCCGGAATGCCTGGCATGTGATTCCGGAGTGTCTGCCGAGTGGTTCTGGCGTAGCCGGCAGTTGATTTTGGCGTGTCCACTAGGTGGTTCTGGGGAGTGGATCAGCTGGTTCCGGGATGCCCGGCAGGTGATTCCGCAGTCCCCGGCAATTCGTCCTGGCACCTCTGAGAGGTGGTTCCGGCATGCCCGACAGGTGATTCCGGAGTGTTCGCCAAGTGGTTCTGGCGTAGCCGGCAGGTCATTTTGCATGTCCGGCGGTGGTTCCGGCGAGTCGAGCCGGTGGTTCCGGCGTAGCCGGCGGTTGCTCTTGTCGTGTCCACTAGGTGGTTCTGGGGAGTGGATCAGCTGGTTCCGGCATGCCCGGCAGGTGATACCGGAGTGTCCGGCATTTGGTTCTGGCACCTCTGAGAGGTGGTTCCGGAATGCCTGGCATGTGATTCCGGAGTATCTGCCGAGTGCTTCTGGCGTAGCTGGCAGTTGATTTTGGCGTCTCCACTAGGTGGTTCTGGGGAGTGGATCAGCTGGTTCCGGCTTACTCGGCAGGTGGTACCGGCGTGTCCAGAACATGGTTCTGGCAAGTCTGAGAGGTGGTTCCGGCACGCCCGACAGGTGATTCCGGAGCGTCCGCCAAGTGTTTCTGGCGTACCCGGCAGGTGATTTTGGCATGTCCGACAGGTGTTTCTTGGGAGTCGAGCAGGTGGCTCAGGCATGCTCAGCTGGTGCTTCCGGCGTCTCTGGCACGTGGTTCAGGTGTGTCTGAGAGCTGGTTCTGGCATGTCCGGCAGATGATTCCGGAGTGTCCACCAAGTGGTTCTGGTATACCTGGCAGGTGATTTTGGCGTGTCAGGAAGGTGGTTCCGGCTAGTTGAGCAGGTGGATCAGGCGTGCTCGCCAGGGGGTTCAGGCGGGTCTGGCAGGTGGTTTCGGTCTGTTCGGGGAGTGGTTCCGGCATCTCAGGCACATGGTTCTGGCACGTCTGAGAGGTGGTTCCGGCCGGCCCGACAGGTGTTTCCGGAGTGTCTGCCAAGTGGTTCTGGCGTAGCTGAAAGGTGATGTTGGCGTGACCGGCAGGTGGTTCCAGCCAGCCCCGCAGGTGATTCCGGAGTGTCTGCCGAGTGGTTCTGGTGTAGCCGGCAGGTGATTTTGGCGTGTCCAGCATGTGGTTCCGGCGAGCTCGGCAGGTGGTACCGGCGTGTCCGGAACATGGTTCTGGCACGTCTGAGAGATGGTTCCGGCATGCACGGCAGGTGATTCCGGAGTGTCCGGCATGCGGTTCTGGCACTTCTGAGGGATGGTTCCGGCATGCCCGGCAGGTGGTTCCGGAGTGTCTGCCGAGTGGTTCTGGCGTGTCCAACAGGTGGTTCTAGGGAGTGGATCAGGTGGTTCCGGCATACTCGGCAGGTGGTACCGGCGTGTCCGTAACATGGTTCTGGCAAGTCTGAGAGGCGGTTCCGGCATGCCCGACAGGTGATTCCGGAGTGTTCGCCAAGTGGTTCTGGCGTAGCCGGCAGGTCATTTTGCATGTCCGGCGGTGGTTCCGGTGAGTCGAGCCGGTGGTTCTGGCGTGTCCGGCAGGTGGTTCTGGCGTGACCGGCACGAGGTTCTGGCACATCTGAGAGTTGGTTCCGGCATGCCCGACAGGTGATTACGGAGTGTCCGCCACGTGGTTCTGGCGTACCAGGCAGGTGATTTTGGCGTGTCTGGCAGGTGTTTCTTGCAAGTCGAGCATTTGGCTCAGGCATGCTCAGCAGGTGCTTCCGGCGTGTCTGGCACGTGATTCTGGTGTGTCTGAGAGCTGGTTCTGGCATCTCCGGCAGATGATTCCGGAGTGTCCACCAAGTGGTTCTGGTATAATTGGCAGGTGATTTTGGCATGTCAGGAAGGTGGTTCCGGCTAGTTGAGCAGGTGGATCAGGCGTGCTCGCCAGGGGGTTCAGGCGGGTCTGGCAGGTGGTTTCGATCTGTCGGGGAGTGGTTCCGGCATCTCAGGCTCATGGTTCTGGCACGTCTGAGAGATGGTTCCGGCCGGCCCGACAGGTGTTTCCATGGTGTCCGCCAAGTGGTTCTGGCATAGCTGGCAGGTGATGTTGGCGTGACCGGCAGGTGGTTCCAGACAGGCCGGCATGTGATTCCGGAGTGTCTGCCGAGTGGTTCTGGCGTAGCCGGCAGGTGATTTTGACGTGTCCAGCAGGTGGTTCCGGCGAGCTCGGCAGGTGGTACCGGCGTGTCCGGAACATGGTTCTGGCACGTCTGAGAGATGGTTCCGGCATGCCTGGCAGGTGATTCCGGAGTGTCCGGCATGTGGTTCTGGCACCTCTGAGAGGTGGTCCCTGCCGGCTCGACATGTGTTTCCGGAGTGTCCGCCAAGTGGTTCTGGCGTAGCTGAAAGGTGCTGTTGGCGTGACCGGCAGGTGGTTCCAGCCAGCCCGGCAGGTGATTCCGGAGTGTCTGCCGAGTGGTTCTGGCGTAGCTGACAGGTGATTTTGGCGTGTCCAGCGGGTGGTTTTGGCGAGTCGAGCAGGTGGTTCTGGCGTGCTCGCCAGGTGCTTCCGGGGTCATTGGCATGTGGTTCCGGCATGTCTGAGAGGTGGTTCCGCCATGCCCGGCAGGTGATTCCGGAGAGTTCGCCAAGTGGTTCTGGTGTAGCCGGCAGGTGATTTTGCATGTCCAGCAATGGTTCCGGCGAGTCGAGCCGGTGGTTCTGGCATGTCCAGCAGGTGGCTCCGGCATGCCCGGCAGGTGATTCCGGAGTGTCCGGCATGTGGTTCTGACACCTCTGAGAGGTAGTTCCGGCATGCCCGGCAGGTGATACCGGAGTGTCCGGCATTTGGTTCTGGCACCTCTGAGAGGTGGTTCCGGAATGCCTGGCATGTGATTCCGTAGTATCTGCCGAGTGCTTCTGGCGTAGCCGGCAGTTGATTTTGGCGTGTCCACTAGGTGGTTCTGGGGAGTGGATCAGCTGGTTCCGGCATACTCGGCAGGTGGTATCGGCGTGTCCAGAACATGGTTCTGGCAAGTCTGAGAGGTGGTTCCGGCACGCCCGACAGGTGATTCCGGAGCGTCCGCCAAGTGTTTCTGGCGTACCCGGCAGGTGATTTTGGCATGTCCGACAGGTGTTTCTTGGGAGTCGAGCACGTGGCTCAGGCATGCTCAGCTGGTGCTTCCGGCGTCTCTGGCACGTGGTTCAGGTGTGTCTGAGAGCTGGTTCTGGCATGTCCGGCAGATGATTCCGGAGTGTCCACCAAGTGGTTCTGGTATACCTGGCAGGTGATTTTGGCGTGTCAGGAAGGTGGTTCCGGGTAGTTGAGCAGGTGGATCAGGCGTGCTCGCCAGGGGGTTCAGGCGGGTCTGGCAGGTGGTTTCGGTCTGTTCGGGGAGTGTTTCCGGCATCTGAGGCACATGGTTCTGGCACGTCTGAGAGGTGGTTCCGGCCGGCTCAACAGGTGTTTCCGGAGTGTCCGCCAAGTGGTTCTGGCGTAGCTGAAAGGTGATGTTGGCGTGACCGGCAGGTGGTTCCAGCCGGCCCGGCAGGTGATTCCGGAGTATCTGCTGAGTGGTTCTGGCGTACCAGGCAGCTGATTTTGGCGTGTCCAGCAGGTGGTTCCGGCGAGATCGGCAGGTGGTACCAGTGTGTCTGGAACATGCTTCTGGCACGTCTGAGAGATGGTTCCGGCATGCCCGGCATTTGATTCCGGAGTGTCCACCATGTGGTTCTGGTATACCTGGCAGGTGATTTTGGCGTGTCAGGAAGTTGGTTCCGGCTAGTTGAGCAGGTGGTTCAGGCGGGTCTGGCAGGTGGTTTCGGTCTGTTCGGGGTGTGGTTCCGGCATCTCAGGCACATGGTTCTGGCACGTCTGATATGTGGTTCCGGCCGGCCCGAAAGGTGTTTCCATGGTGTCCGCCAAGTGGTTCTGGCATAGCTGGCAGGTGATGTTGGCGTGACCGGCAGGTGGTTCCAGCCAGCCCGGCAGGTGATTCCGAAGAGTTCACCAAATGGTTGTGGCGTAGCCGGCAGGTGATTTTGGCGTGTCCAGCAGGTGGTTTTGGCGAGTCGAGCAGGTGGTTCTGGCGTTCTCGGCAGGTGCTTCCGGTGTCATTGGCATGTGGTTCCGGCATGTCTGAGAGGTGGTTCCGGCATGCCCGGCAGGTGGTTCCGGAGAGTCTGCCGAGTGGTTCTGGAGCCAGCCCGGCAGGTGATTCCGAAGAGTTCACCAAATGGTTGTGGCTTAGCCGGCAGGTTATTTTGGCGTGTCAGGAAGGGGGTTCCGGCTAGTTGAGCAGGTGGATCAGGCGTGCTCGCCAGTGGGTTCAGGCGGGTCTGCCAGGTGGTTTCGGTCTGTTCGGGGAGTGGTTAAATCTTCTTAGGCACATGGTTCTGGCACGTCTGAGAGGTGTTTCCGGCCGGCCGGTGAGGTGTTTCCGGAGTGTCCGCCAAGTGGTTCTGGCGTAGCTGAAAGGTGATTTTGGCGTGTCCAGCAGGTGGTTCTGGCCAGCTCGGCAGGTGGTACCGGCGTGTCCGGAACATGGTTCTGGCACGTCTGAGAGATGGTTCCGGCATGCCCGGCAGGTGATTCCGGAGTGTCCGGCATGTGGTTCTGGCACCTCTGAGAGGTGGTTCCGGCATGCCCGGCAGGTGGTTCCGGAGTGTCTGCCGAGTGGTTCAGGCGTAGTCGGCAGGTGATTCTGGCGTGTCCAGCAGGTGGTTCTGGGGAGTGGATCAGGTGGTTCCGGCATACTCTGCAGGTGGTACCGGCGTGTCCAGAACATGGTTCTTGCAAGTCTGAGAGGTGGTTCCGGCATGCCCGACAGGTGATTCCGGAGTGTTCGCCAAGTGGTTCTGGCGTGGCAGGCAGGTCATTTTGCATGTCCAGCGGTGGTTCCGGCGATTCGAGCCGGTGGTTCCGGCGTGTCCGGCAGGTGGTTCTGGCGTGACCGGCACGAGTTTCTGGCACGTCTGAGAGTTGGTTCCGGCATGCCCGACAGGTGATTCCGGAGTGTCTGCCACATGGTTCTGGCGTCCCCGGCAGGTGATTTTAGCGTGTCAGGTAGGTTGTTCCAGCGAGTCGAGTAGGTGGTTCCGGCGTGCTCGCTAGGTGGTTCAGGCGGGTCTGGCAGGTGGTTTCGGTCTGTTCGGGGTGTGGTTCCGGCATCTCAGGCACATGGTTCTGGCACGTCTGAGAGGTGGTTGCGGCCGGCCCGACAGGTGTTTCCATGGTGTCCGCCAAGTGGTTCTGGCATAGCTGGCAGGTGATGTTGGCGTGACCGGCAGGTGGTTCCAGCCAGCCTGGCAGGTGATTCCGAAGTGTTCACCAAATGGTTGTGGCGTAGCCGGCAGGTGATTTTGGCGTGTCCAGCAGGTGGTTTTGGCGAGTCGAGCAGGTGGTTCTGGCGTGCTCGGCAGGTGCTTCCGGTGTCATTGGCATGTGGTTCCGTCATGTTGAGAGGTGGTTCCGCCATGCCCGGCAGGTGATTCCGGAGTGTTCGCCAAGTGGTTCTGGCGTAGCCGGCAGGTGATTTTGCATGTCCGGCAATGGTTCCGGCGAGTCGAGCCGGTGGTTCGGGCATGTCTGGCAGGTGGTTCCTGCATTCCCGGCAGGTGATTCCGGAGTGTCCGGCATGTGGTTCTGGCACCTCTGAGAGGTGGTTCCGGCATGCCCGTCATGTGATACCGGAGTGTTCGCCAAGTGGTTCTGGCGTAGCCGGCAGGTGATTTTGCATGTCCGGCAATGGTTCCGGAGAGTCGAGCCGGTGGTTCCGGAATGTCCGGCAGGTGGTTCCGGCATGTCCGGCTGTTGGTTCCGACATGTCCAGCAGGTGGTTCCGGCATGCTCGGCCGGTGATGCCGGAGTGTCCGGCATGTGGTTCTGGCACCTCTGAGAGGTGGTTCCGGCATGCCCGGCAGGTGATACCGGAGTATCCGGCATTTGGTTCTGGCACCTCTGAGAGGTGGTTCCGGCCGGCCGGAGAGGTGTTTCCGGAGTGTCCGCCAAGTGGTTCTGGCGTAGCTGAGAGGTGATGTTGGCGTCACCAGCAGGTGGTTCCAGCCAGCCCGGCAGGTGATTCCGGAGTGTATGCCATGTGGTTCTGGCGTAGCTGGCAGGTGATTTTGGCGTGTCCAGCAGGTGGTTCCGGCGAGCTCGGTAGGTGGTACCAGCGTGTCCGGAACATGGTTCTGGCACGTCTTAGAGATGGTTCCGGAATGCCAGGCAGGTGATTCCGGAGTGTCCGGCATGTGGTTCCGGCACCTCTGAGAGGTGGTTCCGGCATGCCCGGCAGGTGATTCCGGAGTGTCCGGCATGTGGTTCTGGCACCTCTGAGAGGTGGTTCCGACATGCCCGGCAGGTGGTTCCGGAGTGTCTGCCGAGTGGTTCTGGCGTAGTCGGCAGGTGATTCTGGGGTGTCCAGAAGGTGGTTCTGGGGAGTGGATCAGGTGGTTCCGGCATACTCGGCAGGTGGTACAGGCGTGTCCGGAACATGGTTCTGGCAAGTCTGAGAGGTGGTTCCGGCATGCCCGACAGGTGATTCCGGAGTGTTCGCCAAGTGGTTCTGGCGTAGCCGGCAGGTCATTTTGCATGTCCGGCGGTGGTTCCGGCGAGTCGAGCCGGTGGTTCCGGCGTATCCAGCAGGTGTTTCCGGTCTGTCCGGCAGGTGGTTCTGGCGTGACCGGCACGAGGTTCTGGCACGTCTGAGAGTTGGTTCCGGCTTGACCGACAGGTGATTCTGGAGTGTCCGCCACGTGGTTCTGGCGTACCCGGCAGGTGATTTTGGCGTGTCTGGCAGGTGTTTCTAGCAAGTCGAGCATTTTGCTCAGGCATGGTCAGCAGGTGCTTCCGGCGTGTCTGGCACGTGGTTCTGGTGTGTCTGAGAGCTGGTTCTGGCATCTCCGGCAGATGATTCCGGAGAGTCCACCAAGTGGTTCTGTCAAACCCGGCAGGTGATTTTAGCGTGTCAGGTAGGTGGTTCCGGCGAGTCGAGTAGGTGGTTCCGGCGTGCTCGGCATGTGGTTCAGGCGGGTCTGGCAGGTGGTTTCGGTCTGTTCGGGATGTGGTTCCGGCATCTCAGGCACATGGTTCTGGCACGTCTGATAGGTGGTTCCGGCCGGACCGACAGGTGTTTCCATGGTGTCCGCCAAGTGGTTCTGGTGTAGCTGGCAGGTGATGTTGGTGTGACCGGCAGGTGGTTCCAGCCAGCCCGGCAGGTGATTCCGAAGTGTCCGGCATGTGGTTCTGGCACCTCTGAGAGGTGGTTCCGTCATGCCCGGCAGGTGATACCGGAGTGTTCGCCAAGTGGTTCTGGCGTAGCCGGCAGGTGATTTTTCATGTCCGGCCATGGTTCCGGCGAGTCGAGCCGGTGGTTCCGGAATGTCCGGCAGGTGGTTCCGGCATGCTCGGCCGGTGATGCCGGAGTGTCCGGCATTTGGTTCTGGCACCTCTGAGAGGTGGTTCCGGAATGCCTGGCTTGTGATTCCGGAGTATCTGCCGAGTGCTTCTGGCGTAGCCGGCAGTTATTTTTCGCGTCTCCACTAGGTGGTTCTGGGGAGTGTATCAGCTGGTTCCGGCTTACTCGGCAGGTGGTACCGGCGTGTCCAGAACATGGTTCTGGCAAGTCTGAGAGGTGGTTCCGGCACGCCCAACAGGTGATTCCGGAGCGTCCGCCAAGTGTTTCTGGTGTACCCGGCAGGTGATTTTCGCCTGTCCGACAGGTGTATCTTGCGAGTCGAGCAGGTGGCTGAGGCATGCTCAGCTGGTGCTTCCGGCGTCTCTGGCACGTGGTTCTGGTGTGTCTGAGAGCTGGTTCTGGCATCTCCGGCAGATGATTCCGGAGTGTCCACCAAGTGGTTCTGGTATAATTGGCAGGTGATTTTGGCATGTCAGGAAGGTGGTTCCGGCTAGTTGAGCAGGTGAATCAGGCGTGCTCGCCAGGGGGTTCATGCGGGTCTGGCAGGTGGTTTCGGTCTGTTCTGGGAGTGGTTCCGGCATCTCAGGCACATGGTTCTGGCACGTCTGAGAGGTGGTTCCGGCTGGCCCGATAGGTGTTTCCATGGTGTCCGCCAAGTGGTTCTGGCATAGCTGGCAGGTGATATTGGCGTGACCGGCAGGTGGTTCCAGCCAGCCCGGCAGGTGATTCCGAAGAGTTCACCAAATGGTTGTTGCCTAGCCGGCAGGTTATTTTGGCGTGTCCAGCAGGTGGTTTTGGCGAGTCGAGCAGGTGGTTCTGGCGTGCTCGGCAGGTGCTTCCGGTGTCATTGGCATGTGGTTCTGGCATGTCTGAGATGTGGTTCCGCCATGCCCGTCAGGTGATTCCAGAGTGTTCGCCAAGTGGTTCTGGCGTAGCCGGCAGGTGATTTTGCATGTCCGGCAATGGTTCCGGCGAGTCGAGCCGGTTGTTCCGGAATGTCCGGCAGGTGGTTCCGGCATGTCCGGCAGGTGGTTCCGGCATGTCCAGCACGTGGTTCCAGCATGCCCGGCAGGTGTTTCCGGAGTGTCCGGCATGTGGTTCTGGCAGCTCTGAGAGGTGGTTCCGGAATGCCTGGCCTGTGATTCCGGAGTGTCTGCCGAGTGGTTCTGGCGTAGCCGGCAGTTGATTTTGGCGTGTCCACTCGGTGGTTCTGGGGAGTGGATCAGCTGGTTCCGGCATGCCCGGCAGGTGATTCCGCAGTCCCCGTCATTTGGTCCTGGCACCTCTGAGAGGTGGTTCCGGCCTGCCAGACAGGTGATTCCGGAGTGTTCGCCAAGTGGTTCTTGCGTAGCCGGCAGGTCATTTTGCATGTCCGGCGGTGGTACCGGCGAGTCAAGCCGGTTGTTCCGGCGTAGCCGGCGGTTGCTCTTGGCGTGTCCACTAGGTGGTTCTGGGGAGTGGATCAGCTGGTTCCGGCATACTCGGCAGGTGGTACCGGCGTGTCCAGAACATGGTTCTGGCAATTTGAGAGGTGGTTCCGGCACGCCCGACAGGTGATTCCGGAGCGTCCGCCAAGTGTTTCTGGCGTACCCGGCAGGTGATTTTGGCATGTCCGACAGGTGTTTCTTGCGAGTCGAGCAGGTGGCTCAGGCATGCTCAGCTGCTGCTTCCGGCGTCTCTGGCACGTGGTTCTGGTGTGTCTGAGAGCTGGTTCTGGCATGTGCGGCAGATGATTCCGGAGTGTCCACCAAGTGGTTCTGGTATACCTGGCAGGTGATTTTGGCGTGTCAGGAAGGTCGTTCCGGCTAGTTGAGCAGATGGATCAGGCATGCTCGCCAGGGGGTTCAGGTGGGTCTGGCAGGTGGTTTCGGTCTGTTCGGGCAGTGGTTCTGGCATCTGAGGCACATGGTTCTGGCACATCTGAGAGGTGGTTCCGGCCGGCCCGACAGGTGTTTCCGGAGAGCCCGCCAAGTGGTTCTGGAGTAGCTGAAAGGTGATGTTGGCGTGACCAGCAGGTGGTTCCAGCCAGCCCCGCAGCTGATTCCGGAGTGCCTGCCGAGTGGTTCTGGCGTAGCCGGCAGGTCATTTTGGCATGTCCAGCAGGTGGTTCCGGCGTGCTCGGCAGGTGGTACCGGCGGTTCCGGAACATGTTTCTGGCACGTGTGAGAGATGGTTCAGCATGCCCGGCAGGTGATTCCGGAGTTTCCGGCATGTGGTTCTGGCACCCCTGAGAGGTGGTCCCTGCCGGCTCTACAGGTGTTTCCGGAGTGTCCGCCAAGTGGTTCTGGCGTAGCTGAAAGGTGATGTTGGCGTGACTGGAAGGTGGTTCCAGCCAGCCCGGCAGGTGATTCCGGAGTGTCTGCCGAGTGGTTCTGGCGTACCCGGCAGGTGATGTTGGCATGTCCCACAGCTGTTTCTTGCGAGTCGAGCAGGTGGCTCAGGCATGCTCAGCTGGTGCTTCCGGCGTCTCTGGCACTTGGTTCAGGTGTGTCTGAGAGCTGGTTCGGGCATGTCCGGCAGATGATTCCGGAGTGTTCGCCAAGTGGTTCTGGCGTAGCCGGCAGGTCATTTTGCATGTCCGGCGGTGGTTCTGGCGAGTCAAGCCGGTGGTTCCGGCGTGTCTGGCAGGTGTTTCCGGTCTGTCCGGCACGTGGTTCTGGCGTGTCCGGCACGGGGTTCTGGCATGTCTGAGACTTGGTTCCGGCATGCCCGACAGGTGATTCCGGAGTGTGCGCCACGTGGTTCTGGCGTACCCGGCAGGTGATTTTGGCGTGTCTGGCAGGTGTTCCTTGCAAGTCGAGCATTGGCTCAGGCATGATCAGCAGGTGCTTCCGGCCTGTGCGGCCCGTGGTTCTGGTGTGTCTGAGAGCTGGTTCTGGCATGTCCGGCATATGATTCCGGAGTGTCCACCAAGTGGTTGTGGCATACCCGGCAGGTGATTTTAGCGTGTCAGGTAGGTGGTTCCGGCGAGTCGAGTAGGTGGTTCCGGCGTGCTCGGCAGGTGGTTCAGGCGGGTCTGGCAGGTGGTTTCGGTCTGTTCGGGGTGTGGTTCCGGCATCTCAGGCACATGGTTCTGGCACGTCTGATAGGTGGTTCCGGCCGGCCCGACATGTGTTTCCATGGTGTCCGCCAAGTGGTTCTGGCATAGCTGGCAGGTGATGTTGGCGTGACTGGCAGGTGGTTCCTGCCAGCCCTGCAGGTGATTCTGGAGTGTCTGCCGAGTGGTTGTGGAGACAGCCCGGCAGGTGATTCCGAAGAGTTCACCAAATGGTTGTGGCGTAGCCGGAAGGTTATTTTGGCATGTCAGGAAGTTGGTTCCGGCTAGTTGAGCAGGTGGATCAGGCGTGCTCGCCAGGGAGTTCAGTCGGGTCTGGCAGGTGGTTTCGGTCTGTTCGGGGAGTGGTTCCGGCATCTCAGGCACATGGTTCTGGCACGTCTGAGAGGTGGTTCCGGCCGGCCGGAGAGGTGTTTCCGGAGTGTCCGCCAAGTGGTTCTGGCGTAGCTGAGAGGTGATGTTGGCGTGACCGGCAGGTGGTTCCAGCCAGCCCGGCAGGTGATTCCGATGTGTTCACCAAATGGTTGTGGCGTAGCCGGCAGGTGATTTTGGCGTGTCCAGCAGGTGGTTTTGGCGAGTCGAGCAGGTGGTTCTGGCGTGCTCGGCAGGTGCTTCCGGTGTCATTGGCATGTGGTTCCGGGATGTCTGTGACGTGCTTCCGCCATGCCCGGCAGGTGATTCCGGAGTGTTCCCCAAGTGGTTCAGGCATAGACGGCAGGTGATTTTGCATGTCTGGCAATGGTTCCGGCGAGTCGAGCCTGTGGTTCCGGCATGTCTGGTAGGTGGTTCCGGCATGCCCGGCAGGTGATTCCGGAGTGTCCGCCAAGTGATTCTGGCGTAGCTGAAAGGTGATGTTGGCGTGACCGGCAGGTGGTTCCAGCCAGCCCGGCAGGTGATTCCGGAGTGTCTGCCGTGAGGTTCTGGCGTAGCTGAAAGGTGATGTTGGCATGACCGGCAGGTGGTTCCAGCAAGCCCGGCAGGTGATTCCGAAGAGTTCACCAAATGGTTGTGGCGTAGCCGGCAGGTGATTTTTTTGTGTCCAGCGGGTGGTTTTGGCGAGTCGAGCAGGTGGTTCTGGCGTGCTCGGCAGGTGCTTCCGGTGTCATTGGCATGTGGTTCCGGCATGTCTGAGAGGTGGTTCCGCAAGGCCCGGCAGGTGATTCCGGAGTGTCCGGCATGTGGTTCTGGCACCTCTGATACGTGATTCCGGCATGCCCGGCAGGTGATACCAGAGTGTCCGGCATTTGGTTCTGGCACCTCTGAGAGGTTGTTCCGGAATGCCTGGCATGTGATTCCGGAGTGTCTGCCGAGTGGTTCTGGCGTAGCCGGCAGTTGATTTTGGCGTGTCCACTAGGTGGTTCTGGTGAGTGGATCAGCTGGTTCCGGCATACTCGGCAGGTGGTACCGGCGTGTCCAGAACATGGTTCTGGCAAGTCTGAGAGGTGGTTCCAGCACGCCCGACAGGTGATTCCGGAGCGTCCGCCATGTGTTTCTGGCGTACCCGGCAGGTGATTTTGGCATGTCCGACAGGTGTTTCTTGCGAGTCGAGCAGGTGGCTGAGGCATGCTCAGCTGGTGCTTCCGGCGTCTCTGGCACGTGGTTCTGGTGTGTCTGAGAGCTGGTTCTGGCATGTCCGGCAGATGATTCCGGAGTGTCCACCAAGTGGTTCTGGTATAACTGGCAGGTGATTTTGGCGTGTCAGGAAGGTGGTTCCGGCTAGTTGAGCAGGTGGATCAGGTGTGCTCGCCGGGGGGTTCAGGCGGGTCTGGCAGGTGGTTTCGGTCTGTTCGGGGAGTGGTTCCGGCATCTCAGGCACATGGTTCTGGCACGTCTGAGAGGTGGTTGCGGCCGGCCCGACAGGTGTTTCCGGAGTGTCCGCCAAGTGGTTCTGGCGTAGCTGAAAGGTGATGTTGGCGTGACCGGCAGGTGGTTCCAGCCAGCCTGGCAGGTGATTCCGGAGTGTCTGCCGAGTGGTTCTGGCGTAGCCGGCATGTGATTTTGGCGTGTCCAGCGTGTGGTTTTGGCGAGTTGAGCAGGTGGTTCTGGCATGCTCGGCAGGTGCTTCCAGTGTCATTGACATGTGATTCCGGCATGTTTGACAGGTGGTTCCGCCATGCCCGGCAGGTGATTCCGGAGTGTTGGCCAAGTGGTTCTGGCGTAGCCGGCAGGTGATTTTGCATGTCCGGCAATGGTTCCGGCGAGTCGAGCCGGTGGTTCCGGCATGTCCGGCAGGTGGTTCCGGCATGCCCGGCACGTGATTCCGGAGTGTCCGGCATGTGGTTCTGGCACCTCTGAGAGGTGGTTCCGGCATGCCCGGCAGGTGACACCGGAGTGTCCAGCATTTCGTTCTGGCACCTGTGAGAGGTGGTTCCGGAATGCCCGGCATGTGATTCCGGAGTGTCTGCCGAGTGGTTCTGGCGTAGCTGGCAGGTGGTTTTAGCGAGTCGAGCAGGTGGTTCTGGCGTGCTCGGCAGGTGCTTCCAGTGTCATTGCCATGTGGTTCCAGAATGTCTGAGAGGTGGTTCCGCCATGCCCGGCAGGTGATTCCGGAGTGTTCGCCAAGTAGTTCTGGTGTAGCCGTCAGGTTATTTTGCATGTCCGGCAATGGTTCTAGCGAGTCGAGCCGGTGGTTCCGGCATGTCCGGCAGGTGATTCCGGCATGTCCAGCGCGTGGTTCCGGCATGCCCGGCAGGTGATTCCGCAGTGTCTGGCATGTGGTTCTGGCACCTCAGAGAGGTGGTTCCGGAATGCCTGGCATGTGATTCCAGAGTGTCCGGCATTTGGTTCTGGCACCTCTGAGAGGTGTTTCCGGAATGCCAGGCATGTGATTCCGGAGTGTCTGCCGAGTGGTTCTGGCGTAGCCGGCAGTTGATTTCGGCGTGTCCACTAGCTGGTTCTGGGGAGTGGATCAGCTGGTTCCAGCATACTCGGCAGGTGGTACCGGCGTGTCCCGAACATGGTTCTGGCAAGTCTGAGAGGTGGTTCCGGCATGCCCGACAGGTGATTCCGGAGTGTTCGCCAAGTGGTTCTGGCGTAGCCGGCAGGTCATTTTGCATGTCCGACGGTGGTTCCGGTGAGTCGAGCCGGTGCTTCCGGCGTGTCCGGCAGGTGGTTCTGGCATGACCGGCACGTGGTTCTGGTGTGTCTGAGAGCTGGTTCTGGCATGTCCAGCAGACGATTCCGGAGTGTCCACCAAGTGGTTGTGGCATACCCGGCAGGTGGTTTTAGCGTGTCAGGTAGGTGGTTCCAGCGAGTCGAGTAGGTGGTTCCGGCGTGCTCGGCAGGTGGTTCAGGCGGGTCTGGCAGGTGGTTTCGGTCTGTTCGGGGAGTGGTTCTGGCATCTCAGGCACATGGTTCTGGCACGTCTGAGAGGTGGTTCCGGCCGGCCCGACAGGTGTTTCCATGGTGTCTGCCAAGTGATTCTGGCATAGCTGGCAGGTGATGTTGGCGTGACCGGCAGGTGGTTCCAGCCAGCCCGGCAGGTGATTCCGAAGTGTTCACCAAATGGTTGTGGCGTAGCCGGCAGGTGATTTTGGCGTGTCCAGCAGGTGGTTTTGGCGAGTCGAGCAGGTGGTTCTGGCGTGCTCGGCAGGTGCTTCCGGTGTCATTGGCATGTGGTTCCGGCATGTCTGTGAGGTGCTTCCGCCATGCCCGGCAGGTGATTCCGGAGTGTTCCCCAAGTGGTTCAGGCATAGCCGGCGGATGATTTTGCATGTCCGGCAATGGTTCCGGCGAGTCGAGCCGGTGGTTCCGGCATGTCCGGCAGGTGGATCCGGCATATCCGGCAGGTGCTTCCGGCGTGTCTGGCACGTGGTTCTTGTGTGTGTGAGAGCTGGTTCTGGCATGTCCGGCAGATGATTCCGGAGTGTCCACCAAGTGGTTGTGGCATACCCGGCAGGTGATTTTAGCGTGTCAGGTAGGTGGTTCCAGCGAGTCGAGTAGGTGGTTCCGGCCTGCCCGGCAGGTGGTTCAGGCGGGTCTGGCAGGTGGTTTCGGTCTGTTCGGGGTGTGGTTCCGGCATCTCAGGCACATGGTTCTGGCACGTCTGAGAGGTGGTTCCGGCCGGCCCGACAGGTGTTTCCGGAGTGTCCGCCAAGTGCTTCCGGCGTAGCTGAAAGGTGATGTTAGCGTGACGGGCAGGTGGTTCCAGCCAGCCCGGCAGGTGATTCCGGAGTGTCTGCCGCGTGGTTCTGGTGTAGCCGACAGGTGATTTTGGCGTGTCCAGCAGGTGGTTCCCGCGAGCTCGGCAGGTGGTACCGGCCTGTCCGGAACATGGTTCTGGCACGTCTGAGAGATGGTTCCAGCAACCCCGGCAGGTGATTCCGGATGTGCGGCATGTGGTTCTGGCACCTCTGAGAGGTGGTTCCGGCATGCCCGGCAGGTGATTCCGGAGTGTCTGGCATGTGGTTCTCGCACCTCTGAGAGGTGGTTCAGGCATGCCCGGCAGGTGGTTCCGGAGTGTCTGCCGAGTGGTTCTGGCATAGTCGGCAGTTGATTCTGGCATGTCCAGCAGGTGGTTCTGGGGAGTGGATCATGTGGTTCCGGCATACTCGGCAGGTCGTACCGGCGTGTCCAGAACATGGTTCTGGCAAGTCTGAGAGGCGGTTCCGGCATGCCCGACAGGTGATTCCGGAGTTTTCGCCAAGTGGTTGTGGTGGAGCCGGCAGGTCATTTTGCATGTCCGGTGGTGGTTCCGGCGAGTCGAGCCGGACGTTCCGGCGTGTCCGGCAGGTGGTTCTGGCGTGACCGGAACGAGGTTCTGGCATGTCTGAGAGTTGCTTCCGGCATGCCCGACAGGAGATTCTTTAGTGTCCGCCACGTGGTTCTGGCGTACCCGGCAGGTGATTTTGGCGTGTCTGGCAGGTGTTTCTTGCAAGTCGAGCATTTGGCTCAGGCATGCTCAGCTGGTGCTTCCGGCGTCTCTGGCACGTGGTTCTGGTGTGTCTGAGAGCTGGTTCTGGCATGTCCGGCAGATGATTCCGGAGTGTCCAACAAGTGGTTCTGGTATACCTGGCAGGTGATTTTGGCGTGTCTGGAAAGTGGTTCCGGCTAGTTGAGCAGGTGGATCAGGCGTGCTCGCCAGGGTGTTCAGGCGGGTCTGGCAGGTGGTTTTGGTCTGTTCGGGGAGTGGTTCCGGCATCTCAGGCACATGGTTCTGGCACATCTGAGAGGTGGTTGCGGCCGGCCCGACAGGTGATTCCGGAGTGTCCGCCAAGTGGTTCTGGCGTAGCTGAAAGGTGATGTTGGCGTGACCGGCAGGTGGTTCCAGCCAGCCCCGCAGGTGATTCCGGAGTGTCTGCCGAGTGGTTCTGGCGTAGTCGGCAGGTGATTCTGGCGTGTCCAGCAGGTGGCTCTGGGGAGTGGATCAGGTGGTTCCAGCATACTCGGCAGGTGGTACCGTCTTGTCCGGAACATGGTTCTGGCAAGTCTGAGAGGCGGTTCCGGCATGCCCGACAGGTGATTCCGGAGTGTTCGCCAAGTGGTTCTGGCGTAGCCGGCAGGTCATTTTGCATGTCTGGCGGTGGTTCCGGCGAGTCAAGCCGGTGGTTCCGGCGTGTCCGGCAGGTGGTTCTGGCGTGACCGGCACGACGTTCTGGCACGTCTGAGAGTTGGTTCTGGCATGCCCGACAGGTGATGCCGGAGTGTCCGGCACGTGGTCCTGGCGTACCCGGCAGGTGATTTTGGCGTGTCTGGCAGGTGTTTCTTGCAAGTCGAGCATTTGGCTCAGGCATGCTCAGCAGGTGATACGGGCGTGTCTGGCACGTCGTTCTGGTGTGTCTGAGAGCTTGTACTGGCATCTCCGGCAGATGATTCCGGAGTGTCCACCAAGTGGTTTTGGCATACCCGGCAGGTGATTTTAGCGTGTCAGGTAGGTGGTTCCAGCGAGTCGAGTAGGTGGTTCCGGCGTGCTCGACAGGTGCTTCAGGCGGGTCTGGCAGGTGGTTTCGGTCTGTTCGGGGTGTGGTTCCGGCATCTCAGGCACATGGTTCTGGCACGTCTGATAGGTGGTTCCGGCCGGCCCGACAGGTGTTTCCATGGTGTCCGCCAAGTGATTCTGGCATAGCTTGCAGGTGATGTTGGCGTGACCGGCAGGTGGTTCCAGCCAGCCCGGCATGTGATTCCGAAGTGTTCACCAAATGGTTGTGGCGTAGCCTGCAGGTGATTTTGGCGTGTCCAGAAGGTGGTTTTGGCGAGTCGGACAGGTGGTTCTCGCGTGCTCGGCAGGTGCTTCCGGTGTCATTGGCATGTGGTTCCAGCATGTCTGACAGGTGGTTCCGCCATGCCCGGAAGGTGATTCCGGAGTGTTCCCCAAGTGGTTCTGGCATAGCCGGCAGGTGATTTTGCATGTCCGGCATTGGTTCCGGCGAGTCGAGCCGGTGGTTCCGGCATGTCCGGCATGTGGTTCTGGCATGCCCGTCAGGTGATTCCGGAGTGTCCAGCATGTGGTTCTGGCACCTCTGAGAGGTGGTTCCGGCATGCCCAGCAGGTGATACCGGAGTGTTCGCCAAGTGGTTCTGGCGTAGCTGGCAGGTGATATTGCATGTCCGGCAATGGTTCCGGCGAGTCGAGCCAGTGGTTCCGGAATGTCCGGCAGGTGGTTCCGGCATGTCCGGCAGGTGGTTCCGGCATGTGTAGCACGTGGTTCCAGCATGCCCGGCAGGTGATTCCGGAGTGTCCGGCATGTGGTTCTGGCACCTCTGAGAGATAGTTCCGGCATGCCCGGTGGGTGATACCGGAGTGTCCGGCATTTGGTTGTGGCACCTCTGAGAGGTGGTTCCGGAATGCCTGGCATGTGATTCCGGAGTGTCTGCCGAGTGGTTCTGGCGTAGCCGGCAGTTGATTTTGGCGTGTCCACTAGGTGGTTCTGGGGAGTGGATCAGCTGGTTCTGGCATACTCGGCAGGTGGTACCGGCGTGTCCAGAACTTGGTTCTGGCAAGTCTGAGAGGTGGTTCCGGCACGCCCGACAGGTGAAACCGGAGCCTCCGCCAAGTGTTTCTGGCGTACCCGGCGGGTGATTTTCGCCTGTCCGACAGGTGTATCTTGCGAGTCAAGCAGGTGGCTGAGGCATGCTCAGCTGGTGCTTCTGGGGTCTCTGGCACGTGGTTCTGGTGTGTCTGAGAGCTGGTTCTGGCATGTCCGGCAGATGATTCCGGAGTGTTCGCCAAGTGGTTCTGGCGTAGCCGGCAGGTCATTTTGCATGTGCGGCTGTGGTTCTGGCGAGTCGAGCCGGTGGTTCTGGCATGTCCAGCAGGTGGTTCCGGTATGTCCGGCAGGTGATTCCGGATTGTCCGGCATGTGGTTTTGGCACCTCTGAGAGGTGGTTCTGGCATGCCCGACAGGTGATTCCGGAGTGTTCGCCAAGTGGTTCTGGCGTAGCCGGCAGGTCATTTTGCATGTGCGGCTGTGGTTCTGGCGACTCGAGCCGGTGGTTCCGGCGTGTCCAGCAGGTTTTTCCGGTCTGTCCGGCAGGTGGTTCTGGCGTGACCGGCACGAGGTTCTGGCACGTCTCAGAGTTGGTTCCGGCATGCCCGACAGGTTATTCCGGAGTGTCCGCCACGTGGTTGTGGCATACCCGGCAGGTGATTTTAGCGTGTCAGGTAGGTGGTTCCAGCGAGTCGTGTAGGTGGTTCCGGCGTGCTCGGCAGGGGGTTCAGGCAGGTCTGGCAGGTGGTTTCGGTCTGTTCGGGGTGTGGTTCCGGCATCTCAGGCACATGGTTCTGGCACGTCTGATAGGTGGTTCCGGCCGGCCCGACAGGTGTTTCCATGGTGTCCGCCAAGTGGTTCTGGCATAGCCGGCAGGTGATGTTGGCGTGACCGGCAAGTGGTTCCAGCCAGCCCGGCAGGTGATTCCGAAGTGTTCACCAAATGGTTGTGGCGTAGCTGGAAGGTGATTTTGGCGTGTCCAGCACGTGGTTTTGGCGAGTCGAGCAGGTGGTTCTGACGTGCTCGGCAGGTGCTTCTGGTGTCATTGGCATGTGGTTCCGGCATGTCTGAGAGGTGGTTCTGCCATGCCCGGCAGGTGATTCCGGAGTGTTCCCCAAGTGGTTCTGGCATAGCCGGCAGGTGATTTTGCATGTCCGGCCATGTTTCCGGCGAGTCGAGCCGGTGGTTCCGGCATGACTGGCAGGTGGTTCCGTCATGCCCGGCAGGTGATTCCGGAGTGTCCGGCATGTGGTTCTGGCATCTCTGAGAGGTGGTTCCGGCATGCCCGGCAGGTGATACCGGAGTGTCCGGCATTCCGTTCTGGCACCTCTGAGAGGTGGATCCGACATGCCCGGCAGGTGATACCGGAGTGTCCGGCATTTGGTTCTGGCACCTCTGAGAGGTGGTTCCGGAATGCCTGGCATGTGATTCTGGAGTGTCTGCCGAGTGGTTCTGGCGTAGCCGGCAGTTGATTTTGGCGTGTCCACTAGGTGGTTTTGGGGAGTGGATCAGCTGGTTCCGGCATACTCGGCAGGTGGTACCGGCGTGTCCAGAACATGGTTCTGGCAATTCTGAGAGGTGGTTCCGGCCGGCCGGAGAGGTGTTTCCGGAGTGTCCGCCAAGTGGTTCTGGTGTAGCTGAAAGGTGATGTTGGCGTGACCGGCAGGTGGTTCCAGCCAGCCAGGGTGGTGATTCCGGAGTGTCTGCCGTGTGGTTCTGGCGTAGCCGGCAGGTGATTTTGGCGTGTCCATAGGGTGGTTTTGGCGAGTCGAGCAGGTGGTTCTGGCGTGCTCGGCAGGTGCTTCCCGTGTCATTGGCATGTGGTTCTGGCATGTCTGAGAGGTGGTTCCGCCATGCCCGGCAGGTGATTCCGGAGTGTTCGCCAAGTGGTTCTGGCGCAGCCGGCAGGTGATTTTGCATGTCCGGCAATGGTTCCGGCGAGTCGAGCCGTGGTTCCGGCATGTCCAGCAGTTGGTTCTGGCATGCCCGGCAGGTGATTCCGGAGTGTCAGGCATTTTGTTCTGGCACCTCTGAGAGGTGGTTGCGGTTGGCCCGACAGGTGTTTCCGGAGTGTCCGCCAAGTGGTTCTGGCGTAGCTGAAAGGTGATGTTGGCGTGACCAGCAGGTGGTTCCACCCAGCCCTGCAGGTGATTCCGGAGTTTCTGCCGTGTGGTTCTGGCGTAGCCGGCAGGTGATTTTGGTGTGTCCAGCAGGTGGTTCCGGCGAGCTCGGCAGGTGGTAGCGGCGTGTCCGGAACATGGTTCTGGCACATCTGAGAGATGGTTCCGGCATGCCCGGCAGGTGATTCCGGAGTGTCCGGCATGTGGTTCTGGCACCTCTGAGAGGTGGTTCCGGCATGCCCGGCAGGTGGTTCCGGAGTGTCTGCCGAGTGCTTCTGGCGTAGCCGGCAGGTGATTCTGGCGTCTACAGCAGGTGGTTCTGGGGTGTGGATCATGTGGTTCCGGCATACTCGGCAGGTGGTACCGGCGTGTCCGGAACATGGTTCTGGCAAGTCTGAGAGGTGGTTCTGGCATGTCCGGCAGATGATTCCGGAGTGCCCACCAAGTGGTTCTGGTATACCTGGCAGGTGATTTTGGCGTGTCCAGAAGGTCGTTTTGGCGAGTCGAGCAGGTGGTTCTCGCGTGCTCGGCAGGTGCTTCCGGTGTCATTGGCATGTGGTTCCAGCATGTCTGACAGGTGGTTCCGCCATGCCCGGAAGGTGATTCCGGAGTGTTCCCCAAGTGGTTCTGGCATAGCCGGCAGGTGATTTTGCATGTCCGGCATTGGTTCCGGCGAGTCGAGCCGGTGGTTCCGGCATGTCCGGCATGTGGTTCTGGCACCTCTGAGAGGTGCTTCCGGCATGCCCGGCAGGTGATACCGGAGTGTTCGCCAAGTGGTTCTGGCGTAGCCGGCAGGTCATTTTGCATGTCCGGCGGTGGTTCCGGCGAGTCGAGCCGGTGGTTCCGGCCTATCCAGCAGGTGTTTCCGGTCTGTCCGGAAGGTGGTTCTGGCGTGACCGGCACGAGGTTCTGGCACGTCTGAGAGTTGGTTCCGGCATGCCCGACAGGTGATTCTGGAGTGTCCGCCACGTGGTTCTGGCGTACCCGGCAGGTGATTTTGGCGTGTCTGGCAGGTGTTTCTTGCAAGTCGAGCATTTGGCTCAGGCATGCTCAGCAGGTGCTTCCGGCGTGTCTGGAACGTGGTTCTGGTGTGTCTGAGAGCTGGTTCTGGCATCTCCGGCAGATGATTCCGGAGTGTCCACCAAGTGGTTCTGTCAAACCCGGCAGGTGATTTTAGCGTGTCAGGTAGGTGGTTCCGGCGAGTCGAGTAGGTGGTTCCGGAGTGCTCGGCAGGTGGTTCAGGCGGGTCTGGCAGGTGGTTTCGGTCTGTTCGGGGTGTGGTTCCGGCATCTCAGGCACATGGTTCTGGCACGTCTGATAGGTGGTTCCGGCCGGCCCGACAGGTGTTTCCATGGTGTCCGCCAAGTGGTTCTGGCATAGCTGGCAGGTGATGTTGGCGTGACCGGCAGGTGCTTCCAGCCAGCCCGGCAGGTGATTCCGAAGAGTTCACCAAATGGTTGTGGCGTAGCCGGCAGGTGATTTTGGCGTGTCCAGCAGGTGGTTTTGGCGAGTCGAGCAGGTGGTTCTGGCGTGCTCGGCAGGTGCTTCCGGTGTCATTGGCATGTGGTACCGTCATGTTGAGAGGTGGTTCCGCCATGCCCGGCAGGTGATTCCGGAGTGTCTGCTGAGTGGTTCTGGCATACCAGGCAGGAGATTTTGGCGTGTCCAGCAGGTGGTTCCGGGGAGCTCGGCAGGTGGTACCAGCGTGTCTGGAACATGCTTCTGGCACGTCTGAGAGATGCTTCCGGCATGCCCGGCATTTGATTCCGGAGTGTCCACCAAGTGGTTCTGGTATACCTGGCAGGTGATTTTGGCGTGTCAGGAAGTTGGTTCCGGCTAGTTGAGCAGGTGTTTCAGGCGGGTCTGGCAGGTGGTTTCGGTCTGTTCGGGGTGTGGTTCCGGCATCTCAGGCACATGGTTCTGGCACGTCAGATAGGTGGTTCCGGCCGGCCCGACAGGTGTTTCCATGGTGTCCGCCAAGTGGTTCTGGCATAGCTGGCAGGTGATGTTGGCGTGACCGGCAGGTGGTTCCAGCAATCCCGGCAGGTGACTCCGAAGTGTTCACCAAATGGTTGTGGCGTAGCCGGCAGGTGATTTTGGCGTGTACAGCAGGTGGTTTTGGCGAGTCGAGTAGGTGGTTCTCGCGTGCTCTGCAGGTGCTTCCGGTGTCATTGGCATGTGGTTCCGGCATGTCTGAGAGGTGGTTCCGGCATGCCCGGTAGGTGGTTCCGAAGTGTCTGCCGAGTGGTTCTGGAGCCAGCCCGGCAGGTGATTCCTAAGAGTTCACCAAATGGTTGTGACGTAGCCGGCAGGTTATTTTGGCGTGTCAGGAAGGTGGTTCCGGCTAGTTGAGCAGGTGGATCAGGCGTGCTCGCCAGGGGGTTCAGGAGGGTCTGGCAGGTGGTTTCGGTCTGTTCGGGGAGTGGTTCCGGCATCTCAGGCACATGGTTCTGGCACGTCTGGGAGGTGGTTACGGCCTGCCGGAGAGGTGTTTCCGGAGTGTCCGCCTATTGGTTCTGGCGTAGCTGAGAGGTGATGTTGGCGTGACCGGCAGGTGCTTCCAGCCAGCCCGGAAGGTGATTCCGAAGTGTTCACCAAATGGTTGTGGCGTGGCCGGCAGGTGATTTTGGCGTGTCCAGCAGGTGGTTTTGGCGACTCGAGCAGGTGGTTCTGGCGTGCTCGGCAGGTGCTTCCAGTGTCATTGGCATGTGGTTCCGGAATGTCTGAGAGGTGGTTCCGCCATGCCCGGCAGGTGATTCCGGAGTGTTCCCCAAGTGGTTCTGGCATAGCCGGCAGGTGATTTTGCATGTCCGGCAACGGTTCCGGCGAGTCGAGGCGGTGGTTCCGGCATGTCCGGCAGGTGGTTCCGGCATGCCCGGCAGGTGATTCCGGAGTGTCCGGCATGTGGTTCTGGTGTGTCTGAGAGGTGGTTCCGGCATGCCCGGCAGGTGATTCCGGAGTGTCCACCAAGTGGTTGTGGCATACCTGGCAGGTGATTTTAGCGTGTTAGGTAGGTGGTTCCGGCGAGTCGAGTAGGTGGTTCCGGCGTGCTCGGCATGTGGTTCAGGCGGGTCTGGCAGGTGGTTTCGGTCTGTTCGGGGAGTGGTTCCGGCATCTCAGGCACATGCTTCTGGCACGTCTGAGAGGTGGTTCCGGCCGGCCGGAGAGGTGTTTCCGGAGTGTCCGCCAAGTGGTTCTGGCGTAGGTGAAAGGCGACGTTGGCGTGACCGGTAGGTGGTTCCAGCCAGCCCGGAGGTGATTCCAGAGTGTCTGCGGTCTGGTTCTGGCATAGCTGGCAGGTGATTTTTGCATGTCCAGCAGGTGGTTCCGGCGAGATCGGCAGGTGGTTCAGGCGGGTCCGGCAGGTGGTTTCGGTCTGTTCGGGGTGTGGTTCCGGCGTCTCAGGCACATGGTTCTGGCACGTCTGATAGGTGGTTCTGGCCGGCCCGACAGGTGTTTCCATAGTGTCCGCCAAGTGGTTCTGGCATAGCTGGCAGGTGATGTTTGTGTGACCGTCACGTGGTTCCAGAAAGCCCGGCAGGTGATTCCGAAGAGTTCACCAAATGGTTGTGGCCTAGCCGGCAGGTGATTTCGGCGTGTCCTGCCCGTGGTTTTGGCGAGTCAAGCAGGTCGTTCTGGCGTGCTCGGCAGGTGCTTGCGGTTTCATTGGCATGTGGTTCCGGCATGTCTGAGAGGTGGTTCCGCCATGCCCGGCAGGTGATTCCGGAGTGTTCGCCAAGTGGTTCTGGCGTAGCCGGCAGGTGATTTTGCATGTCCGGCAATGGTTCCGGCGAGTCGAGCCGGTGGTTCCGGCATGTCCGGCAGGTGATTCCGGCATGTCCAGCAGGTGGTTCTGAGAAGTGGATCAGGTGTTTCCGGCAGGCACGGCAGGTGATTCCGGAGTGTCCGGCATGTGATTCTGTCACCTCTGAGAGGTTGTTCTGGCATGCCCGGCAGGTGATACCACAGTGTGCGGCATTTGGTTCTGGCACCTCTGACAGGTGGTTCCGGGATGCCTGGCATGTGATTCCGGAGTGTCTGCCGAGTGGTTCTGGAGTGTCCAGCAGGTGTTTCCGGTCTTTCCGGCAGGTGGTTCTGGCGTGTCCGGCACGAGGTTCTGGCACGTCTGAGAGTTGGTTCCGGCATGCCCGACAGGTGATTCCGGAGTGTCCGCCACGTGGTTCTGGCGTACCCGGCAGGTGATTTTGGCGTGTCTGGCAGGTGTTTCTTGCAAGTCGAGCATGTGGCTCAGGCATGATCAGCAGGTGCTTCCGGCCTGTGCGGCCCGTGGTTCTGGTGTGTCTGAGAGCTGGTTCTGTCATGTCCGGCAGATTATTCCGGAGTGTCCACCAAGTGGTTGTGGCATACCCGGCAGGTGATTTTAGCGTGTCAGGTAGGTGGTTCCGGCGAGTCGAGTTGGTGGTTCCGGCGTGCTCGGCAGGTGGTTCAGGCGGGTCTGGCAGGTGGTTTCGGTCTGTTCGGTGTGTGGTTCCGGCATCTCAGGCACATGGTTCTGGCACGTCTGATAGGTGGTTCCGGCCGGCCCGACAGGTGTTTCCATGGTGTCCGCCAAGTGGTTCTGGCATAGCAGGCAGGTGACGTTGGCGTGACCGGCAGGTGGTTCCAGCCAGCCCGGCAGGCGATTCCGAAGTTTTCACCAAATGGGTGTGGCGTATCCGGAATCTGATTTTTGCATGTCCAGCAGGTGGTTTTGGCGAGTCGAGCAGGTGGTTCCGGCATGTCCGGCAGGTGGTTCCGGCATGCCCGGCAGGTGATTCCGCAGTCTCCGGCATTTGGTCCTGTCACCTCTGAGAGGTGGTTCAGGCATGCCCGACAGGTGATTCCGGAGTGTTCGCCAAGTGGTTCTGGCGTAGCCGGCAGGTCATTTTGCATGTCCAGCGGTGGTTCCGGCGAGTCGAGCCGGTGGTTCCGGCGTAGCCGGCAGTTGCTCTTGGCGTGTCCACTAGGTGGTTCTGGGGAGTGGATCAGCTGGTTCCGGCATACTCGGCAGGTGGTACCGGCGTGTCCAGAACATGGTTCTGGCAAGTCTGAGAGGTGGTTCCGGCACGCCCGACAGTGATTCCGGAGCGTCTGCCAAGTGTTTCTGGCGTACCCGGCAGGTGATTTTGGCATGTCCGACAGGTGTTTCTTGCGAGTCGAGCAGGTGGCTCAGGCATGCTCAGCTGGTGCTTCCGGCGTCTCTGGCACGTGGTTCTGGTGTGTCTGAGAGCTGGTTCTGGCATGTCCGGCAGATGATTCCGGAGTGTCCACCAAGTGGTTCTGGTATACCTGGCAGGTGATTTTGGCGTGTCAGGAAGGTGGTTCCGGCTAGTTGAGCAGGTGGATCAGGCGTGCTCGCCAGGGGGTTCATGCGGGTCTGGCAGGTGGTTTCGGTCTTTTCGGGGAGTGGTTCCGGCATCTCAGGCACATGGTTCTGGCACGTCTGAGAGGTGGTTCCGGCCGCCCGGAGAGGTGTTTCCAGAGTGTCCGCCAAGTGGTTCTGGCGTAGGTGAAAGGCGACGTTGGCGTGACCGGTAGGTGGTTTCAGCCAGCCCGGAGGTGATTCCAGAGTGTCTGCGGTGTGGTTCTGGCGTAGCTGGCAGGTGATTTTGGCGTGTCCAGCAGGTGGTTCCGGCGAGATCGGCAGGTGGTACCAGCGTGTCCGGAACATGGTTCTGGCACGGCTGAGAGATGGTTCCGTCATGCCCGGCAGGTGAATCCGGAGTGTCCGGCATGTGGTTCTGGCACCTCTGAGATGTGGTTCCCCCATGCCCGGCAGGTGATTCCGGAGTGTTCGGCATGTGGTTCTGGCATCTCTGAGAGGTGGTTCCAGCATGCCCGGCAGGTGGTTCCGGAGTGTCTGCCTAGTGGTTGTGGCGTAGTGGGCAGGTGATTCTGGCGTGTCCAGGAGGTGGTTCTGGGGAGTGGATCAGGTGGTTCCGGCATTCTCGGCAGGTGGTACCGGCGTGTCCGGAACATGGTTCTGGCAAGTCTGAGAGGCGGTTCCTGCATGCCCGACAGGTGATTCCGGAGTGTTCGCCAAGTCGTTCTGGCGTAGCCGGCAGGTCATTTTGCATGTCCGGCAGTGGTTCCGCGAGTCGAGCCGGTGGTTCCGGTGTGTCCGGCAGGTGGTTCTGGCGTGACCGGCACGAGGTTCTGGCACGTCTTAGAGTTGGTTCCGGCGTGCCCGACAGGTGATTCCGGAGTGTCCGCCACGTGGTTCTGGCGTACCCGGCAGGTGATTTTGGCGTGTCTGGCAGGTGTTTCTTGCAAGTCGAGCATTTGGCTCAGGCATGCTCAGCAGGTGCTTCCGGCGTGTCTGGCACGTGGTTCTGGTGTGTCTGAGAGCTGGTTCTGGCATGTCTGGCAGATGATTCTGGAGTGTCCACCAAGTGGTTGTGGCATACCCGGCAGGTGATTTTAGCGTGTCAGGTAGGTGGTTCCAGCGAGTCGAGTAGGTGGTTCCGGCGTGCTCGGCAGGTGGTTCAGGCGGGTCTGGCAGGTGGTTTCGGTCTGTTCGGTGTGTGGTTCCGGCATCTCAGGCACATGGTTCTGGCACGTGTGATAGGTGGTTCCGGCCGGCCCGACAGGTGTTTCCATGGTGTCCGCCAAGTGGTTCTGGCATAGCTGGCAGGTGATGTTGGCGTGACCGGCAGGTGGTTCCAGACAGCCCGGCAGGTGTTTCCAAAGTGTTCACCAAATGCTTGTGGAGTAGCCGGAAGTTGATTTTGGCATGTCCAGCAGGTGGTTTTGGCGAGTCGAGCAGGTGGTTCTGGCGTGCTCGGCAGGTGCTTCCGGTGTCATCGGCATGTGGTTCCGGCATGTCTGAGAGGTGGTTCCGCCATGCCCGGCAGGTGATTCCGGAGTGTTCCCCAAGTGGTTCTGGCATAGCCGGCAGGTGATTTTGCATGTCCGGCAATGGTTCCGGCGAGTCGAGCCGCTGGTTCCGGCATGTCCGGCAGGTGGTTCCGGCATGCCCGGCAGGTGATTCCGGAGTGTCCGGCATGTGGTTCTGGCACCTCTGAGAGGTGGTTCCGGCATGCCCAGGAGGTGGTTCCGGAGTGTCTGCCGAGTGGTTCTGGCGTAGTCGGCAGGTGATTGTGGCGTGTCCAGCAGGTGGTTCTGAGGAGAGGATCAGGTGGTTCCGGCATACTCTGCAGGTGGTACCAGCGTGTCCGGAACATGGTTCTGGCAAGTCTGAGAGGTGGTTCCGGCATGCCCGACAGGTGATTCCGGAGTGTCCGGCATGTGGTTCTGGCACCTCTGAGAGGTGGTTCCTGCATGCCCGGCAGGTGATTCCGGAGTGTTCGCCAAGTGGTTCTGGCGTAGCCGGCAGGTCATTTTGCATGTCCGGCGGTGGTTCCGGCGAGTCGAGCCGGTGGTTCTGGCGTGTCCAGCAGGTGGTTCCGGCGAGCTCGGCAGGTGGTACCGGCGTGTCCGGAACATGGTTCTGGCACGTCTGAGAGATGGTTCCGGCATGCGAGGCAGGTGATTCCGGAGTGTCCGGCATGTGGTTCTGGCACCTCTGAGAGGTGGTTACGGCATGCCCGACAGGTGATTCCGGAGTGTCCGCCACGTGGTTCTGACGTACCCGGCAGGTGATTTTGGCGTGTCTGGCAGGTGTGTCTTGCAAGTCGAGCATTTGGCTCAGGCGTGCTCAGCAGGTGCTTCCAGCGAGTCTGGCACAGGGTTCTGGTGTGTCTGAGAGCTGGTTCTGGCATGTCCGGCAGATGATTCCGGAGTGTCCACCAAGTGGTTGTGGCATACCCGGCAGGTGATTTTAGCGTGTCAGGTAGGTGGTTCCGACGAGTCGAGTTGGTGGTTCCGGCGTGCTCGGCAGGTGGTTCAGGCGGGTCTGGCAGGTGGTTTCGGTCTGTTCGGTGTGTGGTTCCGGCATCTCAGGCACATGGTTCTGGCACGTCTGATAGGTGGTTCCGGCCGGCCCGACAGGTGTTTCCATGGTGTCCGCCAAGTGGTTCTGGCATAGCAGGCAGGTGACGTTGGCGTGACCGGCAGGTGGTTCCAGCCAGCCCGGCAGGTGATTCCGAAGTTTTCACCAAATGGTTGTGGCGTACCCGGAATCTGATTTTTGCATGTCCAGCAGGTGGTTTTGGCGAGTCGAGCAGGTGGTTCTGGCGTGCCTGGCAGGTGCTTCCGGTGTCATTGGCATGTGGTTCTGGCATGTCTGAGAGGTGGTTCCGCCATGCCCGGCAGGTGATTCCGGAGTGTTCGCCAAGTGGTTCTGGCGTAGCCGGCAGGTGATTTTGCATGTCCGGCAATGGTTCCGGCGAGTCGAGCCGATGGTTCCGGCATGTCCGGCAGGTGGTTCCGGCATGACCGGCAGGTGATACCGGAGTGTTCGCCAAGTGGTTCTGGCGTAGCCGGCAGGTGATTTTGCATGTCCGGCAATGGATCCGGCGAGTCGAGCCGGTGGTTCCGGCATGTCCGGCAGGTGGTTCCGGCATGTCCGGCAGGTGGTTCCGGCATGTCCAGCACGTGGTTCCAGCATGCCCGGCAGGTGATTCCGGAGTGTCCGGCATGTGGTTCTGCAACCTCTGAGAGGTGGTTCCGGCATGCACGGCAGGTGATACCGGAGTCTCCGGCATTTGGTTCTGGCACCTCTGAGATGTGGTTCCGGAATGCCTGTCATGTGATTCTGGAGTGTCTGCGGAGTGGTTCTGGCGTAGCCGGCAGTTGATTTTGGAGTGTCCACTAGGTGGTTCTGGGGAGTGGATCAGCTGGTTCTGGCATACTCGGCAGGTGGTACCAGCGTGTCCAGAACTTGGTTCTGGCAAGTCTGAGACGTGGTTCCGGCACGCCCGACAGGTGATTCCGGAGCGTCCGCCAAGTGTTTCTGGCGTACCCGGCGGGTGATTTATGCCTGTCCGACAGGTGTATCTTGCGAGTCGAGCAGGTGGCTCAGGCATGCTCAGCTGGTGCTTCCGGCGTCTCTGGCACGTGGTTCTGGTGTGTCTGAGAGCTGGTTCTGGCATCTCCGGCAGATGATTCCGGAGTGTCCACCAAGCGGTTCTTGTATACCTGGCAGGTGATTTTGGCGTGTCAGGAAGTTGGTTCCGGCTAGTTGAGCAGGTGGATCAGGCGTGCTCGCCAGGGGGTTCAGGCGGGTCTGGCAGGTGGTTTCGGTCTGTTCGGGGAGTGGTTCCGGCATCTCAGGCTCATGGTTCTGGCACGTCTGAGAGGTGGTTCCGGCCAGCCCGACATGTGTTTCCATGGTGTCCGCCAAGTGGTTCTGGCATAGCTGGCAGGTGATGTTGGCGTGACCAGCAGGTGGTTCCAGCAAGCCCGGCATGTGATTCCGAAGAGTTCACCAAATGGTTGTGGCGTAGCCGGCAGGTGATTTTGGCGTGTCCAGTAGGTGGTTTTGGCGAGTCGAGCAGGTGGTTCTGGCGTGCTCGGCAGGTGCTTCCGGTGTCATTGGCATGTGGTAACGGCATGCCTGAGAGGTGGTTCCGGCAGGCCCGGCAGGTGGTTCCGGAGTGTCTGCTGAGTGGTTCTGGCGTAGTCGGCAGCTGATTCTGGCGTGTCCAGCAGGTGGTTCTGGGGAGTGGATCAGGTGGTTCCGGCATACTCGGCAGGTGGTACCGGCGTGTCCGGAACATGGTTCTGGCAAGTCTGAGAGGCGGTTCCTGCATTCCCGACAGGTGATTCCGGAGTGTTCGCCAAGTGGTTCTAGCGTAGCCGGCAGGACATTTTGCATTTCCGGCGGTGGTTCCGGCGAGTCGAGCCGGTGGTTCCGGCGTGTCCGGCAGGTGCTTCTGGCATGACCGGCACGTCTGAGAGTTGGTTCCGGCATGCCCGACAGGTGATTCCGGAGTGTCCGCCACGTGGTTCTGGCGTACCCGGCAGGTGATTTTGGCGTGTCTGGCAGGTGTTTCTTGCAAGTCGAGCATGTGGCTCAGGCATGATCAGCAGGTGCTTCCGGCCTGTGCGGCCCGTGGTTCTGGTGTGTCTGAGAGCTGGTTCTGGCATGTCCGGCAGATTATTCCGGAGTGTCCACCAAGTGGTTGTGGCATACCCGGCAGGTGATTTTAGCGTGTCAGGTAGGTGGTTCCGGCGAGTCGAGTTGGTGGTTCCGGCGTGCTCGGCAGGTGGTTCAGGCGGGTCTGGCAGGTGGTTTCGGTCTGTTCGGTGTGTGGTTCCGGCATCTCAGGCACATGGTTCTGGCACGTCTGATAGGTGGTTCCGGCCGGCCCGACAGGTGTTTCCATGGTGTCCGCCAAGTGGTTCTGGCATAGCAGGCAGGTGACGTTGGCGTAACCGGCAGGTGGTTCCAGCCAGCCCGGCAGGCGATTCCGAAGTTTTCACCAAATGGGTGTGGCGTATCCGGAATCTGATTTTTGCATGTCCAGCAGGTGGTTTTGGCGAGTCGAGCAGGTGGTTCTGGCGTGCTCGGCAGGTGCTTCCGGTGTCATTGGCATGTGGTTCCGGCATGTCTGAGAGGTGGTTCCGCCATGCCCGGCAGGTGATTCCAGAGTGTTCCCCAAGTGGTTCAGGCATAGCCGGCAGGTGATTTTACATGTCCGGCAATGGTTCCAGCGAGTCGAGCCGGTGGTTCCGGCATGTCCGGCAGGTGAATTCGGCATGTCCAGCAGGTGGTTCCAGCATGCCCGGCAGGTGATTCCGGAGTGTCCGGCATGTAGTTCTGGCACCTCTGAGAGGTGGTTCCGGCATGCACGGCAGGTGATACCGGAGTCTTCGGCATTTGGTTCTGGCACCTCTGAGAGGTGGTTCCGGAATGCCTGGCCTGTGATTCCGGAGTGTCTGCCGAGTGGTTCTGGCGTAGCCGGCAGTTGATTTTGGCGTGTCCACTATGTGGTTCTGGGGAGTGGATCAGCTGGTTCCGGCTTACTCGGCAGGTGGTACCGGCGTGTCCAGAACATGGTTCTGGCAAGTCTGAGAGCTGGTTCTGGCATGTCCGGCAGATGATTCCGGAGTGTCCACCAAGTGGTTCTGGTATACCTGGCAGGTGATTTTGGCGTGTCAGGAAGGTGGTTCCGGCTAGTTGAGCAGGTGGATCAGGCGTGCTCGCCAGGGGGTTCAGGCAGGTCTGGCAGGTGGTTTCGGTCTGTTCGGGGTGTGTTTACGGCATCTCAGTCACATGGTTCTGGCACGTCTGAGAGGTGGTTCCGGCCGGCCCGACAGGTGTTTCCGGAGTGTCCGCCAAGTGGTTCTGGCGAAGCCGGCAGGTGATTTTGCATGTCCGGCAATGGTTCCGGCGAGTCGAGCTGGTGGTTCCGGCATGTCCGGCATGGGGTTCCGGCATGCCCGGCAGGTGATACCGGAGTCCGGCCTTTGGTTCTGGCACCTCTGAGAGGTGGTTCCGGCATGCCCGGCAGGTGGTTCCGGAGTTTCTGCCGAGTGGTTCTGGAGCCAGCCCGTCAGTTGATTCCGAAGAGTTCACCAAATGGTTGCGGCGTAGCCGGAATCTGATTTTTGCATGTCCAGCAGGTGGTTTTGGCGAGTCGAGCAGGTGGTTCTGGCGTGCTCGGCAGGTGCTTCCGGTGTCATTGGCATGTGGTTCCGGCATGTCTGAGAGGTGGTTCCGCCATGCCCGGCACGTGATTCCGGAGTGTTCGCCAAGTGGTTCTGGCGTAGCCGGCAGGTGATTTTGCATGGCCGGCAATGGTTCCGGCGAGTCGAGCCGGTGGTTCCGGCATGTCCGGCAGGTGGTTCCGGCATGCACGGCAGATGATTCCGCAGTCTCCGGCATTTGGTCCTGGCACCTCTGAGAGGTGGTTCAGGCATGCCCGACAGGTGATTCCGGAGCGTCCGCCAAGTGTTTCTGGCGTACCCGGCAGGTGATTTTGGCATGTCCGACAGGTGTTTCTTGCGAGTCGAGCAGGTGGCTCAGGCATGCTCAGCTGGTGCTTCCGGCGTCTCTGGCACGTGGTTCTGGTGTGTCTGAGAGCTGGTTCTGGCATGTCCGGCAGATGATTCCGGAGTGTCCACCAAGTGGTTCTGGTATACCTGGCAGGTGATTTTGGCGTGTCAGGAAGGTGGTTCCGGGTAGTTGAGCAGGTGGATCAGGCGTGCTCGCCAGGGGGTTCATGCGGGTCTGGCAGGTGGTTTCGGTCTGTTCGGGGAGTGGTTCCGGCATCTCAGGCACATGGTTCTGGCACGTCTAAGAGGTGGTTCCGGCCGGCCGGAGAGGTGTTTCCGGAGTGTCCGCCAAGTGGTTCTGGCATAGGTGAAAGGCGACGTTGGCGTGACCGGTAGGTGGTTCCAGCCAGCCCGGAGGTGATTCCAGAGTGTCTGCGGTGTGGTTCTGGCGTAGCTGGCAGGTGATTTTGGCGTGTCCAGCAGGTGGTTCCGGCGAGATCGGCAGGTGGTACCAGCGTGTCCGGAACATGGTTCTGGCACGGCTGAGAGATGGTTCCGTCATGCCCGGCAGGTGAATCCGGAGTGTCCGGCATGTGGTTCTGGCACCTCTGAGATGTGGTTCCCCCATGCCCGGCAGGTGATTCCGGAGTGTTCGGCATGTGGTTCTGGCATCTCTGAGAGGTGGTTCCAGCATGCCCGGCAGGTGTTTCCGGAGTGTCTGCCTAGTGGTTCTGGCGTAGTCGGCAGGTGATTCTGGCGTGTCCAGCAGGTGGTTCTGGGGAGTGGATCAGGTGGTTCCGGCATTCTCGGCAGGTGGTACCGGCGTGTCCGGAACATGGTTCTGGCAAGTCTGAGAGGCGGTTCCGGCATGCCCGACAGGTGATTCCGGAGTGTTCGCCAAGTCGTTCTGGTGTAGCCGGCAGGTCATTTTGCATGTCCGGCGGTGGTTCCGGCGAGTCAAGCCGGTGGTTCTGGCGTGTCCGGCAGGTGGTTCTGGCGTGACCGGCACGAGGTTCTGGCACGTCTGAGAGTTGGTTCCGGCATGCCCGACAGATGATTCCGGAGTGTCCGCCACATGGTTCTGGCGTACCCGGCAGGTGATTTTGGCGTGTCTGGCAGGTGTTTCTTGCAAGTCGAGCATTTGGCTCAGGCATGCTCAGCATTGCTTCCGGCGTGTCTGGCACATGGTTCTGGTGTGTCTGAGAGCTGGTTCTGGCATGTCCGGCAGATGATTCCGGAGTGTCCACCAAGTGGTTGTGGCATACCTGGCAGGTGATTTTAGCGTGTCAGGTAGGTGGTTCCAGCGAGTCGAGTAGGTGGTTCCGGCGTGCTCGGCAGGTGGTTCAGGCGGGTCTGGCAGGTGGTTTCGGTCTGTTCGGGGTGTGGTTCCGGCGTCTCAGGCACATGGTTCTGGCACGTCTGATAGGTGGTTCCGGCCGGCCCGACAGGTGTTTCCATGGTGTCCGCCAAGTGGTTCTGGCATAGCTGGCAGGTGATGTTTGTGTGACCGGCACGTGGTTCCAGAAAGCCCGGCAGGTGATTCCGAAGAGTTCACCAAATGGTTGTGGCCTAGCCGGCAGGTGATTTCGGCGTGTCCTGCAGGTGGTTTTGGCGAGTCAAGCAGGTCGTTCTGGCGTGCTCGGCAGGTGCTTGCGGTTTCATTGGCATGTGGTTCCGGCATGTCTGAGAGGTGGTTCCGCCATGCCCGGCAGGTGATTCCGGAGTGTTCGCCAAGTGGTTCTGGCGTAGCCGGCAGGTGATTTTGCATGTCCGGCAATGGTTCCGGCGAGTCGAGCCGGTGGTTCCGGCATGTCCGGCAGGTGATTCCGGCATGTCCAGCAGGTGGTTCTGAGAAGTGGATCAGGTGGTTCCGGCAGGCACGGCAGGTGATTCCGGAGTGTCCGGCATGTGATTCTGTCACCTCTGAGAGGTTGTTCTGGCATGCCCGGCAGGTGATACCACAGTGTGCGGCATTTGGTTCTGGGACCTCTGACAGGTGGTTCCGGGATGCCTGGCATGTGATTCCGGAGTGTCTGCCGAGTGGTTCTGGCGTGTCCAGCAGGTGTTTCCGGTCTTTCCGGCAGGTGGTTCTGGCGTGTCCGGCACGAGGTTCTGGCACGTCTGAGAGTTGGTTCTGGCATGCCCGACAGGTGATTCCGGAGTGTCCGCCACGTGGTTCTGGCGTACCCGGCAGGTGATTTTGGCGTGTCTGGCAGGTGTTTCTTGCAAGTCGAGCATGTGGCTCAGGCATGATCAGCAGGTGCTTCCGGCCTGTGCGGCCCGTGGTTCTGGTGTGTCTGAGAGCTGGTTCTGGCATGTCCGGCAGATTATTCCGGAGTGTCCACCAAGTGGTTGTGGCATACCCGGCAGGTGATTTTAGCGTGTCAGGTAGGTGGTTCCGGCGAGTCGAGTTGGTGGTTCCGGCGTGCTCGGCAGGTGGTTCAGGCGGGTCTGGCAGGTGGTTTCGGTCTGTTCGGTGTGTGGTTCCGGCATCTCAGGCACATGGTTCTGGCACGTCTGATAGGTGGTTCCGGCCGGCCCGACAGGTGTTTCCATGGTGTCCGCCAAGTGGTTCTGGCATAGCAGGCAGGTGACGTTGGCGTAACCGGCAGGTGGTTCCAGCCAGCCCGGCAGGCGATTCCGAAGTTTTCACCAAATGGGTGTGGCGTATCCGGAATCTGATTTTTGCATGTCCAGCAGGTGGTTTTGGCGAGTCGAGCAGGTGGTTCTGGCGTGCTCGGCAGGTGCTTCCGGTGTCATTGGCATGTGGTTCCGGCATGTCTGAGAGGTGGTTCCGCCATGCCCGGCAGGTGATTCCAGAGTGTTCCCCAAGTGGTTCAGGCATAGCCGGCAGGTGATTTTACATGTCCGGCAATGGTTCCAGCGAGTCGAGCCGGTGGTTCCGGCATGTCCGGCAGGTGAATTCGGCATGTCCAGCAGGTGGTTCCAGCATGCCCGGCAGGTGATTCCGGAGTGTCCGGCATGTGGTTCTGGCACCTCTGAGAGGTGGTTCCGGCATGCCCGGCAGGTGATACCGGAGTCTTCGGCATTTGGTTCTGGCACCTCTGAGAGGTGGTTCCGGAATGCCTGGCCTGTGATTCCGGAGTGTCTGCCGAGTGGTTCTGGCGTAGCCGGCAGTTGATTTTGGCGTGTCCACTATGTGGTTCTGGGGAGTGGATCAGCTGGTTCCGGCTTACTCGGCAGGTGGTACCGGCGTGTCCAGAACATGGTTCTGGCAAGTCTGAGAGCTGGTTCTGGCATGTCCGGCAGATGATTCCGGAGTGTCCACCAAGTGGTTCTGGTATACCTGGCAGGTGATTTTGGCGTGTCAGGAAGGTGGTTCCGGCTAGTTGAGCAGGTGGATCAGGCGTGCTCGCCAGGGGGTTCAGGCAGGTCTGGCAGGTGGTTTCGGTCTGTTCGGGGTGTGTTTACGGCATCTCAGTCACATGGTTCTGGCACGTCTGAGAGGTGGTTCCGGCCGGCCCGACAGGTGTTTCCGGAGTGTCCGCCAAGTGGTTCTGGCGAAGCCGGCAGGTGATTTGGCATGTCCGGCAATGGTTCCGGCGAGTCGAGCCGGTGGTTCCGGCATGTCCGGCATGGGGTTCCGGCATGCCCGGCAGGTGATACCGGAGTCCGGCCTTTGGTTCTGGCACCTCTGAGAGGTGGTTCCGGCATGCCCGGCAGGTGGTTCCGGAGTTTCTGCCGAGTGGTTCTGGAGCCAGCCCGTCAGTTGATTCCGAAGAGTTCACCAAATGGTTGCGGCGTAGCCGGAATCTGATTTTTGCATGTCCAGCAGGTGGTTTTGGCGAGTCGAGCAGGTGGTTCTGGCGTGCTCGGCAGGTGCTTCCGGTGTCATTGGCATGTGGTTCCGGTATGTCTGAGAGGTGGTTCCGCCATGCCCGGCACGTGATTCCGGAGTGTTCGCCAAGTGGTTCTGGCGTAGCCGGCAGGTGATTTTGCATGGCCGGCAATGGTTCCGGCGAGTCGAGCCGGTGGTTCCGGCATGTCCGGCAGGTGGTTCCAGCATGCACGGCAGGTGATTCCGCAGTCTCCGGCATTTGGTCCTGGCACCTCTGAGAGGTGGTTCAGGCATGCCCGACAGGTGATTCCGGAGCGTCCGCCAAGTGTTTCTGGCGTACCCGGCAGGTGATTTTGGCATGTCCGACAGGTGTTTCTTGCGAGTCGAGCAGGTGGCTCAGGCATGCTCAGCTGGTGCTTCCGGCGTCTCTGGCACGTGGTTCTGGTGTGTCTGAGAGCTGGTTCTGGCATGTCCGGCAGATGATTCCGGAGTGTCCACCAAGTGGTTCTGGTATACCTGGCAGGTGATTTTGGCGTGTCAGGAAGGTGGTTCCGGCTAGTTGAGCAGGTGGATCAGGCGTGCTCGCCAGGGGGTTCATGCGGGTCTGGCAGGTGGTTTCGGTCTGTTCGGGGAGTGGTTCCGGCATCTCAGGCACATGGTTCTGGCACGTCTGAGAGGTGGTTCCGGCCGGCCGGAGAGGTGTTTCCGGAGTGTCCGCCAAGTGGTTCTGGCGTAGGTGAAAGGCGACGTTGGCGTGACCGGTAGGTGGTTCCAGCCAGCCCGGCAGGTGATGCCGGAGTGTCTGCCGTGTGGTTCTGGCGTAGCTGGCAGGTGATTTTGGCGTGTCCAGCAGGTGGTTCCGGCGAGATCGGCAGGTGGTACCAGCGTGTCCGGAACATGGTTCTGGCACGGCTGAGAGATGGTTCCGTCATGCCCGGCAGGTGAATCCGGAGTGTCCGGCATGTGGTTCTGGCACCTCTGAGATGTGGTTCCCCCATGCCGGCAGGTGATTCCGGAGTGTTCGGCATGTGGTTCTGGCACCTCTGCGAGGTGGTTCCAGCATGCCCGGCAGGTGTTTCCGGAGTGTCTGCCTAGTGGTTCTGGCGTAGTCGGCAGGTGATTCTGGCGTGTCCAGCAGGTGGTTCTGGGGAGTGGATCAGGTGGTTCCGGCATTCTCGGCAGGTGGTACCGGCGTGTCCGGAACATGGTTCTGGCAAGTCTGAGAGGCGGTTCCGGCATGCCCGACAGGTGATTCCGGAGTGTTCGCCAAGTGGTTCTGGCGTAGCCGGCAGGTCATTTTGCATGTCCGGCGGTGGTTCCGCGAGTCGAGCCGGTGGTTCCGGTGTGTCCGGCAGGTGGTTCTGGCGTGACCGGCACGAGGTTCTGGCACGTCTGAGAGTTGGTTCCGGCATGCCCGACAGGTGATTCCGGAGTGTCCGCCACGTGGTTCTGGCGTACCCGGCAGGTGATTTTGGCGTGTCTGGCAGGTGTTTCTTGCAAGTCGAGCATTTGGCTCAGGCATGCTCAGCAGGTGCTTCCGGCGTGTCTGGCAGGTGGTTCTGGTGTGTCTGAGAGCTGGTTCTGGCGTGTCTGGCAGATGATTCCGGAGTGTCCACCAAGTGGTTGTGGCATACCCGGCAGGTGATTTTAGCGTGTCAGGTAGGTGGTTCCAGCGAGTCGAGTAGGTGGTTCCGGCGTGCTCGGCAGGTGGTTCAGGCGGGTCTGGCAGGTGGTTTCGGTCTGTTCGGGGAGTGGTTCCGGCTTCTCAGGCACATGGTTCTGGCACGTCTGATAGGTGGTTCCGGCCGGCCCGACAGGTGTTTCCATGGTGTCCGCCAAGTGGTTCTGGCATAGCAGGCAGGTGACGTTGGCGTGACCGGCAGGTGGTTCCAGCCAGCCCGGCAGGTGATTCCGAAGTTTTCACCAAATGGTTGTGGCGTAGCCGGAATCTGATTTTTGCATGTCCAGCAGGTGGTTTTGGCGAGTCGAGCAGGTGGTTCTGGCGTGCTCGGCAGGTGCTTCCGGTGTCATTGGCATGTGGTTCCGGCATGTCTGAGAGGTGGTTCCGCCATGCCCGACAGGTGATTCCGGAGTGTTCGCCAAGTGGTTCTGGCGTAGCCGGCAGGTCATTTTGCATGTCCAGCGGTGGTTCCGGCGAGTCGAGCCGGTGGTTCCGGCGTAGCCGGCAGTTGCTCTTGGCGTGTCCACTAGGTGGTTCTGGGGAGTGGATCAGCTGGTTCCGGGATACTCGGCAGGTGGTACCGGCGTGTCCAGAACATGGTTCTGGCAAGTCTGAGAGGTGGTTCCGGCACGCCCGACAGTGATTCCGGAGCGTCCGCCAAGTGTTTCTGGCGTACCCGGCAGGTGATTTTGGCATGTCCGACAGGTGTTTCTTGCGAGTCGAGCAGGTGGCTCAGGCATGCTCAGCTGGTGCTTCCGGCGTCTCTGGCACGTGGTTCTGGTGTGTCTGAGAGCTGGTTCTGGCATGTCCGGCAGATGATTCCGGAGTGTCCACCAAGTGGTTCTGGTATACCTGGCAGGTGATTTTGGCGTGTCAGGAAGGTGGTTCCGGCTAGTTGAGCAGGTGGATCAGGCGTGCTCGCCAGGGGGTTCATGCGGGTCTGGCAGGTGGTTTCGGTCTGTTCGGGGAGTGGTTCCGGCATCTCAGGCACATGGTTCTGGCACGTCTGATAGGTGGTTCCGGCCGGCCGGAGAGGTGTTTCCAGAGTGTCCGCCAAGTGGTTCTGGCGTAGGTGAAAGGCGACGTTGGCGTGACCGGTAGGTGGTTCCAGCCAGCCCGAAGGTGATTCCAGAGTGTCTGCGGTGTGGTTCTGGCGTAGCTGGCAGGTGATTTTGGCGTGTCCAGCAGGTGGTTCCGGCGAGATCGGCAGGTGGTACCAGCGTGTCCGGAACATGGTTCTGGCACGGCTGAGAGATGGTTCCGTCATGCCCGGCAGGTGAATCCGGAGTGTCCGGCATGTGGTTCTGGCACCTCTGAGATGTGGTTCCCCCATGCCCGGCAGGTGATTCCGGAGTGTTCGGCATGTGGTTCTGGCACCTCTGAGAGGTGGTTCCAGCATGCCCGGCAGGTGTTTCCGGAGTGTCTGCCTAGTGGTTCTGGCGTAGTCGGCAGGTGATTCTGGCGTGTCCAGCAGGTGGTTCTGGGGAGTGGATCAGGTGGTTCCGGCATTCTCGGCAGGTGGTACCGGCGTGTCCGGAACATGGTTCTGGCAAGTCTGAGAGGCGGTTCCGGCATGCCCGACAGGTGATTCCGGAGTGTTCGCCAAGTGGTTCTGGCGTAGCCGGCAGGTCATTTTGCATGTCCGGCGGTGGTTCCGCGAGTCGAGCCGGTGGTTCCGGTGTGTCCGGCAGGTGGTTCTGGCGTGACCGGCACGAGGTTCTGGCACGTCTGAGAGTTGGTTCCGGCGTGCCCGACAGGTGATTCCGGAGTGTCCGCCACGTGGTTCTGGCATACCCGGCAGGTGATTTTGGCGTGTCTGGCAGGTGTTTCTTGCAAGTCGAGCATTTGGCTCAGGCATGCTCAGCAGGTGCTTCCGGCGTGTCTGGCAGGTGTTTCTGGTGTGTCTGAGAGCTGGTTCTGGCATGTCTGGCAGATGATTCCGGAATGTCCACCAAGTGGTTGTGGCATACCCGGCAGGTGATTTTAGCGTGTCAGGTAGGTGGTTCCAGCGAGTCGAGTAGGTGGTTCCGGCGTGCTCGGCAGGTGGTTCAGGCGGGTCTGGCAGGTGGTTTCGGTCTGTTCGGGGAGTGGTTCCGGCTTCTCAGGCACATGGTTCTGGCACGTCTGATAGGTGGTTCCGGCCGGCCCGACAGGTGTTTCCATGGTGTCCGCCAAGTGGTTCTGGCATAGCAGGCAGGTGACGTTGGCGTGACCGGCAGGTGGTTCCAGCCAGCCCGGCAGGTGATTCCGAAGTTTTCACCAAATGGTTGTGGCGTAGCCGGAATCTGATTTTGGCATGTCCAGCAGGTGGTTTTGGCGAGTCGAGCAGGTGGTTCTGGCGTGCTCGGCAGGTGCTTCCGGTGTCATTGGCATGTGGTTCCGGCATGTCTGAGAGGTGGTTCTGCCATGCCCGGCAGGTGATTCCGGAGTGTTCGCCAAGTGGTTCTGGCGTAGCCGGCAGGTGATTTTGCATGGCCGGCAATGGTTCCGGCGAGTCGAGCCGGTGGTTCTGGCATGTCCGGCAGGTGGTTCTGGCATGCCCGGCAGGTGATTCCGCAGTCTCCGTCATTTGGTCCTGGCACCTCTGAGAGGTGGTTCAGGCATTCCCGACAGGTGATTCCGGAGTGTTCGCCAAGTGGTTCTGGCGTAGCCGGCAGGTCATTTTGCATGTCCAGCGGTGGTTCCGGCGAGTCGAGCCGGTGGTTCCGGCGTAGCCGGCAGTTGCTCTTGGCGTGTCCACTAGGTGGTTCTGGGGAGTGGATCAGCTGGTTCCGGGATACTCGGCAGGTGGTACCGGCGTGTCCAGAACATGGTTCTGGCAAGTCTGAGAGGTGGTTCCGGCACGCCCGACAGTGATTCCGGAGCGTCCGCCAAGTGTTTCTGGCGTACCCGGCAGGTGATTTTGGCATGTCCGACAGGTGTTTCTTGCGAGTCGAGCAGGTGGCTCAGGCATGCTCAGCTGGTGCTTCCGGCGTCTCTGGCACGTGGTTCTGGTGTGTCTGAGAGCTGGTTCTGGCATGTCCGGCAGATGATTCCGGAGTGTCCACCAAGTGGTTCTGGTATACCTGGCAGGTGATTTTGGCGTGTCAGGAAGGTGGTTCCGGCTAGTTGAGCAGGTGGATCAGGCGTGCTCGCCAGGGGGTTCATGCGGGTCTGGCAGGTGGTTTCGGTCTGTTCGGGGAGTGGTTCCGGCATCTCAGGCACATGGTTCTGGCACGTCTGAGAGGTGGTTCCGGCCGGCCGGAGAGGTGTTTCCAGAGTGTCCGCCAAGTGGTTCTGGCGTAGGTGAAAGGCGACGTTGGCGTGACCGGTAGGTGGTTCCAGCCAGCCCGAAGGTGATTCCAGAGTGTCTGCGGTGTGGTTCTGGCGTAGCTGGCAGGTGATTTTGGCGTGTCCAGCAGGTGGTTCCGGCGAGATCGGCAGGTGGTACCAGCGTGTCCGGAACATGGTTCTGGCACGGCTGAGAGATGGTTCCGTCATGCCCGGCAGGTGAATCCGGAGTGTCCGGCATGTGGTTCTGGCACCTCTGAGATGTGGTTCCCCCATGCCCGGCAGGTGATTCCGGAGTGTTCGGCATGTGGTTCTGGCACCTCTGAGAGGTGGTTCCAGCATGCCCGGCAGGTGTTTCCGGAGTGTCTGCCTAGTGGTTCTGGCGTAGTCGGCAGGTGATTCTGGCGTGTCCAGCAGGTGGTTCTGGGGAGTGGATCAGGTGGTTCCGGCATTCTCGGCAGGTGGTACCGGCGTGTCCGGAACATGGTTCTGGCAAGTCTGAGATGCGGTTCCGGCATGCCCGACAGGTGATTCCGGAGTGTTCGCCAAGTGGTTCTGGCGTAGCCGGCAGGTCATTTTGCATGTCCGGCGGTGGTTCCGCGAGTCGAGCCGGTGGTTCCGGTGTGTCCGGCAGGTGGTTCTGGCGTGACCGGCACGAGGTTCTGGCACGTCTGAGAGTTGGTTCCGGCGTGCCCGACAGGTGATTCCGGAGTGTCCGCCACGTGGTTCTGGCATACCCGGCAGGTGATTTTGGCGTGTCTGGCAGGTGTTTCTTGCAAGTCGAGCATTTGGCTCAGGCATGCTCAGCAGGTGCTTCCGGCGTGTCTGGCAGGTGGTTCTGGTGTGTCTGAGAGCTGGTTCTGGCATGTCTGGCAGATGATTCCGGAGTGTCCACCAAGTGGTTGTGGCATACCCGGCAGGTGATTTTAGCGTGTCAGGTAGGTGGTTCCAGCGAGTCGAGTAGGTGGTTCCGGCGTGCTCGGCAGGTGGTTCAGGCGGGTCTAGCAAGTGGTTTCGGTCTGTTCGGGGAGTGGTTCCGGCATCTCAGGCACATGGTTCTGGCACGTCTGATAGGTGGTTCCGGCCGGCCCGACAGGTGTTTCCATGGTGTCCGCCAAGTGGTTCTGGCATAGCTGGCAGGTGATTTTGGCGTGACCGGCAGGTGGTTCCAGACAGCCCGGCAGGTGATTCCGAAGTATTCACCAAATGCTTGTGGAGTAGCCGGAAATTGATTTTGGCATGTCCAGCAGGTGGTTTTGGCGAGTCGAGCAGGTGGTGCTGGCGTGCTCGGCAGGTGATTCCGGTGTCATCGGCATGCGGTTCCGGCATGTCTGAGATGTGGTTCCGCCATGCCCGGCAGGTGATTCCGGAGTGTTCGCCAAGTTGTTCTGGCGTAGCCGGCAGGTGATTTTGCATGTCCGGCAATGGTTCGGGCGAGTCGAGCCGCTGGTTCCGGCATGTCCGGCAGGTGGTTCCGGCATGCCCGGCAGGTGATTCCGGAGTGTCCGGCATGTGGTTCTGGCACCTCTGAGAGGTGGTTCCGGCATGCCCGGCAGGTGGTTCCGGCGTGTCTGCCGAGTGGTTCTGGCGTAGTCGGCAGGTGATTGTGGCGTGTCCAGCAGGTGGTTCTGAGGAGTGGATCAGGTGGTTCCGGCATACTCTGCAGGTAGTACCGGCGTGTCCGGAACATGGTTCTGGCAAGTCTGAGAGGTGGTTCCGGCATGCCCGACAGGTGATCCCGGAGTGTTCGCCAAGTGGTTCTGGCGTAGCCGGCAGGTCATTTTGCATGTCCGGCGGTGGTTCCAGCGAGTCGAGCCGGTGGTTCTGGCGTGTCCAGCAGGTGGTTCTGGCGTGACCGGCACGAGGTTCTGGCACGTCTGAGAGTTGGTTCCGGCATGCCCGACAGGTGATTCCGGAGTGTCCGGCATGTGGTTTTGGCACCTCTGAGAGGTGGTTCCGGCATGCACGGCAGGTGATACCGGAGTGTCCGGCATGTGGTTCTGGCACCTCTGAGAGGTGGTTCTTGCAAGCCCGGCAGTTGGTTACGGAGTGTCTGCCGAGTGGTTCTGGAGTAGCCGGCAGGTGATTCTGGCGTATCTAGCAGGTGGTCCTGTGGAGTGGATCAGGTGGTTCCGGCATACTCGGCAGGTGGTACAGGCGTGTCCGGAACATGGTTCTGGCAAGTCTGAGAGGTGGTACCGGCATGCCCGACAGGTGATTCCGGAGTGTTCGCCAAGTGGTTCTGGCGTAGCCGGCAGGTCATTTTGCATGTCCGGCGGTGGTTCCAGCGAGTCGAGCCGGTTGTTGCGGCGTATCCAGCAGGTGTTTCCGGTCTGTCCGGCAGGTGATTCTGGCGTGACCGGCACGAGGTTCTGGCACGTCGGAGAGCTGGTTCCGGCATGCCCGACAGGTGATTCCGGAGTGTCCGCCACGTGGTTCTGGCGTACCCGGCAGGTGATTTTGGCGTGTCTGGCAGGTGTTTCTTGCAAGTCGAGCATTTGGCTCAGGCATGCTCAGCAGGTGCTTCCGGCGTGTCTGGCACGTGGTTCTGGTGTGTCTGAGAGCTGGTTCTGGCATGTCCGGCAGATTTTTCCGGAGTGTCCACCAAGTGGTTGTGGCATACCCGGCAGGTAATTTTAGCGTGTCATGTAGCTGGATCCGGCGAGTCGAGTAGGTGGTTCCGGCGTGCTCGGCAGGTGGTTCAGGCGGGTCTGGCAGGTGGTTTCGGTCTGTTCGGTGTGTGGTTCCGGCATCTCAGGCACATGGTTCTGGCACGTCTGATAGGTGGTTCCGGCCGGCCCGACAGGTGTTTCCATGGTGTCCGACAAGTGGTTCTGGCATAGCTGGCAGGTGATGTTGGCGTGACACGCAGGTGGTTCCAGCCAGCCAAGCAGGTGATTCCAAAGAGTTCACCAAATGTTTGTGGCGTAGCCGGCAGGTGATTTTGCCGTGTCCAGCAGGTGGTTTTGGTGAGTCGAGCAGGTGGATCTGGCGGGCTGGGCAGGTGCTTCCGGTGTCATTGGCATGTGGTTCTGGCATGTCTGAGAGGTGGTTCCGCCATGCCCGGCAGGTGATTACTGAGTGTTCGCCAAGTGGTTCTGGCGTAGCCGGCAGGTGATTTTGCATGTCCGGCAATAGTTCCGGCGAGGCGAGCCGGTGGTTCTGGAATGTCCGGCAGGTGGTTCCGGCATGTCCGGCAGGTGGTTCCGGCATGTCCAGCACGTGGTTCCAGCATGCCTGGCAGGTGATTCCGGAGTGTCCGGCATGTGGTTCTGGCACCTCTGAGAGGTGGTTCCGGCATGCCCGGCAGGTGATACCGGAGTGTCCGGCATTTGGTTCTGGCACCTCTGAGAGGTGGTTCCGGAATGCGTGGCCTGTGATTCCGGAGTGTCTGCCGAGTGGTTCTGGCGTAGCCGGCAGTTGATTTTGGCGTGTCCACTATGTGGTTCTGTGGAGTGGATCAGCTGGTTCCGGCATACTCGGCAGGTGGTACCGGCGTGTCCAGAACATGGTTCTGGCAAGTCTGAGAGGTGGTTCCGGCACGCCCGACAGGTGATTCCGGAGCGGCCGCCAAGTGTTTCTGGCGTACCCGGCGGGTGATTTACGCCTGTCCGACAGGTGTATCTTGCGAGTCGAGCAGGTGGCTCAGGCATGCTCAGCTGGTGCTTCCGGCGTCTCTGGCACGTGGTTCTGGTGTGTCTGAGAGCTGGTTCTGGCATCTCCGTCAGATGATTCCGGAGTGTCCACCAAGCGGTTCTTGTATACCTGGCAGGTGATTTTGGCGTGTCAGGAAGGTGGTTCCGGCTAGTTGAGCAGGTGGATAAGGCGTGCTCGCCAGGGGGTTCAGGCGGGTCTGGCAGGTGGTTTTGGTCTGTTCGGGGTGTGGTTCCGGCATCTCAGGCTCATGGTTCTGGCACGTCTGAGAGGTGGTTCCGGCCGGCCCGACAGGTGTTTCCATGGTGTCCGCCAAGTGGTTCTGGCATAGCTGGCAGGTGATGTTGGCGTGACCAGCAGTTGGTTCCAGCAAGCCCAGCAGGTGATTCCGAAGAGTTCACCAAATGGTTGTGGCGTAGCCGGCAGGTGATTTTGGCGTGTCCAGCACGTGGTTTTGGCGAGTCGAGCAGGTGGTTCTGGCGTGCTCGGCAGGTGCTTCCGGTGTCATTGGCATGTGGTAACGGCATGTCTGAGAGGTGGTTCCGGCATGCCCGGCAGGTGGTTCCGAAGAGTTCACCAAATGGTTTCGGCGTAGCAGGCAGTTGCTTCTGGCGTGTCAGGAAGGTGGTTCCGGCTAGTTGAGCAGGTGGATCAGGCGTGCTCGCCAGGGGGTTCATGCGGGTCTGGCAGGTGGTTTCGGTCTGTTCGGGGAGTGGTTCCGGCATCTCAGGCACATGGTTCTGGCACGTCTGAGAGGTGGTTCCGGCCGGCCGGAGAGGTGTTTCCGGAGTGTCCGCCAAGTGGTTCTGGCGTAGGTGAAAGGCGACGTTGGCGTGACCGGTAGGTGGTTCCAGCCAGCCCGGCAGGTGATGCCGGAGTGTCTGCCGTGTGGTTCTGGCGTAGCTGGCAGGTGATTTTGGCGTGTCCAGCAGGTGGTTCCGGCGAGATCGGCAGGTGGTACCAGCGTGTCCGGAACATGGTTCTGGCACGGCTGAGAGATGGTTCCGTCATGCCCGGCAGGTGAATCCGGAGTGTCCGGCATGTGGTTCTGGCACCTCTGAGATGTGGTTCCCCCATGCCCGGCAGGTGATTCCGGAGTGTTCGGCATGTGGTTCTGGCACCTCTGCGAGGTGGTTCCGGCATGCCCGGCAGGTGGTTCCGGAGTGTCTGCCTAGTGGTTCTGGCGTAGTCGGCAGGTGATTCTGGCGTGTCCAGCAGGTGGTTCTGGGGAGTGGATCAGGTGGTTCCGGCATTCTCGGCAGGTGGTACCGGCGTGTCCGGAACATGGTTCTGGCAAGTCTGAGATGCGGTTCCGGCATGCCCGACAGGTGATTCCGGAGTGTTCGCCAAGTGGTTCTGGCGTAGCCGGCAGGTCATTTTGCATGTCCGGCGGTGGTTCCGCGAGTCGAGCCGGTGGTTCCGGTGTGTCCGGCAGGTGGTTCTGGCGTGACCGGCACGAGGTTCTGGCACGTCTGAGAGTTGGTTCCGGCATGCCCGACAGGTGATTCCGGAGTGTCCGCCACGTGGTTCTGGCGTACCCGGCAGGTGATTTTGGCGTGTCTGGCAGGTGTTTCTTGCAAGTCGAGCATTTGGCTCAGGCATGCTCAGCAGGTGCTTCCGGCGTGTCTGGCAGGTGGTTCTGGTGTGTCTGAGAGCTGGTTCTGGCGTGTCTGGCAGATGATTCCGGAGTGTCCACCAAGTGGTTGTGGCATACCCGGCAGGTGATTTTAGCGTGTCAGTTAGGTGGTTCCAGCGAGTCGAGTAGGTGGTTCCGGCGTGCTCGGCAGGTGGTTCAGGCGGGTCTGGCAGGTGGTTTCGGTCTGTTCGGGGAGTGGTTCCGGCATCTCAGGCACATGGTTCTGGCACGTCTGATAGGTGGTTCCGGCCGGCCCGACAGGTGTTTCCATGGTGTCCGCCAAGTGGTTCTGGCATAGCTGGCAGGTGATGTTGGCGTGACCGGCAGGTGGTTCCAGTCAGCCCGGCATGTGATTCCGAATGTTCACCAAATGCTTGTGGAGTAGCCGGAAGTTGATTTTGGCATGTCCAGCAGGTGGTTTTGGCGAGAAGAGCAGGTGGTTCTGGCGTGCTCGGCAGGTGCTTCCTGTGTCATCGGCATGTGGTTCCGGCATGTCTGAGAGGTGGTTCCGCCATGCCCGGCAGGTGATTCCGGAGTGTTCCCCAAGTGGTTCTGGCATAGCCGGCAGGTCATTTTGCATGTCCGGCAATGGTTCCGGCGAGTCGAGCCGCTGGTTCCGGATGTCCGGCAGGTGGTTCCGGCATGCCCGGCAGGTGGTTCCGGCGTGTCCAGCAGGTGGTTCTGAGGAGTGGATCAGGTGGTTCCGGCATACTCTGCAGGTGGTACCGGCGTGTCCGGAACATGGTTCTGGCAAGTCTGAGAGGTGGTTCCGGCATGCCCGACAGGTGATTCCGGAGTGTTCGCCAAGTGGTTCTGGCGTAGCTGGCAGGTCATTTTGCATGTCCGGCGGTGGTTCCGCGAGTCGAGCCGGTGGTTCCGGTGTGTCCGGCAGGTGGTTCTGGCGTGACCGGCACGAGGTTCTGGCACGTCTGAGATTTGGTTCCGGCATGCCCGGCAGGTGATTCCGGAGTGTCCGCCACGTGGTTCTGGCGTACCCGGCAGGTGATTTTGGCGTGTCTGGCAGGTGTTTCTGGCAAGTCGAGCATTTGGCTCAGGCATGCTCAGCAGGTGCTTCCGGCGTCTCTGGCACGTGGTTCTGGTGTGTCTGAGAGCTGGTTCTGGCATCTCCGGCAGATGATTCCGGAGTGTCCACCAAGTGGTTCTTGTATACCTGGCAGGTGATTTTGGCGTGTCAGGAAGGTGGTTCCGGCTAGTTGAGCAGGTGGATAAGGCGTGCTCGCCAGGGGGTTCAGGCGGGTCTGGCAGGTGGTTTTGGTCTGTTCGGGGAGTGGTTCCGGCATCTCAGGCACATGGTTCTGGCACGTCTGAGAGGTGGTTCCGGCCGGCCCGACAGGTGTTTCCATGGTGTCCGCCAAGTGGTTATGGCATAGCTGGCAGGTGGTGTTGGCGTGTAAAGCAGGTGGTTTTGGCGAGTCGAGCAGGTGGTTCTGGCGTGCTCGGCAGGTGCTTCCGGTGTCATTGGCATGTGGTAACGGCATGTCTGAGAGGTGGTTCCGGCATGCCCGGCAGGTGGTTCCGAAGAGTTCACCAAATGGTTGCGGCATAGCAGGCAGTTGCTTTTGGCGTGTCAGGAAGGTGGTTCCGGCTAGTTGAGCAGGTGGATCAGGCGTGCTCGCCAGGGGGTTCATGCGGGTCTGGCAGGTGGTTTCGGTCTGTTCGGGGAGTGGTTCCGGCATCTCAGGCACATGGTTCTGGCACGTCTGAGAGGTGGTTCCGGCCGGCCGGAGAGGTGTTTCCGGAGTGTCCGCCAAGGGGTTCTGGCGTAGGTGAAAGGTGACGTTCGCGTGACCGGTAGGTGCTTCCAGCCAGCCCGGCAGGTGATTCCGGAGTGTCTGCCGTGTGGTTCTGGCGTAGCTGGCAGGTGATTTTGGCGTGTCCAGCAGGTGGTTCCGGCGAGATCGGCAGGTGGTACAAGCGTGTCCGGAACATGGTTCTGGCACGGCTGAGAGATGGTTCCGTCAAGCCCGGCAGGTGAATCCGGAGTGTCCGGCATGTGGTTCTGGCACCTCTGAGATGTGGTTCCCCCATGCCCGGCAGGTGATTCCGGAGTGTTCGGCATGTGGTTCTGGCACCTCTGAGAGTTGGTTCCAGAATGCCCGGCAGGTGTTTCCGGAGTGTCTGCCTAGTGGTTCTGGCGTAGTATGCAGGTGATTCTGGCGTGTCCAGCAGGTGGTACTGGGGAGTGGATCAGGTGGTTCCGGCATTCTCGGCAGGTGGTACCGGCGTGTCCGGAACATGGTTCTGGCAAGTCTGAGAGGCGGTTCCGGCATGCCCGACAGGTGATTCCGGAGTGTTCGCCAAGTGGTTCTGGCGTAGCCGGCAGGTCATTTTGCATGTCCGGCGGTGGTTCCGCGAGTCGAGCCGGTGGTTCCGGTGTGTCGGGCAGGTGGTTCTGGCGTGACCGGCACGAGGTTCTGGCACGTCTGAGAGTTGGTTCCGGCATGCCCGACAGGTGATTCCGGAGTGTCCGCCACGTGGTTCTGGCGTACCCGGCAGGTGATTTTGGCGTGTCTGGCAGGTGTTTCTTGCAAGTCGAGCATTTGGCTCAGGCATGCTCAGCAGGTGCTTCCGGCGTGTCTGGCAGGTGGTTCTGGTGTGTCTGAGAGCTGGTTCTGGCGTGTCTGGCAGATGATTCCGGAGTGTCCACCAAGTGGTTGTGGCATACCCGGCAGGTGATTTTAGCGTGTCAGGTAGGTGGTTCCAGCGAGTCGAGTAGGTGGTTCCGGCGTGCTCGGCAGGTGGTTCAGGCGGGTCTGGCAGGTGGTTTCGGTCTGTTCGGGGAGTGGTTCCGGCATCTCAGGCACATGGTTCTGGCACGTCTGATAGGTGGTTCCGGCCGGCCCGACAGGTGTTTCCATGGTGTCCGCCAAGTGGTTCTGGCATAGCTGGCAGGTGATGTTGGCGTGACCGGCAGGTGGTTCCAGTCAGCCCGGCATGTGATTCCGAATGTTCACCAAATGCTTGTGGAGTAGCCGGAAGTTGATTTTGGCATGTCCAGCAGGTGGTTTTGGCGAGTCGAGCAGGTGGTTCTGGCGTGCTCGGCAGGTGCTTCCTGTGTCATCGGCATGTGGTTCCGGCATGTCTGAGAGGTGGTTCCGCCATGCCCGGCAGGTGATTCCGGAGTGTTCCCCAAGTGGTTCTGGCATAGCCGGCAGGTGATTTTGCATGTCCGGCAATGGTTACGGCGAGTCGAGCCGGTGGTTCCGGCATGTCCGGCAGGTGGTTCCGGCATGCCCGGCAGGTGATTCCGGAGTGTCCGGCATGTGGTTCTGGCACCTCTGAGAGGTGGTTCCGGCATGCCCGGCAGGTGGTTCCGGCGTGTCTGCCGAGTGGTTCTGGCGTAGTCGGCAGGTGATTGTGGCGTGTCCAGCAGGTGGTTCTGAGGAGTGGATCAGGTGGTTCCGGCATACTCTGCAGGTGGTACCGGCGTGTCCGGAACATGGTTCTGGCAAGTCTGAGAGGTGGTTCCGGCATGCCCGACAGGTGATTCCGGAGTGTTCGCAAAGTGGTTCTGGCGTAGCCGGCAGGTCATTTTGCATGTCCGGCGGTGGTTCCGGCGAGTCGAGCCGGTGGTTCTGGCGTGTCCGGCAGGTGGTTCTGGCGTGACCGGCACGAGGTTCTGGCACGTCTGAGAGTTGGTTCCGGCATGCCCGACAGGTGATTCCGGAGTGTCCGCCACGTGGTTCTGGCGTACCCGGCAGGTGATTTTGGCGTGTCTGGCAGGTGTTTCTTGCAAGTCGAGCATTTGGCTCAGGCATGCTCAGCAGGTGCTTCCGGCGTGTCTGGCACATGGTTCTGGTGTGTCTGAGAGCTGGTTCTGGCATGTCCGGCAGATGATTCCGGAGTGTCCACCATGTGGTTGTGGCATACCTGGCAGGTGATTTTAGCGTGTCAGGTAGGTGGTTCCAGCGAGTCGAGTAGGTGGTTCCAGCGTGCTCGGCAGGTGGTTCAGGCGGGTCTGGCAGGTGGTTTCGGTCTGTTCGGGGTGTGGTTCCGGCGTCTCAGGCACATGGTTCTGGCACGTCTGATAGGTGGTTCCGGCCGGCCCGACAGGTGTTTCCATGGTGTCCGCCAAGTGGTTCTGGCATAGCAGGCAGGTGACGTTGGCGTGACCGGCAGGTGGTTCCAGCCAGCCCGGCAGGTGATTCCGAAGTTTTCACCAAATGGTTGTGGCGTAGCCGGAATCTGATTTTTGCATGTCCAGCAGGTGGTTTTGGCGAGTCGAGCAGGTGGTTCTGGCGTGCTCGGCAGGTGCTTCCGGTGTCATTGGCATGTGGTTCCGGCATGTCTGAGAGGTGGTTCCGCCATTCCCGGCAGGTGATTCCGGAGTGTTCGCCAAGTGGTTCTGGCGTAGCCGGCAGGTGATTTTGCATGGCCGGCAATGGTTCCGGCGAGTCGAGCCGGTGGTTCCGGCATGTCCGGCAGGTGGTTCCGGCATGCCCGGAAGGTGATTCCGCAGTCTCCGTCATTTGGTCCTGGCACCTCTGAGAGGTGGTTCAGGCATGCCCGACAGGTGATTCCGGAGTGTTCGCCAAGTGGTTCTGGCGTAGCCGGCAGGTCATTTTGCATGTCCAGCGGTGGTTCCGGCGAGTCGAGCCGGTGGTTCTGGCGTAGCCGGCAGTTGCTCTTGGCGTGTCCACTAGGTGGTTCTGGGGAGTGGATCAGCTGGTTCCGGCATACTCGGCAGGTGGTACCGGCGTGTCCAGAACATGGTTCTGGCAAGTCTGAGAGGTGGTTCCGGCACGCCCGACAGTGATTCCGGAGCGTCCGCCAAGTGTTTCTGGCGTACCCGGCAGGTGATTTTGGCATGTCCGACAGGTGTTTCTTGCGAGTCGAGCAGGTGGCTCAGGCATGCTCAGCTGGTGCTTCCGGCGTCTCTGGCACGTGGTTCTGGTGTGTCTGAGAGCTGGTTCTGGCATGTCCGGCAGATGATTCCGGAGTCTCCACGAAGTGGTTCTGGTATACCTGGCAGGTGATTTTGGCGTGTCAGGAAGGTGGTTCCGGCTAGTTGAGCAGGTGGATCGGGCGTGCTCGCCAGGGGGTTCATGCGGGTCTGGCAGGTGGTTTCGGTCTTTTCGGGGAGTGGTTCCGGCATCTCAGGCACATGGTTCTGGCACGTCTGAGAGGTGGTTCCGGCCGGCCGGAGAGGTGTTTCCAGAGTGTCCGCCAAGTGGTTCTGGCGTAGGTGAAAGGCGACGTTGGCGTGAGCGGTAGATGGTTCCAGCCAGCCCGAAGGTGATTCCAGAGTGTCTGCGGTGTGGTTCTGGCGTAGCTGGCAGTTGATTTTGGGGTGTCCAGCAGGTGGTTCCGGCGAGAACGGCAGGTGGTACCAGCGTGTCCGGAACATGGTTCTGGCACGGCTGAGAGATGGTTCCGTCATGCCCGGCAGGTGAATCCGGAGTGTCCGGCATGTGGTTCTGGCACCTCTGAGTTGTGGTTCCCCCATGTCCGGCAGGTGATTCCGGAGTGTTCGGCATGTGGTTCTGGCACCTCTGAGAGGTGGTTCCAGCATGCCCGGCAGGTGTTTCCGGAGTGTCTGCCTAGTGGTTCTGGCGTAGTCGGCAGGTGATTCTGGCGTGTCCAGCAGGTGGTTCTGTGGAGTGGATCAGGTGGTTCCGGCATTCTCAGCAGGTGGTACCGGCGTGTCCGGAACATGGTTCTGGCAAGTCTGAGATGCGGTTCCGGCATGCCCGACAGGTGATTCCGGAGTGTTCGCCAAGTGGTTCTGGCGTAGCCGGCAGGTCATTTTGCATGTCCAGCGGTGGTTCCGCGAGTCGAGGCGGTGGTTCCGGTGTGTCCGGCAGGTGGTTCTGGCGCGACCGGCACGAGGTTCTGGCACGTCTGAGAGTTGGTTCCGGCGTGCCCGACAGGTGATTCCGGAGTGTCCGCCACGTGGTTCTGGCATACCCGGCAGGTGATTTTGGCGTGTCTGGCAGGTGTTTCTTGCAAGTCGAGCATTTGGCTCAGGCATGCTCAGCAGGTGCTTCCGGCGTGTCTGGCACATGGTTCTGGTGTGTCTGAGAGCTGGTTCTGGCATGTCCGGCAGATGATTCCGGAGTGTCCACCAAGTGGTTGTGGCACACCCGGCAGGTGATTTTAGCGTGTCAGGTAGGTGGTTCCGGCGAGTCGAGTTGGTGGTTCCGGCGTGCTCGGCAGGTGGTTCAGGCGGGTCTGGCAGGTGGTTTCGGTCTGTTCGGTGTCTGGTTCCGGCATCTCAGGCACATGGTTCTGGCACGCCTGATAGGTGGTTCCGGCCGGCCCGACAGGTGTTTCCATGGTGTCCGCCAAGTGGTGCTGGCATAGCTGGCAGGTGATGTTGGCGTGACCGGCAGGTGGTTCCAGACAGCCCGGCAGGTGATTCCGAAGTGTTCACCAAATGCTTGTGGAGTACCCGGAAGTTGATTTTGGCATGTCCAGCAGGTGGTTTTGGCGAGTCGAGCAGGTGGTTCTGGCGTGCTCGGCAGGTGCTTCCGGTGTCATCGGCATGTGGTTCCGGCATGTCTGAGATGTGGTTCCGCCATGCCCGGCAGGTGATTCCGGAGTGTTCCCCAAGTGGTTCTGGCATAGCCGGCAGGTGATTTTGCATGTCCGGCAATGGTTCCGGCGAGTCGAGCCGCTGGTTCCGGCATGTCCGGCAGGTGGTTCCGGCATGCCCGGCAGGTGATTCCGGAGTGTCCGGCATGTGGTTCTGGCACCTCTGAGAGGTGGTTCCGGCATGCCCGGCAGGTGGTTCCGGCGTGTCTGCCGAGTGGTTCTGGCGTAGTCGGCAGGTGATTGTGGCGTGTCCAGCAGGTGGTTCTGAGGAGTGGATCAGGTGGTTCCGGCATACTCTTCAGGTGGTACCGGCGTGTCCGGAACATGGTTCTGGCAAGTCTGAGAGGTGGTTCCGGCATGCCCGACAGGTGATTCCGGAGTGTTCGCAAAGTGGTTCTGGCGTAGCCGGCAGGTCATTTTGCATGTCCGGCGGTGGTTCCGGCGAGTCGAGCCGGTGGTTCTGGCGTGTCCGGCAGGTGGTTCTGGCGTGACCGGCACGAGGTTCTGGCACGTCTGAGAGTTGGTTCCGGCATGCCCGACAGGTGATTCCGGAGTGTCCGCCACGTGGTTCTGGCGTACCCGGCAGGTGATTTTGGCGTGTCTGGCAGGTGTTTCTTGCAAGTCGAGCATTTGGCTCAGGCATGCTCAGCAGGTGCTTCCGGCGTGTCTGGCACATGGTTCTGGTGTGTCTGAGAGCTGGTTCTGGCATGTCCGGCAGATGATTCCGGAGTGTCCACCAAGTGGTTGTGGCATACCCGGCAGGTGATTTTAGCGTGTCAGGTAGGTGGTTCCAGCGAGTCGAGTAGGTGGTTCCGGCGTGCTCAGCAGGTGGTTCAGGCGGGTCTGGCAGGTGGTTTCGGTCTGTTCGGGGTGTGGTTCCGGCGTCTCAGGCACATGGTTCTGGCACGTCTGATAGGTGGTTCAGGCCGGCCCGACAGGTGTTTCCATGGTGTCCGCCAAGTGGTTCTGGCATAGCTGGCAGGTGATGTTTGTGTGACCGGCACGTGGTTCCAGAAAGCCCGGCAGGTGATTCCGAAGAGTTCACCAAATGGTTGTGGCCTAGCCGGCAGGTGATTTCGGCGTGTCCTGCATGTGGTTTTGGCGAGTCAAGCAGGTCGTTCTGGCGTGCTCGGCAGGTGCTTGCGGTTTCATTGGCATGTGGTTCCGGCATGTCTGAGACGTGGTTCCGCCATGCCCGGCAGGTGATTCCGGAGTGTTCCCCAAGTGGTTCTGGCGTAGCCGGCAGATGATTTTGCATGTCCGGCAATGGTTCCGGCGAGTCGAGCCGGTGGTTCCGGCATGTCCGGCAGGTGATTCCGGCATGTCCAGCAGGTGGTTCTGAGAAGTGGATCAGGTGGTTCCGGCAGGCACGGCAGGTGATTCCGGAGTGTCCGGCATGTGATTCTGTCACCTCTGAGAGGTTGTTCTGGCATGCCCGGCAGGTGATACCACAGTGTCCGGCATTTGGTTCTGGCACCTCTGACAGGTGGTTCCGGGATGCCTGGCATGTGATTCCGGAGTGTCTGCCGAGTGGTTCTGGCGTGTCCAGCAGGTGTTTCTGGTCTTTCCGGCAGGTGGTTCTGGCGTGTCCGGCACGAGGTTCTGGCACGTCTGAGAGTTGGTTCCGGCATGCCCGACAGGTGATTCCGGAGTGTCCGCCACGTGGTTCTGGCGTACCCGGCAGGTGATTTTGGCGTGTCTGGCAGGTGTTTCTTGCAAGTCGAGCATGTGGCTCAGGCATGATCAGCAGGTGCTTCCGGCCTGTCCGGCACGTGGTTCTGGTGTGTCTGAGAGCTGGTTCTGGCATGTCCGGCAGATTATTCCGGAGTGTCCACCAAGTGGTTGTGGCATACCCGGCAGGTGATTTTAGCGTGTCAGGTAGGTGGTTCCGGCGAGTCGAGTTGGTGGTTCCGGCGTGCTCGGCAGGTGGTTCAGGCGGGTCTGGCAGGTGGTTTCGGTCTGTTCGGGGAGTGGTTCCGGCATCTCAGGCACATGGTTCTGGCACGTCTGATAGGTGGTTCCGGCCGGCCCGACAGGTGTTTCCATGGTGTCCGCCAAGTGGTTCTGGCATAGCAGGCAGGTGACGTTGGCGTGACCAGCAGGTGGTTCCAGCCAGCCCGGCAGGTGATTCCGAAGTTTTCACCAAATGGTTGTGGCGTAGCCGGAATCTGATTTTTGCATGTCCAGCAGGTGGTTTTGGCGAGTCGAGCAGGTGGTCCTGGCGTGCTCGGCAGGTGCTTCCGGTGTCATTGGCATGTGGTTCCGGCATGTCTGAGAGGTGGTTCCGCCATTCCCGGCAGGTGATTCCGGAGTGTTCGGCAAGTGGTTCTGGCGTAGCCGGCAGGTGATTTTGCATGGCCGGCAATGGTTCCGGCGAGTCGAGCCGGTGGTTCCGGCATGTCCGGCAGGTGGTTCCGGCATGCCCGGCAGGTGATTCCGCAGTCTCCGTCATTTGGTCCTGGCACCTCTGAGAGGTGGTTCCGGCATGCCCGACAGGTGATTCCGGAGTGTTCGCCAAGTGGTTCTGGCGTAGCCGGCAGGTCATTTTGCATGTCCAGCGGTGGTTCCGGCGACTCGAGCCTGTGGTGCCGGCGTAGCCGGCAGTTGCTCTTGGCGTGTCAACTAGGTGGTTCTGGGGAGTGGATCAGCTGGTTCCGGCATACTCGGCAGGTGGTACCGGCGTGTCCAGAACATGGTTCTGGCAAGTCTGAGAGGTGGTTCCGGCACGCCAGACAGTGATTCCGGAGCGTCCGCCAAGTGTTTCTGGCGAACCCGGCAGGTGATTTTGGCATGTCCGACAGGTGTTTCTTGCGAGTCGAGCAGGTGGCTCAGGCATGCTCAGCTGGTGCTTCCGGCGTCTCTGGCACGTGGTTCTGGGGTGTCTGAGAGCTGGTTCTGGCATGTGCGGCAGATGATTCCGGAGTGTCCAGCAAGTGGTTCTGGTATACCTGGCAGGTGATTTTGGCGTGTCAGGAAGGTGGTTCCGGCTAGTTGATCAGGTGGATCAGGCGTGCTCGCCAGGGGGTTCATGCGGGTCTGGAAGGTGGTTTCGGTCTGTTCGGGGAGTGGTTCCGGCATCTCAGGCACATGGTTCTGGCACGTCTGAGAGGTGGTTCCGGCCGGCCGGAGAGGTGTTTCCGGAATCTCCTCCAAGTGGTTCTGGCGTAGGTGAAAGGCGACGTTGGCGTGACCGGTAGGTGGTTCCAGCCAGCCCGGCAGGTGATTCCAGAGTGTCTGCGGTGTGGTTCTGGCGTAGCTGGCAGGTGATTATGGCGTGTCCAGCAGGTGGTTCCGGCGAGATCGGCAGGTGGTACCAGCGTGTCCGGAACATGGTTCTGGCACGGCTGAGAGATGGTTCCGTCATGCCCGGCAGGTGGTTCCGGCATGCCCGGCAGGTGATTCCGGAGTGTCCGGCATGTGGTTCTGGCACCTCTGAGAGGTGGTTCTGGCATGCCCGGCAGGTGATACCGGAGTGTTCGCCAAGTGGTTCTGGCATAGCCGGTAGGTGATTTTGCATGTCCAGCAATGGTTCCGGCGAGTCGAGCCGGTGGTTCCGGAATGTCCGGCAGGTGGTTCCGGCATGTCCGTCAGGTGGTTCCGGCATGTCCAGCACGTGTTTCCAGCATGCCCGGCAGGTGATTCCGGAGTGTCCGGCATGTGGTTCTGGCACCTCTGAGAGGTGGTTCCGGCATGCCCGGCAGGTGATACCGGAGTGTCCGGCATTTGGTTCTGGCATCTCTGAGAGGTGGTTCCGGAATGCCTGGCCTGTGATTCCGGAGTGTCTGCCGAGTGGTTCTGGCGTAGCCGGCAGTTGATTTTGGCGTGTGCAGCAGGTGGTTTTGGCGAGTCGAGCAGGTGGTTCTGGCGTGCTTGGCAGGTGCTTCAGGTGTCATTGGCATGTGGTTCCGGCATGTCTGAGAGGTGGTTCCGGCATGCCCGGCAGATGGTTCTGGAGAGTCTTCCGAGTGGTTCTGGAGCCAGCACGGCAGGTGATTCCGAAGAGTTCACCAAATGGTTGTGGCGTACCGGCAGGTTATTTTGGCCTGTCAGGAAGTTGGTTCGGGCTAGTTGAGCAGGTGGATCAGGCGTTCTCGCCAGGGGGTTCAGGCGGGTCTGGCAGGTGGTTTCGGTCTGTTCGGGGAGTGGTTCCGGCATCTCAGGCACATGGTTCTGGCACGTCTGACAGGTGGTTCCGGCCAACCGGAGAGGTGTTTCCGGAGTGTCCGCCATGTGGTTCTGGCGTAGCTGAAAGGTGATGTTGGCGTGAGTGGCAGGTGGTTCCAGCCAGCCCGGCATGTGATTCCGGAGTGTCTGCCGTGTGGTTCTGGCGTAGCCGGCAGGTGATTTTGGCGTGTCCAGCAGGTGGTTCCGGCGAGCTCGGCAGGTGGTAGCGGCGCGTCCGGAACATGGTTCTGGCACATCTGAGAGATGGTTCCGGCATGCCCGGCAGGTGATTCCGGAGTGTCCGGCATGTGGTTCTGGCACCTCTGAGAGGTGGTTCCGGCATGCCCGGCAGGTCGTTCCGGAGTGTCTGCCGAGTGGTTCTGGCGTAGCCGGCAGGTGATTCTGGCGTGTCCAGAAGGTGGTTCTGGGGAGTGGATCAGCTGGTTCCGGCATACTCGGCAGGTGGTACCGGCGTGTCCGGAACATGGTTCTGGCAAGTCTGAGAGGTGGTTCCGGCACGCCCGACAGGTGATTCCGGAGCGTCCGCCAAGTGTTTCTGGCGTACCCGTCAGGTGATTTTCGCCTGTCGGACAGGTGTATCTTGCGAGTCGAGCAGGTGGCTCAGGCATGCTCAGCTGGTGCTTCCGGCGTCTCTGGCACGTGGTTCTGGTGTGTCTGAGAGCTGGTTCTGGCATCTCCGGCAGATGATTCCGGAGTGTCCACCAAGTGGTTCTGGTATACCTGGCAGGTGATTTTGGCGTGTCAGGAAGGTGGTTCCGGCTAGTTGAGCAGGTGGATCAGGCGTGCACGCCAGGGGGTTCAGGCGGGTCTGGCAGGTGGTTTCGGTCTGTTCTGGGAGTGGTTCCGGCATCTCAGGCTCATGGTTCTGGCACGTCTGAGAGGTGGTTCCGGCCGGCCCGACAGGTGTTTCCATGGTGTCCGCCAAGTGGTTCTGGCGTAGCCGGCAGTTGATTTTGGCGTGTCCACTGGGTGGTTCTGGGGAGTGGATCAGCTGGTTCCGGCATACTCTGCAGGTGGTACCGGCGTGTCCAGAACATGGTTCTGGCAAGTCTGAGAGGAGGTTCCGGCACGCCCGACAGGTGATTCCAAGCGTCGGCCAAGTGTCTCTGGCATACCCGGCAGGTGGTTATGGCATGTCCGACAGGTGATTCTTGCGAGTAGAGCAGGTGGCTCAGGCATGCTCAGCTGGTGCTTCCGGTGTCTCTGGCACGTGGTTCCGGTGTGTCTGAGAGCTGGTTCTGGCAAGTCCGGCAGATGATTCCGGAGTGTCCATAAAGTGGTTCTGGTATACCTGGCAGGTGATTTTGGCGTGTCAGGAAGTTGGTTCCAGCTAGTTGAGCAGGTGGATCAGGCGTGCTCGCCAGGGGGTTCAGTCGGGTCTGGCAGGTGGTTTCGGTGTGTTCGGGGTGTGGTTCCGGCATCTCAGGCACATGGTTCTGGCACGTCTGAGAGGTGGTTCCGGCCGACCCGACAGCTGTTTCCATGGTGTCCACCAAGTGGTTCTGGCATAGCTGGCAGGTGATGTTGGCGTGACCGGCAGGTGGTTCCAGCAAGCCCGGCAGGTGATTCCGAAGAGTTCACCAAATGGTTGTGTCGTAGCCGGCAGGTGATTATGGCGTGTCAGGAATTTGGTTCCGGCTAGTTGAGCAGGTGGATCAGGCGTGCTCGCCAGGGGGTTCAGGCGGGTCTGGCAGGTGGTTTCGGTCTGTTCGGGTAGTGGTTCCGGCATCTCAGGCACATGGATCTGGCACATCTGAGACATGGTTCCGGCCGGCCGGAGAGGTGTTTCCGGAGTGTCCTCCAAGTGGTTCTGGCGTAGGTGAAAGGCGACGTTGGCGTGACCGGTAGGTGGTTCCAGCCAGCCCGGCAGGTGATTCCAGAGTGTCTGCGGTGTGGTTCTGGCGTAGCTGGCAGGTGATTATGGCGTGTCCAGCAGGTGGTTCCGGCGAGATCGGCAGGTGGTACCAGCGTGTCCGGAACATGGTTCTGGCACGGCTGAGAGATGGTTCCGTCATGCCCGACAGGTGATTCCGGAGCGTCCGCCAAGTGTTTCTGGCGTACCCGGCGGGTGATTTACGCCTGTCCGACAGGTGTATCTTGTGAGTCGAGCAGGTGGCTCAGGCATGCTCAGCTGGTGCTTCCGGCGGTTCTGGCACGTGGTTCTGGTGTGTCTGAGAGCTGGTTCAGGCATCTCCGGCAGACGATTCCGGAGTGTCCACCAAGCGGTTCTTGTATACCTGGCAGGTGATTTTGGCGTGTCAGGAAGGTGGTTCCGGCTAGTTGAGCAGGTGGATAAGGCGTGCTCGCCAGGGGGTTCAGGCGGGTCTGGCAGGTGGTTTTGGTCTGTTTGGGGAGTGGTTCCGACATCTCAGGCTCATGGTTCTGGCACGTCTGAGAGGTGGTTCCGGCCGGCCCGACAGGTGTTTCCATGGTGTCCGCCAAGTGGTTCTGGCATAGCTGGCAGGTGATGTTGGCGTGACCAGCAGGTGGTTCCAGCAAGCCCGGCAGGTGATTCCGAAGAGTTCACCAAATGGTTGTGGCGTAGCCGGCAGGTGATTTTGGCGTGTCCAGCAGGTGGTTTTGGCGAGTCGAGCAGGTGGTTCTGGCGTGCTCGGCAGGTGCTTCCGGTGTCATTGGCATGTGGTAACGGCATGTCTGAGAGGTGGTTCCGGCATGCCCGGCAGGTGGTTCCGAAGAGTTCACCAAATGGTTGCGGCATAGCAGGCAGTTGCTTTTGGCGTGTCAGCAAGGTGGTTCCGGCTAGTTGAGCAGGTGGATCAGGCGTGCTCGCCAGGGGGTTCATGCGGGTCTGGCAGGTGGTTTCGGTCTGTTCGGGGAGTGGTTCCGGCATCTCAGGCACATGGTTCTGGCACGTCTGAGAGGTGGTTCCGGCCGGCCGGAGAGGTGTTTCCGGAGTGTCCGCCAAGGGGTTCTGGCGTAGGTGAAAGGCGACGTTGGCGTGACCGGTAGGTGGTTCCAGCCAGCCCGGCAGGTGATGCCGGAGTGTCTGCCGTGTGGTTCTGGCGTAGCTGGCAGGTGATTTTGGCGTGTCCAGCAGGTGGTTCCGGCGAGATCGGCAGGTGGTACCAGCGTGTCCGGAACATGGTTCTGGCACGGCTGAGAGATGGTTCCGTCATGCCCGGCAGGTGAATCCGGAGTGTCCGGCATGTGGTTCTGGCACCTCTGAGATGTGGTTCCCCCATGCCCGGCAGGTGATTCCGGAGTGTTCGGCATGTGGTTCTTGCACCTCTGAGAGGTGGTTCCGGCATGCCCGGCAGGTGGTTCCGGAGTGTCTGCCTAGTGGTTCTGGCGTAGTCGGCAGGTGATTCTGGCGTGTCCAGCAGGTGGTTCTGGGGAGTGGATCAGGTGGTTCCGGCATTCTCGGCAGGTGGTACCGGCGTGTCCGGAACATGGTTCTGGCAAGTCTGAGAGGCGGTTCCGGCATGCCCGACAGGTGATTCCGGAGTGTTCGCCAAGTGGTTCTGGCGTAGCCGGCAGGTCATTTTGCATGTCCGGCGGTGGTTCCGCGAGTCGAGCCGGTGGTTCCGGTGTGTCCGGCAGGTGGTTCTGGCGTGACCGGCACGAGGTTCTGGCACGTCTGAGAGTTGGTTCCGGCATGCCCGACAGGTTTTTGCGAGTCAAGCAGGTCGTTCTGGCGTGCTCGGCAGGTGCTTGCGGTTTCATTGGCATGTGGTTCCGGCATGTCTGAGAGGTGGTTCCGCCATGCCCGGCAGGTGATTCCGGAGTGTTCGCCAAGTGGTTCTGGCGTAGCCGGCAGGTGATTTTGCATGTCTGGCAATGGTTCCGGCGAGTCGAGCCGGTGGTTCCGGCATGTCCGGCAGGTGATTCCGGCATGTCCAGCAGGTGGTTCTGAGAAGTGGATCAGGTGGTTCCGGCAGGCACGGCAGGTGATTCCGGAGTGTCCGGCATGTGATTCTGTCACCTCTGAGAGGTTGTTCTGGCATGCCCGGCAGGTGATACCACAGTGTCCGGCATTTGGTTCTGGCACCTCTGACAGGTGGTTCCGGGATGCCTGGCATGTGATTCCGGAGTGTCTGCCGAGTGGTTCTGGCGTGTCCAGCAGGTGTTTCCGGTCTTTCCGGCACGTGGTTCTGGCGTGTCCGGCACGAGGTTCTGGCACGTCTGAGAGTTGGTTCCGGCATGCCCGACAGGTGATTCCGGAGTGTCCGCCACGTGGTTCTGGCGTACCCGGCAGGTGATTTTGGCGTGTCTGGCAGGTGTTTCTTGCAAGACGAGCATGCGGCTCAGGCATGATCAGCAGGTGCTTCCGGCCTGTCCGGCACGTGGTTCTGGTGTGTCTGAGAGCTGGTTCTGGCATGTCCGGCAGATTATTCCGGAGTGTCCACCAAGTGGTTGTGGCATACCCGGCAGGTGATTTTAGCGTGTCAGGTAGGTGGTTCCGGCGAGTCGAGTTGGTGGTTCCGGCGTGCTCAGCAGGTGGTTCAGGCGGGTCTGGCAGGTGGTTTCGGTCTTTTCGGGGAGTGGTTCCGGCATCTCAGGCACATGGTTCTGGCACGTCTGATAGGTGGTTCCGGCCGGCCCGACAGGTGTTTCCATGGTGTCCGCCAAGTGGTTCTGGCATAGCTGGCAGGTGATGTTGGCGTAACCGGCAGGTGGTTCCAGCCAGCCCGGCAGGTGATTCCGAAGTGTTCACCAAATGCTTGTGGAGTAGGGGGAAGTTGATTTTGGCATGTCCGGCAGGTGGTTTTGGCGAGTCGAGCAGGTGGTTCTGGCGTGCTCGGCAGGTGCTTCCGGTGTCATCGGCATGTGGTTCCGGCATGTCTGAGAGGTGGTTCCGCCATGCCCGGCAGGTGATTCCGGAGTGTTCCCCAAGTGGTTCTGGCATAGCCGGCAGGTGATTTTGCATGTCCGGCAATGGTTCCGGCGAGTCGAGCCGCTGGTTCCGGCATGTCCGGCAGGTGGTTCCGGCATGCCCGGCAGGTGATTCCGGAGTGTCCGGCATGTGGTTCTGGCACCTCTGAGAGGTGGTTCCGGCATGCCCGGCAGGTGGTTCCGGCGTGTCTGCCGAGTGGTTCTGGCGTAGTCGGCAGGTGATTGTGGCGTGTCCAGCAGGTGGTTCTGAGGAGTGGATCAGGTGGTTCCGGCATATTCTGCAGGTGGTACCGGCGTGTCCGGAACATTGTTCTGGCAAGTCTGAGAGGTGGTTCCGGCATGCCCGACAGGTGATTCCGGAGTGTTCGCCAAGTGGTTCTGGCGTAGCCGGCAGGTCATTTTGCATGTCCGGCGGTGGTTCCGGCGAGTCGAGCCGGTGGTTCTGGCGTGTCCGGCAGGTGGTTCTGGCGTGACCGGCACGAGGTTCTGGCACGTCTGAGAGTTGGTTCCGGCATGCCCGACAGGTGATTCCGGAGTGTCCGCCACGTGGTTCTGGCGTACCCGGCAGGTGATTTTGGCGTGTCTGGCAGGTGTTTCTTGCAAGACGAGCATGTGGCTCAGGCATGATCAGCAGGTGCTTCCGGCCTGTCCGGCACGTGGTTCTGGTGTGTCTGAGAGCTGGTTCTGGCATGTCCGGCAGATTATTCCGGAGTGTCCACCAAGTGGTTGTGGCATACCCGGCAGGTGATTTTAGCGTGTCAGGTAGGTGGTTCCGGCGAGTCGAGTTGGTGGTTCCGGCGTGCTCGGCAGGTGGTTCAGGCGGGTCTGGCAGGTGGTTTCGGTCTGTTCGGTGTGTGGTTCCGGCATCTCAGGCACATGGTTCTGGCACGTCTGATAGGTGGTTCCGGCCGGCCCGACAGGTGTTTCCATGGTGTCCGCCAAGTGGTTCTGGCATAGCAGGCAGGTGACGTTGGCGTGACCGGCAGGTGGTTCCAGCCAGCCCGGCAGGTGATTCCGAAGTTTTCACCAAATGGTTGTGGCGTAGCCGGAATCTGATTTTTGCATGTCCTGCAGGTGGTTTTGGCGAGTCGAGCAGGTGGTTCTGGCGTGCTCGGCAGGTGCTTCCGGTGTCATTGGCATGTGGTTCTGGCATGTCTGAGAGGTGGTTCCGCCATGCCCGGCAGGTGATTCCGGAGTGTTCGCCAAGTGGTTCAGGCGTAGCTGGCAGGTGATTTTCCATGGCCGGCAATGGTTCCGGCAAGTCGAGCCTGTGGTTCCGGCATGTCCGGCAGGTGATTCCGCAGTCTCCGTCATTTGTTCCTGGCACCTCTGAGAGGTGGTTCAGGCATGCCCGACAGGTGATTCCGGAGTTTTCGCCAAGTTGTTCTGGCGTAGCCGGCAGGTCATTTTGCATGTCCAGCGGTGGTTCCGGCGAGTCGAGCCGGTGGTTCTGGCGTAGCCGGCAGTTGCTCTTGGCGTGTCCACTAGATGGTTCTGGGGAGTGGATCAGCTGGTTCCGGGATACTCGGCAGGTGGTACCGGCGTGTCCAGTACATGGTTCTGGCAAGTCTGAGAGGTGGTTCCGGAACGCCCGACAGGTGATTCCGGAGCGTCCGCCAAGTGTTTCTGGCGTACCCGGCAGGTGATTTTGGCATGTCCGACAGGTGTTTCTTGCGAGTCGAGCAGGTGGCTCAGGCATGCTCAGCTGGTGCTTCCGGCGTCTCTGGCACGTGGTTCTGGTGTGTCTGAGAGCTGGTTCTGGCATGTCCGGCAGATGATTCCGGAGTGTCCACCAAGTGGTTCTGATATACCTGGCAGGTGATTTTGGCGTGTCAGGAAAGTGGTTCCGGCTAGTTGAGCAAGTGGATCAGGCGTGCTCGCCAGGGGGTTCATGCGGGTCTGGCAGGTGGTTTCGGTCTGTTCGGGGAGTGGTTCCGGCATCTCAGGCACATGGTTCTGGCACGTCTGAGAGGTGGTTCCGGCCGGCCGGAGAGGTGTTTCCGGAGTGTCCGCCAAGTGGTTCTGGCGTAGGTGAAAGGCGACTTTGGCGTGACCGGTAGGTGGTTCCAGCCAGCCCGGAGGTGATTCCAGAGTGTCTGCGGTGTGGTTCTGGCGTAGCTGGCAGGTGATTTTGGCGTGACCAGCAGGTGGTTTTGGCGAGTCAAGCAGGTTTTCTGGCGTGCTCGGCGGGTGCTTCAGGTGTCATTAGCATGTGGTTCCGGCATGTCTGAGAGGTGGTTCCGCCATGCGCGGCAGGTGATTCCGGAGTGTTCGCCAAGTGGTTCTGGCGTAGCCGGCAGGTGATTTTGCATGTCCGGCAATGGTTCCGGCGAGTCGAGCCGGTGGTTCCGGAATGTCCGGCAGGTGGTTCCGGCATGTCCGGCAGGTGGTTCCGGCATGTCCAGCACGTGGTTCCAGCATGCCCGGCAGGTGATTCCGGATTGTCCGGCATGTGGTTTTTGGCACCTCTGAGAGGTGGTTCTGGCATGCCCGGCAGGTGATTCCGGAGTGTCCGGCATGTGGTTCTGGCACCTCTGAGAGGTGGTTCCGGCAAGCCCGGCAGTTGGTTACGGAGTGTCTGCCGAGTGGTTCTGGAGTAGCCGGCAGGTGATTCCAGCGTATCCAGCAGGTGGTTCTGTGGAGTGGATCAGGTGGTTCCGGCATACTCGGCAGGTGGTACCGGCGTGTCCGGAACATGGTTCTGGCAAGTCTGAGAGGTGGTACCGGCATGCCCGACAGGTGATTCCGGAGTGTTCGCCAAGTGGTTCTGGCGTAGCCGGCAGGTCATTTTGCATGTCCGGCGGTGGTTCCGGCGAGTCGAGCCGGTGGTTGCGGCGTATCCAGCAGGTGTTTCCGGTCTGTCCGGCAGGTGATTCTGGCGTGACCGGCACGAGGTTCTGGCACGTCGGAGAGCTGGTTCCGGCATGCCCGACAGGTGATTCCGGAGTGTCCGCCACGTGGTTCTGGCGTACCCGGCAGGTGATTTTGGCGTGTCTGGCAGGTGTTTCTGGCAAGTCGAGCATTTGGCTCAGGCATGCTCAGCAGGTGCTTCCGGCGTGTCTGGCACGTGGTTCTGGTGTGTCTGAGAGCTGGTTCTGGCATGTCCGGCAGATTATTCCGGAGTGTCCACCAAGTGGTTGTGGCATACCCGGCAGGTGATTTTAGCCTGTCATGTAGCTGGATCCGGCGAGTCGAGTAGGTGGTTCCGGCGTGCTCGGCAGGTGGTTCAGGCGGGTCTGGCAGGTGGTTTCGGTCTGTTCGGGGTGTGGTTCCGGCATCTCAGGCACATGGTTCTGGCACGTCTGATAGGTGGTTCCGGCCGGCCCGACAGGTGTTTCCATGGTGTCCGACAAGTGGTTCTGGCATAGCTGGCAGGTGATGTTGGCGTGACCCGCAGGTGGTTCCAGCCAGCCAAGCAGGTGATTCCAAAGAGTTCACCAAATGATTGTGGCGTAGCCGGCAGGTGATTTTGGCGTGTCCAGCAGGTGGTTTTGGCGAGTCGAGCAGGTGGATCTGGCGGGCTGGGCAGGTGCTTCCGGTGTCATTGGCATGTGGTTCTGGCATGTCTGAGAGGTGGTTCCGCCATGCCCGGCAGGTGATTCCGGAGTGTTCGCCAAGTGGTTCTGGCGTAGCCGGCAGGTGATTTTGCATGTCCGGCAATGGTTCCGGCGAGGCGAGCCGGTGGTTCCGGCATGTCCGGCAGGGGGTTCCGGCATGTCCAGCACGTGGTTCCAGCATGCCTGGCAGGTGATTCCGGAGTGTCCGGCATGTGGTTCTGACACCTCTGAGAGGTGGTTCCGGCATGCCCGGCAGGTGATACCGGAGTGTCCGGCATTTGGTTCTGGCACCTCTGAGAGGTGGTTACGGAATGCGTGGCCTGTGATTCCGGAGTGTCTGCGGAGTGGTTCTGGCGTAGCCGGCAGTTGATTTTTGCGTGTCCACTAGGTGGTTCTGGGGAGTGGATCAGCTGGTTCCGGCATACTCGGCAGGTGGTACCGGCGTGTCCAGAACATGGTTCTGGCAAGTCTGAGAGGTGGTTCCGGCACGGCCGACAGGTGATTCCGGAGCGTCTGCCAAGTGTTTCTGGCGTACCCGGCGGGTGATTTTCGCCTGTCCGACAGGTGTATCTTGCGAGTCGAGCAGGTGGCTCAGGCATGCTCAGCTGGTGCTTCCGGCGTCTCTGGCACGTGGTTCTGGTGTGTCTGAGAGCTGGTTCTGGCATGTCCGGCAGATGATTCCGGAGTGTCCACCAAGTGGTTCTGATATACCTGGCAGGTGATTTTGGCGTGTCAGGAAAGTGGTTCCGGCTAGTTGAGCAAGTGGATCAGGCGTGCTCGCCAGGGGGTTCATGCGGGTCTGGCAGGTGGTTTCGGTCTGTTCGGGGAGTGGTTCCGGCATCTCAGGCACATGGTTCTGGCACGTCTGAGAGGTGGTTCCGGCCGGCCGGAGAGGTGTTTCCGGAGTGTCCGCCAAGTGGTTCTGGCGTAGGTGAAAGGCGACTTTGGCGTGACCGGTAGGTGGTTCCAGCCAGCCCGGAGGTGATTCCAGAGTGTCTGCGGTGTGGTTCTGGCGTAGCTGGCAGGTGATTTTGGCGTGACCAGCAGGTGGTTTTGGCGAGTCAAGCAGGTTTTCTGGCGTGCTCGGCGGGTGCTTCAGGTGTCATTAGCATGTGGTTCCGGCATGTCTGAGAGGTGGTTCCGCCATGCGCGGCAGGTGATTCCGGAGTGTTCGCCAAGTGGTTCTGGCGTAGCCGGCAGGTGATTTTGCATGTCCGGCAATGGTTCCGGCGAGTCGAGCCGGTGGTTCCGGCATGTCCGGCAGGTGGTTCCGGCATGTCCGGCAGGTGGTTCCGGCATGTCCAGCACGTGGTTCCAGCATGCCCGGCAGGTGATTCCGGATTGTCCGGCATGTGGTTTTGGCACCTCTGAGAGGTGGTTCTGGCATGCCCGGCAGGTGATTCCGGAGTGTCCGGCATGTGGTTCTGGCACCTCTGAGAGGTGGTTCCGGCAAGCCCGGCAGTTGGTTACGGAGTGTCTGCCGAGTGGTTCTGGAGTAGCCGGCAGGTGATTCCAGCGTATCCAGCAGGTGGTTCTGTGGAGTGGATCAGGTGGTTCCGGCATACTCGGCAGGTGGTACCGGCGTGTCCGGAACATGGTTCTGGCAAGTCTGAGAGGTGGTACCGGCATGCCCGACAGGTGATTCCGGAGTGTTCGCCAAGTGGTTCTGGCGTAGCCGGCAGGTCATTTTGCATGTCCGGCGGTGGTTCCGGCGAGTCGAGCCGGTGGTTGCGGCGTATCCAGCAGGTGTTTCCGGTCTGTCCGGCAGGTGATTCTGGCGTGACCGGCACGAGGTTCTGGCACGTCGGAGAGCTGGTTCCGGCATGCCCGACAGGTGATTCCGGAGTGTCCGCCACGTGGTTCTGGCGTACCCGGCAGGTGATTTTGGCGTGTCTGGCAGGTGTTTCTGGCAAGTCGAGCATTTGGCTCAGGCATGCTCAGCAGGTGCTTCCGGCGTGTCTGGCACGTGGTTCTGGTGTGTCTGAGAGCTGGTTCTGGCATGTCCGGCAGATGATTCCGGAGTGTCCACCAAGTGGTTGTGGCATACCCGGCAGGTGATTTTAGCGTGTCATGTAGCTGGATCCGGCAAGTCGAGTAGGTGGTTCCGGCGTGCTCGGCAGGTGGTTCAGGCGGGTCTGGCAGGTGGTTTCGGTCTGTTCGGGGTGTGGTTCCGGCATCTCAGGCACATGGTTCTGGCACGTCTGATAGGTGGTTCTGGCCGGCCCGACAGGTGTTTCCATGGTGTCCGACAAGTGGTTCTGGCATAGCTGGCAGGTGATGTTGGCGTGACCCGCAGGTGGTTCCAGCCAGCCAAGCAGGTGATTCCAAAGAGTTCACCAAATGTTTGTGGCGTAGCCGGCATGTGATTTTGGCGTGTCCAGCAGGTGGTTTTGGCGAGTCGAGCAGGTGGATCTGGCGGGCTCGGCAGGTGCTTCCGGTGTCATTGGCATGTGGTTCTGGCATGTCTGAGAGGTGGTTCCGCCATGCCCGTCAGGTGATTCCGGAGTGCTCGCCAAGTGGTTCTGGCGTAGCCGGCAGGTGATTTTGCATGTCCGGCAATGGTTCCGGCGAGGCGAGCCGGTGGTTCTGGAATGTCCGGCAGGTGGTTCCGGCATGTCTGGCAGGTGGTTCCGGCATGTCCAGCACGTGGTTCCAGCATGCCTGGCAGGTGATTCCGGAGTGTCCGGCATGTGGTTCTGACACCTCTGAGAGGTGGTTCCGGCATGCCCGGCAGGTGATACCGGAGTGTCCGGCATTTGGTTCTGGCACCTCTGAGAGGTGGTTCCGGAATGCGTGGCCTGTGATTCCGGAGTGTCTGCAGAGTGGTTCTGGCGTAGCCGGCAGTTGATTTTGGCGTGTCCACTAGGTGGTTCTGGGGAGTGGATCAGCTGGTTCCGGCATACTCGGCAGGTGGTACCGGCGTGTCCAGAACATGGTTCTGGCAAGTCTGAGAGGTGGTTCCGGCACGCCCGACAGGTGATTCCGGAGCGTCCGCCAAGTTTTTCTGGCGTACCCGGCGGGTGATTTACGCCTGTCCAACAGGTGTATCTTGCGAGTCGAGCAGGTGGCTCAGGCATGCTCAGCTGGTGCTTCCGGCGTCTCTGGCACGTGGTTCTGGTGTGTCTGAGAGCTGGTTCTGGCATCTCCGGCAGATGATTCCGGAGTGTCCACCAAGCGGTTCTTGTATACCTGGCAGGTGATTTTGGCATGTCAGGAAGGTGGTTCAGGCTAGTTGAGCAGGTGGATAAGGCGTGCTCGCCAGGGGGTTCAGGCGGGTCTGGCAGGTGGTTTTGGTCTGTTCGGGGAGTGGTTCCGGCATCTCAGGCTCATTGTTCTGGCACGTCTGAGAGGTGGTTCCGGCCGGCCCGACAGGTGTTTCCATGGTGTCCGGCAAGTGGTTCTGGCATAGCTGGCAGGTGGTGTTGGCGTGACCAGCAGGTGGTTCCAGCAAGCCCGGCAGGTGATTCCGAAGAGTTCACCAAATGGTTGTGGCGTAGCCGGCAGGTGATTTTGGCGTGTCCAGCAGGTGGTTTTGGCGAGTCGAGCAGGTGGTTCTGGCGTGCTCGGCAGGTGCTTCCGGTGTCATTGGCATTTGGTAACGGCATGTCTGAGAGGTGGTTCCGGCATGCCCGGCAGGTGGTTCCGAAGAGTTCACCAAATGGTTGCGGCGTAGCAGGCAGTTGCTTTTGGCGTGTCAGGAAGGTGGTTCCGGCTAGTTGAGCAGGTGGATCAGGCGTGCTCGCCAGGGGGTTCATGCAGGTCTGGCAGGTGGTTTCGGTCTGTTCGGGGAGTGGTTCTGGCATCTCAGGCACATGGTTCTGGCACGTCTGAGAGGTGGTTCCGGCCAGCCGGAGAGGTGTTTCCGGAGTGTCCGCCAAGGGGTTCTGGTGTAGGTGAAAGGTGACGTTGGCGTGACCGGTAGGTGGTTCCAGCCAGCCGGCAGGTGATTCCGGAGTGTCTGCCGTGTGGTTCTGGCGTAGCTGGCAGGTGATTTTGGCGTGTCCAGCAGGTGGTTCCGGCGAGATCGGCAGGTGGTACCAGCGTGTCCGGAACATGGTTCTGGCACGGCTGAGAGATGGTTCCGTCATGCCCGGCAGGTGAATCCGGAGTGTCCGGCATGTGGTTCTGGCACCTCTGAGATGTGGTTCCCCCATGCCCGGCAGGTGATTCCGGAGTGTTCGGCATGTGGTTCTGGCACCTCTGAGAGTTGGTTCCAGAATGCCCGGCAGGTGGTTCCGGAGTGTCTGCCTAGTGGTTCTGGGGTAGTCGGCAGGTGATTCTGGCGTGTCCAGCAGGTGGTTCTGGGGAGTGGATCAGGTGGTTCCGGCATTCTCGGCAGGTGGTACCGGCGTTTCCGGAACATGGTTCTGGCAAGTCTGAGAGGCGGTTCCGGCATGCCCGACAGGTGATTCCGGAGTGTTCGCCAAGTGGTTCTGGCGTAGCCGGCAGGTCATTTTGCATGTCCGGCGGTGGTTCCGCGAGTCGAGCCGGTGGTTCCGGTGTGTCCGGCAGGTGGTTCTGGCGTGACCGGCACGAGGTTCTGGCACGTCTGAGAGTTGGTTCCGGCATGCCCGACAGGTGATTCCGGAGTGTCCGCCACGTGGTTCTGGCGTACCCGGCAGGTGATTTTGGCGTGTCTGGCAGGTGTTTCTTGCAAGTCGAGCATTTGGCTCAGGCATGTTCAGCAGGTGCTTCCGGCGTGTCTGGCAGGTGGTTCTGGTGTGTCTGAGAGCTGGTTCTGGCGTGTCTGGCAGATGATTCCGGAGTGTCCACCAAGTGGTTGTGGCATACCCGGCAGGTGATTTTAGCGTGTCAGGTAGGTGGTTCCAGCGAGTCGAGTAGGTGGTTCCGGCGTGCTCGGCAGGTGGTTCAGGCGGGTCTGGCAGGTGGTTTCGGTCTCTTCGGGGAGTGGTTCCGGCATCTCAGGCACATGGTTCTGGCACGTCTGATAGGTGGTTCCGGCCGGCCCGACAGGTGTTTCCATGGTGTCCGCCAAGTGGTTCTGGCATAGCTGGCAGGTGATGTTGGCGTGACCGGCAGGTGGTTCCAGTCAGCCCGGCATGTGATTCCGAATGTTCACCAAATGCTTGTGGAGTAGCCGGAAGTTGATTTTGGCATGTCCAGCAGGTGCTTTTGGCGAGTCGAGCAGGTGGTTCTGGCGTGCTCGGCAGGTGCTTCCTGTGTCATCGGCATGTGGTTCCGGCATGTCTGAGAGGTGGTTCCGCCATGCCCGGCAGGTGATTCCGGAGTGTTCCCCAAGTGGTTCTGGCATAGCCGGCAGGTGATTTTGCATGGCCGGCAATGGTTCCGGCGAGTCGAGCCGCTGGTTCCGGCATGTCCGGCAGGTGGTTCCGGCATGCCCGGCAGGTGATTCCGGAGTGTCCGGCATGTGGTTCTGGCACCTCTGAGAGGTGGTTCCGGCATGCCCGGCAGGTGGTTCCGGCGTGTCTGCCGAGTGGTTCTGGCGTAGTCGGCAGGTGATTGTGGCGTGTCCAGCAGGTGGTTCTGAGGAGTGGATCAGGTGGTTCCGGCATACTCTGCAGGTGGTACCGGCGTGTCCGGAACATGGTTCTGGCAAGTCTGAGAGGTGGTTCCGGCATGCCCGACAGGTGATTCCGGAGTGTTCGCCAAGTGGTTGTGGCATACCCGGCAGGTGATTTTAGCGTGTCAGGTAGGTGGTTCCAGCGAGTCGAGTAGGTGGTTCCGGCGTGCTCGGCAGGTGGTTCAGGCGGGTCTGGCAGGTGGTTTCGGTCTGTTCGGGGAGTGGTTCCGGCATCTCAGGCACATGGTTCTGGCACGTCTGATAGGTGGTTCCGGCCGGCCCGACAGGTGTTTCCATGGTGTCCGCCAAGTGGTTCTGGCATAGCTGGCAGGTGATGTTGGTGTGACCGGCAGGTGGTTCCAGCCAGCCTGGCATGTGATTCCGAAGAGTTCACCAAATGGTTGTGGCCTAGCCGGCAGGTGATTTTGGCGTGTCCAGCAGGTGGTTTTGGAGAGTCAAGCAGGTTGTTCTGGCGTGCTCGGCGGGTGCTTCAGGTGTCATTAGCATGTGGTTCCGGCATGTCTGAGAGGTGGTTCCGCCATGCCCGGCAGGTGATTCCGGAGTGTTCGCCAAGTGGTTCTGGCGTAGCCGGCAGGTGATTTTGCATGTCCGGCAATGGTTCCGGCGAGTCGAGCCGGTGGTTCCGGCATGTCCGGCAGGTGGTTCCGGCATGACCGGCAGGTGATACCGGAGTGTTTGCCAAGTGGTTCTGGCGTAGCCGGCAGGTGATTTTGCATGTCCGGCAATGGATCCGGCGAGTCGAGCCGGTGGTTCCGGAATGTCCGGCAGGTGGTTCCGGCATGTCCGGCAGGTGGTTCCGGCATGTCCAGCACGTGGTTCCAGCATGCCCGGCAGGTGATTCCGGAGTGTCAGGCATGTGGTTCTGGAACCTCTGAGAGGTGGTTCCGGCATGCATGGCAGGTGATACCGGAGTCTCCGGCATTTGGTTCTGGCACCTCTGAGAGGTGGTTCCGGAATGCCTGTCATGTGATTCCGGAGTGTCTGCCGAGTGGTTCTGGCGTAGCCGGCAGTTGATTTTGTCGTGTCCACTAGGTGGTTCTGGGGAGTGGATCAGCTGGTTCTGGCATACTCGGCAGGTGGTACCGGCGTGTCTGGAACATGGTTCTGGCAAGTCTGAGAGGCGGTTCTGGCATGCCCGACAGGTGATTCCGGAGTGTTCGCCAAGTGGTTCTGGCGTAGCCGGCAGGTCATTTTGCATGTCCGGCGGTGGTTCCGCGAGTCGAGCCGGTGGTTCCGGTGTGTCCGGCAGGTGGTTCTGGCGTGACCGGCACGAGGTTCTGGCACGTCTGAGAGTTGGTTCCGGCATGCCCGACAGGTTTTGGCGAGTCAAGCAGGTCGTTCTGGCGTGCTCGGCAGGTGCTTGCGGTTTCATTGGCATGTGGTTCCGGCATGTCTGAGAGGTGGTTCCGCCATGCCCGGCAGGTGATTCCGGAGTGTTCCCCAAGTGGTTCTGGCGTAGCCGGCAGGTGATTTTGCATGTCCGGCAATGGTTCCGGCGAGTCGAGCCGGTGGTTCCGGCATGTCCGGCAGGTGATTCCGGCATGTCCAGCAGGTGGTTCTGAGAAGTGGATCAGGTGGTTCCGGCAGGCACGGCAGGTGATTCCGGAGTGTCCGGCATGTGATTCTGTCACCTCTGAGAGGTTGTTCTGGCATGCCCGGCAGGTGATACCACAGTGTCCGGCATTTGGTTCTGGCACCTCTGACAGGTGGTTCCGGGATGCCTGGCATGTGATTCCGGAGTGTCTGCCGAGTGGTTCTGGCGTGTCCAGCAGGTGTTTCCGGTCTTTCCGGCAGGTGGTTCTGGCGTGTCCGGCACGAGGTTCTGGCACGTCTGAGAGTTGGTTCCGGCATGCCCGACAGGTGATTCCGGAGTGTCCGCCACGTGGTTCTGGCGTACCCGGCAGGTGATTTTGGCGTGTCTGGCAGGTGTTTCTTGCAAGTCGAGCATTTGGCTCAGGCATGCTCAGCAGGTGCTTCCGGCGTGTCTGGCACGTGGTTCTGGTGTGTCTGAGAGCTGCTTCTGGCATGTCCGGCAGATGATTCCGGAGTGTCCACCAAGTGGTTGTGGCATACCCGGCAGGTGATTTTAGCGTGTCAGGTAGGTGGTTCCAGCGAGTCGAGTAGGTGGTTCCGGCGTGCTCGGCAGGTGGTTCAGGTGGGTCTGGCAGGTGGTTTCGGTCTGTTCGGGGAGTGGTTCCGGCATCTCAGGCACATGGTTCTGGCACGTCTGATAGGTGGTTCCGGCCGGCCCGACAGGTGTTTCCATGGTGTCCGCCAAGTGGTTCTGGCATAGCTGGCAGGTGATGTTGGCGTGACCGGCAGGTGGTTCCAGTCAGCCCGGCATGTGATTCCGAATGTTCACCAAATGCTTGTGGAGTAGCCGGAAGTTGATTTTGGCATGTCCAGCAGGTGGTTTTGGCGAGTCGAGCAGGTGGTTCTGGCGTGCTCGGCAGGTGCTTCCTGTGTCATCGGCATGTGGTTCCGGCATGTCTGAGAGGTGGTTCCGCCATGCCCGGCAGGTGATTCCGGAGTGTTCCCCAAGTGGTTCTGGCATAGCCGGCAGTTGATTTTGCATGTCCGGCAATGGTTCCGGCGAGTCGAGCCGCTGGTTCCGGCATGTCCGGCAGGTGGTTCCGGCATGCCCGGCAGGTGATTCCGGAGTGTCCGGCATGTGGTTCTGGTACCTCTGAGAGGTGGTTCCGGAATGCCCGGCAGGTGGTTGCGGCGTGTCTGCCGACTGGTTCTGGCGTAGTCGGCAGGTGATTGTGGCGTGTCCAGCAGGTGGTTCTGAGGAGTGGATCAGGTGGTTCCGGCATACTCTGCAGGTGGTACCGGCGTGTCCGGGACATGGTTCTGGCAAGTCTGAGAGGTGGTTCCGGCATGCCCGACAGGTGATTCCGGAGTGTCCGGCATGTGGTCCTGGCACCTCTGAGAGGTGGTTCCGGCATGCCCGGCAGGTGATTCCGGAGTGTTCGCCAAGTGGTTCTGGCGTAGCCGGCAGGTCATTTTGCATGTCCGGGGGTGGTTCCGGCGAGTCGAGCCGGTGGTTCTGGCGTGTCCAGCAGGTGGTTCTGGCGTGACCGGCACGAGGTTCTGGCACGTCTGAGAGTTGGTTCTGGCATGCCCGACAGGTGATTCCGGAGTGTCCGCCACGTGGTTCTGGCGTACCCGGCAGGTGATTTTGGCGTGTCTGGCAGGTTTTTCTTGCAAGTCGAGCATGTGGCTCAGGCATGCTCAGCAGGTGCTTCCGGCGTGTCTGGCACGTGGTTCTGGTGTGTCTGAGAGCTGGTTCTGGCATGTCCGGCAGATGATTCCGGAGTGTCCACCAAGTGGTTGTGGCATACCTGGCAGGTGATTTTAGCGTGTCAGGTAGGTGGTTCCAGCGAGTCGAGTAGGTGGTTCCGGCGTGCTCGGCAGGTGGTTCAGGCGGGTCTGGCAGGTGGTTTCGGTCTGTTCGGGGTGTGGTTCCGGCGTCTCAGGCACATGGTTCTGGCACGTCTGATAGGTGGTTCCGGCCGGCCCGACAGGTGTTTCCATGGTGTCCGCCAAGTGGTTCTGGCATAGCTGGCAGGTGATGTTTGTGTGACCGGCACGTGGTTCCAGAAAGCCCGGCAGGTGATTCCGAAGAGTTCACCAAATGGTTGTGGCCTAGCCGGCAGGTGATTTCGGCGTGTCCTGCAGGTGGTTTTGGCGAGTCAAGCAGGTCGTTCTGGCGTGCTCGGCAGGTGCTTGCGGTTTCATTGGCATGTGGTTCCGGCATGTCTGAGAGGTGGTTCCGCCATGCCCGGCAGGTGATTCCGGAGTGTTCGCCAAGTGGTTCTGGCGTAGCCGGCAGGTGATTTTGCATGTCCGGCAATGGTTCCGGCGAGTCGAGCCGGTGGTTCCGGCATGTCCGGCAGGTGATTCCGGCATGTCCAGCAGGTGGTTCTGAGAAGTGGATCAGGTGGTTCCGGCAGGCACGGCAGGTGATTCCGGAGTGTCCGGCATGTGATTCTGTCACCTCTGAGAGTTTGTTCTGGCATGCCCGGCAGGTGATACCACAGTGTCCGGCATTTGGTTCTGGCACCTCTGACAGGTGGTTCCGGGATGCCTGGCATGTGATTCCGGAGTGTCTGCCGAGTGGTTCTGGCGTGTCCAGCAGGTGTTTCCGGTCTTTCCGGCAGGTGGTTCTGGCGTGTCCGGCACGAGGTTCTGGCACGTCTGAGAGTTGGTTCCGGCATGCCCGACAGGTGATTCCGGAGTGTCCGCCACGTGGTTCTGGCGTACCCGGCAGGTGATTTTGGCGTGTCTGGCAGGTGTTTCTTGCAAGTCGAGCATGTGGCTCAGGCATGATCAGCAGGTGCTTCCGGCCTGTCCGGCACGTGGTTCTGGTGTGTCTGAGAGCTGGTTCTGGCATGTCCGGCAGATTATTCCGGAGTGTCCACCAAGTGGTTGTGGCATACCCGGCAGGTGATTTTAGCGTGTCAGGTAGGTGGTTCCGGCGAGTCGAGTTGGTGGTTCCGGCGTGCTCGGCAGGTGGTTCAGGCGGGTCTGGCAGGTGGTTTCGGTCTGTTCGGTGTGTGGTTCCGGCATCTCAGGCACATGGTTCTGGCACGTCTGATAGGTGGTTGCGGCCGGCCCGAGAGGTGTTTCCATGGTGTCCGCCAAGTGGTTCTGGCATAGCAGGCAGGTGACGTTGGCGTGACCGGCAGGTGGTTCCAGCCAGCCCGGCAGGTGATTCCGAAGTTTTCACCAAATGGTTGTGGCGTAGCCGTAATCTGATTTTTGCATGTCCAGCAGGTGGTTTTGGCGAGTCGAGCAGGTGGTTCTGGCGTGCACGGCAGGTGCTTCCGGTGTCATTGGCATGTGGTTCCGGCATGTCTGAGAGGTGGTTCCGCCATGCCCGGCAGGTGATTCCGGAGTGTTCGCCAAGTGGTTCTGGCGTAGCCGGCTGGTGATTTTGCATGGCCGGCAATGGTTCCGGCGAGTCGAGCCGGTGGTTCCGGCATGTCCGGCAGGTGGTTCCGGCATGCCCGGCAGGTGATTCCGCAGTCTCCGGCATTTGGTCCTGGCACCTCTGAGAGGTGGAACAGGCATGCCCGACAGGTGATTCCGGAGTGTTCGCCAAGTGGTTCTGGCGTTGCCGGCAGGTCATTTTGCATGTCTAGCTGTGGTTCCGGCGAGTCGAGCCGGTGGTTCCGGCGTAGCCGGCAGTTGCTCTTGGCGTGTCCACTAGGTGGTTCTGGGGAGTGGAGCAGCTGGTTCCGGCATACTCGGCAGGTGGTACCGGCGTGTCCAGAACATGGTTCTGGCAAGTCTGAGAGGTGGTTCCGGCACGCCCGACAGGTGATTCCGGAGCGTCCGCCAAGTGTTTCTGGCGTACCCGGCAGGTGATTTTGGCATGTCCGACAGGTGTTTCTTGCGAGTCGAGCAGGTGGCTCAGGCATGCTCAGCTGGTGCTTCCGGCGTCTCTGGCACGTGGTTCTGGTGTGTCTGAGAGCTGGTTCTGGCATGTCCGGCAGATGATTCCGGAGTGTCCACCAAGTGGTTCTGGTATACCTGGCAGGTGATTTCGGCATTTCAGGAAGGTGGTTCCGGCAAGTTGAGCAGGTGGATCAGGCGTGCTCGCCAGGGGGTTCATGCGGGTCTGGCAGGTGGTTTCGGTCTGTTCGGGGAGTGGTTCCGGCATCTCAGGCACATGGTTCTGGCACGTATGATAGGTGGTTCCGGCCGGCCCGACAGGTGTTTCCATGGTGTCCGCCAAGTGGTTCTGGCATAGCTGGCAGGTGATGTTGGCGTAACCGGCAGGTGGTTCCAGACAGCCCGGCAGGTGATTCCGAAGTGTTCACCAAATGCTTGTGGAGTAGCCGGAAGTTGATTTTGGCATGTCCAGCAGGTGGTTTTGGCGAGTCGAGCAGGTGGTTCTGGCGTGCTCGGCAGGTGCTTCCGGTGTCATCGGCATGTGGTTCCGGCATGTCTGAGAGGTGGTTCCGCCATGCCCGGCAGGTGATTCCGGAGTGTTCCCCAAGTGGTTCTGGCATAGCCGGCAGGTGATTTTGCATGTCCGGCAATGGTTCCGGCGAGTCGAGCCGCTGGTTCCGGCATGTCCGGCAGGTGGTTCCGGCATGCCCGGCAGGTGATTCCGGAGTGTCCGGCATGTGGTTCTGGCACCTCTGAGAGGTGGTTCCGGCATGCCCGGCAGGTGGTTCCGGCGTGTCTGCCGAGTGGTTCTGGCGTAGTCGGCAGGTGATTGTGGCGTGTCCAGCAGGTGGTTCTGAGGAGTGGATCAGGTGGTTCCGGCATACTCGGCAGGTGGTACCGGCGTGTCCGGAACATGGTTCTGGCAAGTCTGAGAGGTGGTTCCGGCATGCCCGACAGGTGATTCCGGAGTGTTCGCCAACTGGTTCTGGCGTAGCCGGCAGGTCATTTTGCATGTCCGGGGGTGGTTCCGGCGAGTCGAGCCGGTGGTTCTGGCGTGTCCAGCAGGTGGTTCTGGCGTGACCGGCACGAGGTTCTGGCACGTCTGAGAGTTGGTTCCGGCATGCCCGACAGGTGATTCCGGAGTGTCCGCCACGTGGTTCTGGCGTACCCGGCAGGTGATTTTGGCGTGTCTGGCAGGTGTTTCTTGCAAGTCGAGCATTAGGCTCAGGCATGCTCAGCAGGTGCTTCCGGCGTGTCTGGCACATGGTTCTGGTGTGTCTGAGAGCTGGTTCTGGCATGTCCGGCAGATTATTCCGGAGTGTCCACCAAGTGGTTGTGGCATACCCGGCAGGTGATTTTAGCGTGTCAGGTAGGTGGTTCCGGCGAGTCGAGTTGGTGGTTCCGGCGTGCTCGGCAGGTGGTTCAGGCGGGTCTGGCAGGTGGTTTCGGTCTGTTCGGGGTGTGGTTCCGGCGTCTCAGGCACATGGTTCTGGCACGTCTGATAGGTGGTTCCGGCCGGCCCGACAGGTGTTTCCATGGTGTCCGCCAAGTGGTTCTGGCATAGCTGGCAGGTGATGTTTGTGTGACCGGCACATGGTTCCAGAAAGCCCGGCAGGTGATTCCGAAGAGTTCACCAAATGGTTGTGGCCTAGCCGGCAGGTGATTTCGGCGTGTCCTGCAGGTGGTTTTGGCGAGTCAAGCAGGTCGTTCTGGCGTGCTCGGCAGGTGCTTGCGGTTTCATTGGCATGTGGTTCCGGCATGTCTGAGAGGTGGTTCCGCCATGCCCGGCAGGTGATTCCGGAGTGTTCGCCAAGTGGTTCTGGCGTAGCCGGCAGGTGATTTTGCATGTCCGGCAATGGTTCCGGCGAGTCGAGCCGGTGGTTCTGGCAAGTCCGACTGGTGATTCCGGCATGTCCAGCAGGTGGTTCTGAGAAGTGGATCAGGTGGTTCCGGCAGGCACGGCAGGTGATTCCGGAGTGTCCGGCATGTGATTCTGTCACCTCTGAGAGGTTGTTCTGGCATGCCCGGCAGGTGATACCACAGTGTCCGGCATTTGGTTCTGGCACCTCTGACAGGTGGTTCCGGGATGCCTGGCATGTGATTCCGGAGTGTCTGCCGAGTGGTTCTGGCATGTCCAGCAGGTGTTTCCGGTCTTTCCGGCAGGTGGTTCTGGCGTGTCCGGCACGAGGTTCTGGCACGTCTGAGAGTTGGTTCCGGCATGCCCGACAGGTGATTCCGGAGTGTCCGCCACGTGGTTCTGGCGTACCCGGCAGGTGATTTTGGCGTGTCTGGCAGGTGTTTCTTGCAAGTCGAGCATGTGGCTCAGGCATGATCAGCAGGTGCTTCCGGCCTGTCCGGCACGTGGTTCTGGTGTGTCTGAGAGCTGGTTCTGGCATGTCCGGCAGATGATTCCGGAGTGTCCACCAAGTGGTTGTGGCATACCCGGCAGGTGATTTTAGCGTGTCAGGTAGGTGGTTCCAGCGAGTCGAGTAGGTGGTTCCGGCGTGCTCGGCAGGTGGTTCAGGTGGGTCTGGCAGGTGGTTTCGGTCTGTTCGGGGAGTGGTTCCGGCATCTCAGGCACATGGTTCTGGCACGTCTGATAGGTGGTTCCGGCCGGCCCGACAGGTGTTTCCATGGTGTCCGCCAAGTGGTTCTGGCATAGCTGGCAGGTGATGTTGGCGTGACCGGCAGGTGGTTCCACTCAGCCCGGCAGGTGATTCCGAAGTGTTCACCAAATGCTTGTGGAGTAGCCGGAAGTTGATTTTGGCATGTCCAGCAGGTGGTTTTGGCGAGTCGAGCAGGTGGTTCTGGCGTGCTCGGCAGGTGCTTCCTGTGTCATCGGCATGTGGTTCCGGCATGTCTGAGAGGTGGTTCCGCCATGCCCGGCAGGTGATTCCGGAGTGTTCCCCAAGTGGTTCTGGCATAGCCGGCAGTTGATTTTGCATGTCCGGCAATGGTTCCGGCGAGTCGAGCCGCTGGTTCCGGCATGTCCGGCAGGTGGTTCCGGCATGCCCGGCAGGTGATTCCGGAGTGTCCGGCATGTGGTTCTGGCACCTCTGAGAGGTGGTTCCGGCATGCCCGGCAGGTGGTTGCGGCGTGTCTGCCGACTGGTTCTGGCGTAGTCGGCAGGTGATTGTGGCGTGTCCAGCAGGTGGTTCTGAGGAGTGGATCAGGTGGTTCCGGCATACTCTGCAGGTGGTACCGGCGTGTCCGGGACATGGTTCTGGCAAGTCTGAGATGTGGTTCCGGCATGCCCGACAGGTGATTCCGGAGTTTCCGGCATGTGGTCCTGGCACCTCTGAGAGGTGGTTCCGGCATGCCCGGCAGGTGATTCCGGAGTGTTCGCCAAGTGGTTCTGGCGTAGCCGGCAGGTCATTTTGCATGTCCGGGGGTGGTTCCGGCGAGTCGAGCCGGTGGTTCTGGCGTGTCCAGCAGGTGGTTCTGGCGTGACCGGCACGAGGTTCTGGCACGTCTGAGAGTTGGTTCTGGCATGCCCGACAGGTGATTCCGGAGTGTCCGCCACGTGGTTCTGGCGTACCCGGCAGGTGATTTTGGCGTGTCTGGCAGGTTTTTCTTGCAAGTCGAGCATGTGGCTCAGGCATGCTCAGCAGGTGCTTCCGGCGTGTCTGGCACGTGGTTCTGGTGTGTCTGAGAGCTGGTTCTGGCATGTCCGGCAGATGATTCCGGAGTGTCCACCAAGTGGTTGTGGCATACCTGGCAGGTGATTTTAGCGTGTCAGGTAGGTGGTTCCAGCGAGTCGAGTAGGTGGTTCCGGCGTGCTCGGCAGGTGGTTCAGGCGGGTCTGGCAGGTGGTTTCGGTCTGTTCGGGGTGTGGTTCCGGCGTCTCAGGCACATGGTTCTGGCACGTCTGATAGGTGGTTCCGGCCGGCCCGACAGGTGTTTCCATGGTGTCCGCCAAGTGGTTCTGGAATAGCAGGCAGGTGACGTTGGCGTGACCGGCAGGTGGTTCCAGCCAGCCCGGCAGGTGATTCCGAAGTTTTCACCAAATGGTTGTGGCGTAGCCGGAATCTGATTTTTGCATGTCCAGCAGGTGGTTTTGGCGAGTCGAGCAGGTGGTTCTGGCGTGCTCGGCAGGTGCTTCCGGTGTCATTGGCATGTGGTTCCGGCATGTCTGAGAGGTGGTTCCGCCATGCCCGGCAGGTGATTCCGGAGTGTTCGCCAAGTGGTTCTGGCGTAGCCGGCAGGTGATTTTGCATGGCCGGCAATGGTTCCGGCGAGTCGAGCCGGTGGTTCCGGCATGTCCGGCAGGTGGTTCCGGCATGCCCGGCAGGTGATTCCGCAGCCTCCGGCATTTGGTCCTGGCACCTCTGAGAGGTGGTTCAGGCATGCCCGACAGGTGATTCCGGAGTGTTCGCCAAGTGGTTCTGGCGTTGCCGGCAGGTCATTTTGCATGTCTAGCGGTGGTTCCAGTGAGTCGAGCCGGTGGTTCCGGCGTAGCCGGCAGTTGCTCTTGGCGTGTCCACTAGGTGGTTCTGGGGAGTGGATCAGCTGGTTCCGGCATACTCGGCAGGTGGTACCGGCGTGTCCAGAACATGGTTCTGGCAAGTCTGAGAGGTGGTTCCGGCACGCCCGACAGGTGATTCCGGAGCGTCCGCCAAGTGTTTCTGGCGTACCCGGCAGGTGATTTTGGCATGTCCGACTGGTGTTTCTTGCGAGTCGAGCAGGTGGCTCAGGCATGCTCAGCTGGTGCTTCCGGCGTCTCTGGCACGTGGTTCTGGTGTGTCTGAGAGCTGGTTCTGGCATGTCCGGCAGATGATTCCGGAGTGTCCACCAAGTGGTTCTGGTATACCTGGCAGGTGATTTTGGCATTTCAGGAAGGTGGTTCCGGCAAGTTGAGCAGGTGGATCAGGCGTGCTCGCCAGGGGGTTCATGCGGGTCTGGCAGGTGGTTTCGGTCTGTTCGGGGAGTGGTTCCGGCATCTCAGGCACATGGTTCTGGCACGTATGATAGGTGGTTCCGGCCGGCCGGACAGGTGTTTCCATGGTGTCCGCCAAGTGGTTCTGGCATAGCTGGCAGGTGATGTTGGCGTAACCGGCAGGTGGTTCCAGACAGCCTGGCAGGTGATTCCGAAGTGTTCACCAAATGCTTGTGGAGTAGCCGGAAGTTGATTTTGGCATGTCCAGCCGGTGGTTTTGGCGAGTCGAGCAGGTGGTTCTGGCGTGCTCGGCAGGTGATTCCGGTGTCATCGGCATGTGGTTCCGGCATGTCTGAGAGGTGATTCCGCCATGACCGGCAGGTGATTCCGGAGTGTTCCCCAAGTGGTTCTGGCATAGCCGGCAGGTGATTTTGCATGTCCGGCAATGGTTCCGGCGAGTCGAGCCGCTGGTTCCGGCATGTCCGGCAGGTGGTTCCGGCATGCCCGGCAGGTGATTCCGGAGTGTCCGGCATGTGGTTCTGGCACCTCTGAGAGGTGGTTCCGGCATGCCCGGCAGGTGGTTCCGGCGTGTCTGCCGAGTGGTTCTGGCGTAGTCGGCAGGTGATTGTGGCGTGTCCAGCAGGTGGTTCTGAGGAGTGGATCAGGTGGTTCCGGCATACTCGGCAGGTGGTACCGGCGTGTCCGGAACATGGTTCTGGCAAGTCTGAGAGGTGGTTCCGGCATGCCCGACAGGTGATTCCGGAGTGTTCGCCAAGTGGTTCTGGCGTAGCCGGCAGGTCATTTTGCATGTCCGGGGGTGGTTCCGGCGAGTCGCGCCGGTGGTTCTGGCGTGTCCAGCAGGTGGTTCTGGCGTGACCGGCACGAGGTTCTGGCACGTCTGAGAGTTGGTTCCGGCATGCCCGACAGGTGATTCCGGAGTGTCCGCCACGTGGTTCTGGCGTACCCGGCAGGTTATTTTGGCGTGTCTGGCAGGTGTTTCTTGCAAGTCGAGCATTTGGCTCAGGCATGCTCAGCAGGTGCTTCCGGCGTGTCAGGCACATGGTTCTGGTGTGTCTGAGAGCTGGTTCTGGCATGTCCGGCAGATGATTCCGGAGTGTCCACCAAGTGGTTGTGGCATACCTGGCAGGTGATTTTAGCGTGTCAGGTAGGTGGTTCCAGCGAGTCGAGTAGGTGGTTCCGGCGTGCTCGGCAGGTGGTTCAGGCGGGTCTGGCAGGTGGTTTCGGTCTGTTCGGGGTGTGGTTCCGGCGTCTCAGGCACATGGTTCTGGCACGTCTGATAGGTGGTTCCGGCCGGCCCGACAGGTGTTTCCATGGTGTCCGCCAAGTGGTTCTGGCATAGCTGGCAGGTGATGTTTGTGTGACCGGCACATGGTTCCAGAAAGCCCGGCAGGTGATTCCGAAGAGTTCACCAAATGGTTGTGGCCTAGCCGGCAGGTGATTTCGGCGTGTCCTGCAGGTGGTTTTGGCGAGTCAAGCAGGTCGTTCTGGCGTGCTCGGCAGGTGCTTGCGGTTTCATTGGCATGTGGTTCCGGCATGTCTGAGAGGTGGTTCCGCCATGCCCGGCAGGTGATTCCGGAGTGTTCGCCAAGTGGTTCTGGCGTAGCCGGCAGGTGATTTTGCATGTCCGGCAATGGTTCCGGCGAGTCGAGCCGGTGGTTCTGGCAAGTCCGGCTGGTGATTCCGGCATGTCCAGCAGGTGGTTCTGAGAAGTGGATCAGGTGGTTCCGGCAGGCACGGCAGGTGATTCCGGAGTGTCCGGCATGTGATTCTGTCACCTCTGAGAGGTTGTTCTGGCATGCCCGGCAGGTGATACCACAGTGTCCGGCATTTGGTTCTGGCACCTCTGACAGGTGGTTCCGGGATGCCTGGCATGTGATTCCGGAGTGTCTGCCGAGTGGTTCTGGCGTGTCCAGCAGGTGTTTCCGGTCTTTCCGGCAGGTGGTTCTGGCGTGTCCGGCACGAGGTTCTGGCACGTCTGAGAGTTGGTTCCGGCATGCCCGACAGGTGATTCCGGAGTGTCCGCCACGTGGTTCTGGCGTACCCGGCAGGTGATTTTGGCGTGTCTGGCAGGTGTTTCTTGCAAGTCGAGCATGTGGCTCAGGCATGATCAGCAGGTGCTTCCGGCCTGTCCGGCACGTGGTTCTGGTGTGTCTGAGAGCTGGTTCTGGCATGTCCGGCAGATTATTCCGGAGTGTCCACCAAGTGGTTGTGGCATACCCGGCAGGTGATTTTAGCGTGTCAGGTAGGTGGTTCCGGCGAGTCGAGTTGGTGGTTCCGGCATGCTCGGCAGGTGGTTCAGGCGGGTCTGGCAGGTGGTTTCGGTCTGTTCGGTGTGTGGTTCCGGCATCTCAGGCACATGGTTCTGGCACGTCTGATAGGTGGTTCCGGCCGGCCCGACAGGTGTTTCCATGGTGTCCGCCAAGTGGTTCTGGAATAGCAGGCAGGTGACGTTGGCGTGACCGGCAGGTGGTTCCAGCCAGCCCGGCAGGTGATTCCGAAGTTTTCACCAAATGGTTGTGGCGTAGCCGGAATCTGATTTTTGCATGTCCAGCAGGTGGTTTTGGCGAGTCGAGCAGGTGGTTCTGGCGTGCTCGGCAGGTGCTTCCGGTGTCATTGGCATGTGGTTCCGGCATGTCTGAGAGGTGGTTCCGCCATGCCCGGCAGGTGATTCCGGAGTGTTCGCCAAGTGGTTCTGGCGTAGCCGGCAGGTGATTTTGCATGGCCGGCAATGGTTCCGGCGAGTCGAGCCGGTGGTTCCGGCATGTCCGGCAGGTGGTTCCGGCATGCCCGGCAGGTGATTCCGCAGCCTCCGGCATTTGGTCCTGGCACCTCTGAGAGGTGGTTCAGGCATGCCCGACAGGTGATTCCGGAGTGTTCGCCAAGTGGTTCTGGCGTTGCCGGCAGGTCATTTTGCATGTCTAGCGGTGGTTCCAGTGAGTCGAGCCGGTGGTTCCGGCGTAGCCGGCAGTTGCTCTTGGCGTGTCCACTAGGTGGTTCTGGGGAGTGGATCAGCTGGTTCCGGCATACTCGGCAGGTGGTACCGGCGTGTCCAGAACATGGTTCTGGCAAGTCTGAGAGGTGGTTCCGGCACGCCCGACAGGTGATTCCGGAGCGTCCGCCAAGTGTTTCTGGCGTACCCGGCAGGTGATTTTGGCATGTCCGACTGGTGTTTCTTGCGAGTCGAGCAGGTGGCTCAGGCATGCTCAGCTGGTGCTTCCGGCGTCTCTGGCACGTGGTTCTGGTGTGTCTGAGAGCTGGTTCTGGCATGTCCGGCAGATGATTCCGGAGTGTCCACCAAGTGGTTCTGGTATACCTGGCAGGTGATTTTGGCATTTCAGGAAGGTGGTTCCGGCAAGTTGAGCAGGTGGATCAGGCGTGCTCGCCAGGGGGTTCATGCGGGTCTGGCAGGTGGTTTCGGTCTGTTCGGGGAGTGGTTCCGGCATCTCAGGCACATGGTTCTGGCACGTATGATAGGTGGTTCCGGCCGGCCGGACAGGTGTTTCCATGGTGTCCGCCAAGTGGTTCTGGCATAGCTGGCAGGTGATGTTGGCGTAACCGGCAGGTGGTTCCAGACAGCCCGGCAGGTGATTCCGAAGTGTTCACCAAATGCTTGTGGAGTAGCCGGAAGTTGATTTTGGCATGTCCAGCCGGTGGTTTTGGCGAGTCGAGCAGGTGGTTCTGGCGTGCTCGGCAGGTGATTCCGGTGTCATCGGCATGTGGTTCCGGCATGTCTGAGAAGTGGTTCCGCCATGACCGGCAGGTGATTCCGGAGTGTTCCCCAAGTGGTTCTGGCATAGCCGGCAGGTGATTTTGCATGTCCGGCAATGGTTCCGGCGAGTCGAGCCGCTGGTTCCGGCATGTCCGGCAGGTGGTTCCGGCATGCCCGGCAGGTGATTCCGGAGTGTCCGGCATGTGGTTCTGGCACCTCTGAGAGGTGGTTCCGGCATGCCCGGCAGGTGGTTCCGGCGTGTCTGCCGAGTGGTTCTGGCGTAGTCGGCAGGTGATTGTGGCGTGTCCAGCAGGTGGTTCTGAGGAGTGGATCAGGTGGTTCCGGCATACTCGGCAGGTGGTACCGGCGTGTCCGGAACATGGTTCTGGCAAGTCTGAGAGGTGGTTCCGGCATGCCCGACAGGTGATTCCGGAGTGTTCGCCAAGTGGTTCTGGCGTAGCCGGCAGGTCATTTTGCATGTCCGGGGGTGGTTCCGGCGAGTCGCGCCGGTGGTTCTGGCGTGTCCAGCAGGTGGTTCTGGCGTGACCGGCACGAGGTTCTGGCACGTCTGAGAGTTGGTTCCGGCATGCCCGACAGGTGATTCCGGAGTGTCCGCCACGTGGTTCTGGCGTACCCGGCAGGTTATTTTGGCGTGTCTGGCAGGTGTTTCTTGCAAGTCGAGCATTTGGCTCAGGCATGCTCAGCAGGTGCTTCCGGCGTGTCAGGCACATGGTTCTGGTGTGTCTGAGAGCTGGTTCTGGCATGTCCGGCAGATGATTCCGGAGTGTCCACCAAGTGGTTGTGGCATACCTGGCAGGTGATTTTAGCGTGTCAGGTAGGTGGTTCCAGCGAGTCGAGTAGGTGGTTCCGGCGTGCTCGGCAGGTGGTTCAGGCGGGTCTGGCAGGTGGTTTCGGTCTGTTCGGGGTGTGGTTCCGGCGTCTCAGGCACATGGTTCTGGCACGTCTGATAGGTGGTTCCGGCCGGCCCGACAGGTGTTTCCATGGTGTCCGCCAAGTGGTTCTGGCATAGCTGGCAGGTGATGTTTGTGTGACCGGCACATGGTTCCAGAAAGCCCGGCAGGTGATTCCGAAGAGTTCACCAAATGGTTGTGGCCTAGCCGGCAGGTGATTTCGGCGTGTCCTGCAGGTGGTTTTGGCGAGTCAAGCAGGTCGTTCTGGCGTGCTCGGCAGGTGCTTGCGGTTTCATTGGCATGTGGTTCTGGCATGTCTGAGAGGTGGTTCCGCCATGCCCGGCAGGTGATTCCGGAGTGTTCGCCAAGTGGTTCTGGCGTAGCCGGCAGGTGATTTTGCATGTCCGGCAATGGTTCCGGCGAGTCGAGCCGGTGGTTCTGGCAAGTCCGGCTGGTGATTCCGGCATGTCCAGCAGGTGGTTCTGAGAAGTGGATCAGGTGGTTCCGGCAGGCACGGCAGGTGATTCCGGAGTGTCCGGCATGTGATTCTGTCACCTCTGAGAGGTTGTTCTGGCATGCCCGGCAGGTGATACCACAGTGTCCGGCATTTGGTTCTGGCACCTCTGACAGGTGGTTCCGGGATGCCTGGCATGTGATTCCGGAGTGTCTGCCGAGTGGTTCTGGCGTGTCCAGCAGGTGTTTCCGGTCTTTCCGGCAGGTGGTTCTGGCGTGTCCGGCACGAGGTTCTGGCACGTCTGAGAGTTGGTTCCGGCATGCCCGACAGGTGATTCCGGAGTGTCCGCCACGTGGTTCTGGCGTACCCGGCAGGTGATTTTGGCGTGTCTGGCAGGTGTTTCTTGCAAGTCGAGCATGTGGCTCAGGCATGATCAGCAGGTGCTTCCGGCCTGTCCGGCACGTGGTTCTGGTGTGTCTGAGAGCTGGTTCTGGCATGTCCGGCAGATTATTCCGGAGTGTCCACCAAGTGGTTGTGGCATACCCGGCAGGTGATTTTAGCGTGTCAGGTAGGTGGTTCCGGCGAGTCGAGTTGGTGGTTCCGGCATGCTCGGCAGGTGGTTCAGGCGGGTCTGGCAGGTGGTTTCGGTCTGTTCGGTGTGTGGTTCCGGCATCTCAGGCACATGGTTCTGGCACGTCTGATAGGTGGTTCCGGCCGGCCCGACAGGTGTTTCCATGGTGTCCGCCAAGTGGTTCTGGAATAGCAGGCAGGTGACGTTGGCGTGACCGGCAGGTGGTTCCAGCCAGCCCGGCAGGTGATTCCGAAGTTTTCACCAAATGGTTGTGGCGTAGCCGGAATCTGATTTTTGCATGTCCAGCAGGTGGTTTTGGCGAGTCGAGCAGGTGGTTCTGGCGTGCTCGGCAGGTGCTTCCGGTGTCATTGGCATGTGGTTCCGGCATGTCTGAGAGGTGGTTCCGCCATGCCCGGCAGGTGATTCCGGAGTGTTCGCCAAGTGGTTCTGGCGTAGCCGGCAGGTGATTTTGCATGGCCGGCAATGGTTCCGGCGAGTCGAGCCGGTGGTTCCGGCATGTCCGGCAGGTGGTTCCGGCATGCCCGGCAGGTGATTCCGCAGTCTCCGTCATTTGGTCCTGGCACCTCTGAGAGGTGGTTCAGGCATGCCCGACAGGTGATTCCGGAGTGTTCGCCAAGTGGTTCTGGCGTAGCCGGCAGGTCATTTTGCATGTCCAGCGGTGGTTCCGGCGAGTCGATCCGGTGGTTCCGGCGTAGCCGGCAGTTGCTCTTGGCGTGTCCACTAGGTGGTTCTGGGGAGTGGATCAGCTGGTTCCGGCATACTCGGCAGGTGGTACCGGCGTGTCCAGAACATGGTTCTGGCAAGTCTGAGAGGTGGTTCCGGCACGCCCGACAGTGATTCCGGAGCGTCCGCCAAGTGTTTCTGGCGTACCCGGCAGGTGATTTTGGCATGTCCGACAGGTGTTTCTTGCGAGTCGAGCAGGTGGCTCAGGCATGCTCAGCTGGTGCTTCCGGCGTCTCTGGCACGTGGTTCTGGTGTGTCTGAGAGCTGGTTCTGGCATGTCCGGCAGATGATTCCGGAGTGTCCACCAAGTGGTTCTGGTATACCTGGCAGGTGATTTTGGCGTGTCAGGAAGGTGGTTCCGGCTAGTTGAGCAGGTGGATCAGGCGTGCTCGCCAGGGGGTTCATGCGGGTCTGGCAGGTGGTTTCGGTCTGTTCGGGGAGTGGTTCCGGCATCTCAGGCACATGGTTCTGGCACGTCTGAGAGGTGGTTCCGGCCGGCCGGAGAGGTGTTTCCAGAGTGTCCGCCAAGTGGTTCTGGCGTAGGTGAAAGGCGACGTTGGCGTGACCGGTAGGTGGTTCCAGCCAGCCCGGAGGTGATTCCAGAGTGTCTGCGGTGTGGTTCTGGCGTAGCTGGCAGGTGATTTTGGCGTGTCCAGCAGGTGGTTCCGGCGAGATCGGCAGGTGGTACCAGCGTGTCCGGAACATGGTTCTGGCATGGCTGAGAGATGGTTCCGTCATGCCCGGCAGGTGAATCCGGAGTGTCCGGCATGTGGTTCTGGCACCTCTGAGATGTGGTTCCCCCATGCCCGGCAGGTGATTCCGGAGTGTTCGGCATGCGGTTCTGGCACCTCTGAGAGGTGGTTCCAGCATGCCCGGCAGGTGTTTCCGGAGTGTCTGCCTAGTGGTTCTGGCGTAGTCGGCAGGTGATTCTGGCGTGTCAAGCAGGTGGTTCTGGGGAGTGGATCAGGTGGTTCCGGCATTCTCGGCAGGTGGTACCGGCGTGTCCGGAACATGGTTCTGGCAAGTCTGAGAGGCGGTTCCGGCATGCCCGACAGGTGATTCCGGAGTGTTCGCCAAGTGGTTCTGGCGTAGCCGGCAGGTCATTTTGCATGTCCGGCGGTGGTTCCGCGAGTCGAGCCGGTGGTTCCGGTGTGTCCAGCAGGTGGTTCTGGCGTGACCGGCACGAGGTTCTGGCACGTCTGAGAGTTGGTTCCGGCATGCCCGACAGGTGATTCCGGAGTGTCCGCCACGTGGTTCTGGCGTACCCGTCAGGTGATTTTGGCGTGTCTGGCAGGTGTTTCTTGCAAGTCGAGCATTTGGCTCAGGCATGCTCAGCAGGTGCTTCCGGCGTGTCTGGCAGGTGGTTCTGGTGTGTCTGAGAGCTGGTTCTGGCGTGTCTGGCAGATGATTCCGGAGTGTCCACCAAGTGGTTGTGGCATACCCGGCAGGTGATTTTAGCGTGTCAGGTAGGTGGTTCCAGCGAGTCGAGTAGGTGGTTCCGGCGTGCTCGGCAGGTGGTTCAGGCGGGTCTGGCAGGTGGTTTCGGTCTGTTCGGTGTCTGGTTCCGGCATCTCAGGCACATGGTTCTGGCACGCCTGATAGCTGGTTCCGGCCGGCCCGACAGGTGTTTCCATGGTGTCCGCCAAGTGGTTCTGGCATAGCTGGCAGGTGATGTTGGCGTGACCGGCAGGTGGTTCCAGACAGCCCGGCAGGTGATTCCGAAGTGTTCACCAAATGCTTGTGGAGTACCCGGAAGTTGATTTTGGCATGTCCAGCACGTGGTTTTGGCGAGTCGAGCAGGTGGTTCTGGCGTGCTCGGCAGGTGCTTCCGGTGTCATCGGCATGTGGTTCCGGCATGTCTGAGAGGTGGTTCCGCCATGCCCGGCAGGTGATTCCGGAGTGTCCACCAAGTGGTTCTGGTAGACCTGGCAGGTGATTTTGGCGTGTCTGGAAGGTGGTTCCGGCTAGTTGAGCAGGTGGATCAGGCGTGCTCGCCAGGGGGTTCAGGCGGGTCTGGCAGGTGGTTTCGGTCTGTTCGGGGAGTGGTTCCGGCATCTCAGGCACATGGTTATGACACGTCTGAGAGGTGTTTCCGGCCGGCCGGAGAGGTGTTTCCGGAGTGTCCGCCTTGTCGTTCTGGCGTAGCTGAAAGGTGATGTTGGCGTGACCGGCAGGTGGTTCCAGCCAGCCCGGCAGGTGATTCCGGAGTGTCTGCCGAGTGGTTCTGGCGTAGCCGGCAGGTGATTTTGGCGTGTCCAGCAGGTGGTTCCGGCGAGCTCGGCAGGTGGTACCGGCGTGTCCGGAACACGGTTCTGGCACATCTGAGAGATGGTTCCGGCATGCCCGGCAGGTTACTCCGGAGTGTCCGGCATGTGGTTCTGGCACCTCTGAGAGGTGGTTCTGGCATGCCCGGCAGGTGATACCGGAGTGTCCAGCATTTGGTTCTTGCACCTGTGAGATATGGTTCCGGCATGTCCAGCAGGTGATTCCGGAGTGTCCGGCATGTGGTTCTGGCACCTCTGAGAGGTGGTTCCGGCATGCCCGGCAGGTGATACCGTAGTGTTCGCAAAGTGGTTCTGGCGTAGCCGGCAGGTGATTTTGCATGTCCGGCAATGGTTCCGGCGAGTCGAGCCGGTGGTTCCGGAATGTCCGGCAGGTGGTTCCGGCATGTCCGGCAGGTGGTTCCGGCATGTCCAGCACGTGGTTCGAGCATGCCCGGCAGGTGATTCCGGAGTGTCCGGCATGTGGTTCTGGCAGCTCTGAGAGGTGGTTCCGGAATGCCTGGCCTGTGATTCCGGAGTGTCTGCCGACTGGTTCTGGCGTAGCCGGCAGTTGATTTTGGCGTGACCACTAGGTGGTTCTGGGGAGTGGATCAGCTGGTTCCGGCATACTCGGCAGGTGGTACCGGCGTGTCCAGAACATGGTTCTGGCAAGTCTGAGAGGAGGTTCCGGCACGCCCGACAGGTGATTCCGGAGTGTTCCCCAAGTGGTTCTGGCATAGCCGGCAGGTGATTTTGCATGTCCGGCAATGGTTCCGGCGAGTCGAGCCGGTGGTTCCGGCGTGTCCAGCAGGTGTTTCCGGGGTGCCCAGCAGGTGGTTCCGGAGTGTCTGCCGAGTGGTTCTGGCGTAGCCGGCAGGTGATTCTGGGGTGTCCAGCAGGTGGTTCTGGGGAGTGGATCAGCTGGTTCTGGCATACTCGGCAGGTGGTACCGGTGTGTCCGAAACATGGTTCTGGCAAGTCTGAGAGGTGGTTCCGGCATGCCCCGCAGGTGGTTCCGGAGTGTCCAGCATGTGGTTCTGGCACCTCTGAGAGGTGGTTCCGACATGCCCGGCAGGTGATAACGGAGTTGCCGGCATGTGGTTCTGGCACCTCTGAGAGGTGGTTCCGGCATGCCCGTCAGGTGATTCCGGAGTGTTCGCAAACTGGTTCTGGCGTAGCCGGCAGGTCATATTGCTTGTCCGGCGGTGGTTCCGGCGAGTCGAGCCGGTGGTTCCGGCGTAGCCGGCAGTTGATTTTGGCGTGTCCACTAGGTGGTTCTGGGGAGTGGATCAGCTGGTTCCGGCATACTCGGCAGGTGGTCCTGGCGTGTCCAGAACATGGTTCTGGCAAGTCTGAGAGGTGGTTCCGGCACGCCCAACAGGTGATTCCGGAGCGTCCGCCAAGTGTTTCTGGCGTACCCGGCAGGTGATATTGGCATGTCCGACAGGTGTATCTTGCGAGTCGAGCAGGTGGTTCTGGCGTGCTCGGCAGGTGCTTCCGGTGTCATTGGCATGTGGTTCCGGCATGTCTGAGAGGTGGTTCCGGCATGCCCGGCAGGTGATTCCGGAGTGTCTGCCTTGAGGTTCTGGCGTAGCTGGCAGGTGATTTTGGCGTGTCCAGCAGGTGGTTCTGGCGAGCTCGGCAGGTGGTACCAGCGTGTCCGGAACATGGTTCTGGCACGTCTGAGAGATGGTTCCGGCATGCCCGGCAGGTGATTCCGGAGTGTCCGGCATGTGGTTCTGGCACCTCTGAGAGGTGGTTCCGGCATGCCCGGCAGGTGGTTCCGGAGTGTCTGCCGAGTGGTTCTGGCGTAGTCGGCAGGTGATTCTGGCGTGTCCAGCAGGTGGTTCTGGGGAGTGGATCAGGTGGTTCCGGCATACTCGGCAGGTGGTACCAGCGTGTCCGGAACATGGTTCTGGGAAGTCTGAGAGGTGGTTCCGGCATGCCCGACAGGTGATTCCGGAGTGTTCGCCAAGTGGTTCTGGCGTAGCCATCAGGTCATTTTGCATGTCCGGCGGTGGTTCCGGCGAGTCGAGCCGGTGGTTCCGGCATGTCCGGCAGGTATTTCCGGGCTGTCCGGCAGGTGGTTGTGGCGTGTCCGGCACGAGGTTCTGGCACGTCGGAGAGTTGGTTCCGGCATGCCCGAACGGTGATTCCGGAGTGTCTGGCATGTGGTTCTGGCACCTCTGAGAGGTGGTTACGGCATGCACGGCAGGTGATACCGGAGTCCCCGGCATTTGGTTCTGGCACCTCTGAGAGGTGGTTCCGGAATTCCTGGCCTGTGATTCCGGAGTGTCTGCCGAGTGGTTCTGGCGTAGCCGGCAGTTGATTTTGGCGTGTCCACTAGGTGGTTCTGGGGAGTGGATCAGCTGGTTCCGGCATACTCGGCAGGTGGTACCGGCGTGTCCAGAACATGGTTCTGGCACGTCTGAGAGGAGGTTCCGGCACGCCCGACAGGTGATTCCGGAGCGTCCGCCAAGTGTTTCTGGCGTACCCGGCAGGTGATATTGGCATGTCCGACAGGTGTATCTTGCGAGTCGAGCAGGTGGTTCTGGCGTGCTCGGCAGGTGCTTCCGGTGTCATTGGCATGTGGTTCCGGCATGTCTGAGAGGTGGTTCCGGCATGCCCGGCAGGTGGTTCCGGAGAGTCTGCCGAGTGGTTCTGGAGCCAGCCCGGCAGGTGATTCCGAAGAGTTCACCAAATGGTTGTGGCGTAGCCGGCAGGTTATTTTGGCGTGTCAGGAAGTTGGTTCCGGCTAGTTGAGCAGGTGGATCAGGCGTGCTCGCCAGGGGGTTCAGGCGGGTCTGGCAGGTGGTTTCGGTCTGTTCGGGGAGTGGTTCCGGCATCTTAGGCACATGGTTCTGGCACGTCTGAGAGGTGGTTCCGGCCAGCCGGAGAGGTGTTTCCGGAGTGTCCGCCAAGTGGTTCTGGCGTAGCTGAAAGGTGATGTTGGCGTGACTGGCAGGTGGTTCCAGGCAGCCCGGCACGTGATTCCGGAGTGTCTGCCGTGTCGTTCTGGCGTAGCTGGCAGGTGATTTTGGCGTGTCCAGCAGGTGGTTCTGGTGAGCTCAGCAGGTGGTACCAGCGTGTCCGGAACATGGTTCTGGCACGTCTGAGAGATGGTTCCGGCATGCCCGGCAGGTGATTCCGGAGTGTCCGACATGTGGTTTTGGCACCTGTGAGAGGTGGTTCCGGCATGCCCGGAAGGTGGTTCCGGAGTGTCTACCGAGTGGTTCTGGTGTAGTCGGCAGGTGATTCTGGCGTGTCCAGCAGGTGGTTCTGGGGAGTGGATCAGGTGGTTCCGGCATACTCTGCAGGTGGTACCGGCGTGTCCGGAGCATGGTTCTGGCAAGTCTGAGAGGTGGTTCCGGCATGCCGGACAGTTGATTCCGGAGTGTTCGCCAAGTGGTTCTGGTGTAGCCGGCTGGTCATTTTGCATGTCAGGCGGTGGTTCCGGCGAGTCGAGCCGGTGGTTCCGGCGTGTCCGGCAGGTGGATCTGGCGTGACCGGCACGAGGTTCTGGCACGTCTGAGAGTTGGTTCCGGCATGCCCGACAGGTGATTCCGGAGTGTCCGCCACGTGGTTCTGGCGTACCCGGCAGGTGATTTTGGTGTGTCTGGCAGGTGTTTCTTGCAAGTCGAGCATTTGGCTCAGGCATGCTCAGCAGGTGCTTCCAGCGTGTCTGGCACGTGGTTCTGGTGTGTCTGAGATCTGGTTCTGGCATGTCCGGCAGATGATTCCGGATTGTCCACCAAGTGGTTGTGGCATACCCGGCCGGTGATTTTAGCATGTCAGGTAGGTGGCTCCAGCGAGTCGAGAAGGTGGTTCCAGTGTGCTCGGCAGGTGGTTCAGGCGGGTCTGGCAGGTGGTTTCGGTCTGTTCGGGGTGTGGTTCCAGCATCTCAGGCACATGGTTCTGGCTCGTCAGATAGGTGGTTCCGGCCGGCCCGACAGGTGTTTCCATGGTGTCCGCCAAGTGGTTCTGTCATAGCTGGCAGGTGATGTTGGCGTGACCGGCAGGTGGTTCCAGCCAGCCCGGCAGGTGATTCCGAAGTGTTCACCAAATGGTTGTGGCGTAGCCGGAAGGTGATTTTGGCGTGTCCAGAAGGTGGTTTTGGCGAGTCGAGCAGGTGATTCTGGCGTGCTCGGCAGGTGCTTCCGGTGTCATTGGCATGTGGTTCCGGCATGTGTGAGAAGTGGTTCCGCCATGCCCGGCAGGTGATTCCGGAGTGTTCCCCAAGTGGTTCTGGCATAGCCGACAGGTGATTTTGCATGTCCGGCAATGGTTCCGGCGAGTCGAGCCGGTGGTTCCGGCAAGTCCGGCAGGTGATTCCGGCATGTCCAGCAGGTTGTTCCGGCATGCCCGGCAGGTGATACCGGAGTGTCCGGCATTTGGTTCTGGCTCCTCTGAGAGGTGGTTCCGGATGCCTGGCATGTGATTCCGGAGTGTCTGCCTTGAGGTTCTGGCGTAGCTGGCAGGTGATTTTGGCGTGTCCAGCAGGTGGTTCTGGCGAGCTCGGCAGGTGGTACCAGCGTGTCCGGAACATGGTTCTGGCACGTCTGAGAGATGGTTCCGGCATGCCCGGCAGGTGATTCCGGAGTGTCCGGCATGTGGTTCTGGCACCTCTGAGAGGTGGTTCCGGCATGCCCGGCAGGTGGTTCCGGAGTGTCTGCCGAGTGGTTCTGGCGTAGTCGGCAGGTGATTCTGGCGTGTCCAGCAGGTGGTTGTGGGGAGTGGATCAGGTGGTTCCGGCATACTCGGCAGGTGGTACCAGCGTGTCCGGAACATGGTTCTGGGAAGTCTGAGAGGTGGTTCCGGCATGCCCGACAGGTGATTCCGGAGTGTTCGCCAAGTGGTTCTGGCGTAGCCGTCAGGTCATTTTGCATGTCCGGCGGTGGTTCCGGCGAGTCGAGCCGGTGGTTCTGGCATGTCCGGCAGGTATTTCCGGGCTGTCCGGCAGGTGGTTCTGGCGTGTCCGGCACGAGGTTCTGGCACGTCTGAGAGTTGGTTCCGGCATGCCCGAACGGTGATTCCGGAGTGTCTGGCATGTGGTTCTGGCACCTCTGAGAGGTGGTTACGGCATGCACGGCAGGTGATACCGGAGTCCCCGGCATTTGGTTCTGGCACCTCTGAGAGGTGGTTCTGGAATGCCTGGCCTGTGATTCCGGAGTGTCTGCCGAGTGGTTCTGGCATAGCCGGCAGTTGATTTTGGCGTGTCCACTAGGTGGTTCTGGGGAGTGGATCAGCTGGTTCCGGCATACTCGGCAGGTGGTACCGGCGTGTCCAGAACATGGTTCTGGCACGTCTGAGAGGAGGTTCCGGCACGCCCGACAGGTGATTCCGGAGCGTCCGCCAAGTGTTTCTGGCATACCCGGCAGGTGATATTGGCATGTCCGACAGGTGTATCTTGCGAGTCGAGCAGGTGGTTCTGGCGTGCTCGGCAGGTGCTTCCGGTGTCATTGGCATGTGGTTCCGGCATGTCTGAGAGGTGGTTCCGGCATGCCCGGCAGGTGGTTCCGGAGAGTCTGCCGAGTGGTTCTGGAGCCAGCCCGGCAGGTGATTCCGAAGAGTTCACCAAATGGTTGTGGCGTAGCCGGCAGGTTATTTTGGCGTGTCAGGAAGTTGGTTCCGGCTATTTGAGCAGGTGGATCAGGCGTGCTCGCCAGGGGGTTCAGGCGGGTCTGGCAGGTGGTTTCGGTCTGTTCGGGGAGTGGTTCCGGCATCTTAGGCACATGGTTCTGGCACGTCTGAGAGGTGGTTCCGGCCAGCCGGAGAGGTGTTTCCGGAGTGTCCGCCAAGTGGTTCTGGCGTAGCTGAAAGGTGATGTTGGCGTGACTGGCAGGTGGTTCCAGGCAGCCCGGCACGTGAATCCGGAGTGTCTGCCGTGTCGTTCTGGTGTAGCTGGCAGGTGATTTTGGCGTGTCCAGCAGGTGGTTCTGGTGAGCTCAGCAGGTGGTACCAGCGTGTCCGGAACATGGTTCTGGCACGTCTGAGAAATGGTTCCGGCATGCCCGGCAGGTGATTCCGGAGTGTCCGACATGTGGTTTTGGCACCTGTGAGAGGTGGTTCCGGCATGCCCGGAAGGTGGTTCCGGAGTGTCTACCGAGTGGTTCTGGCGTAGCCGGCAGGTGATTCTGGCGTGTCCAGCAGGTGGTTCTGGGGAGTGGATCAGGTGGTTCCGGCATACTCTGCAGGTGGTACCGGCGTGTCCGGAGCATGGTTCTGGCAAGTCTGAGAGGTGGTTCCGGCATGCCGGACAGTTGATTCCGGAGTGTTCGCCAAGTGGTTCTGGTGTAGCCGGCTGGTCATTTTGCATGTCAGGCGGTGGTTCCAGCGAGTCGAGCCGGTGGTTCCGGCGTGTCCGGCAGGTGGATCTGGCGTGACCGGCACGAGGTTCTGGCACGTCTGAGAGTTGGTTCCGGCATGCCCGACAGGTGATTCCGGAGTGTCCGCCACGTGGTTCTGGAGTACCCGGCAGGTGATTTTGGTGTGTCTGGCAGGTGTTTCTTGCAAGTCGAGCATTTGGCTCAGGCATGCTCAGCAGGTGCTTCCAGCGTGTCTGGCACGTGGTTCTGGTGTGTCTGAGATCTGGTTCTGGCATGTCCGGCAGATGATTCCGGATTGTCCACCAAGTGGTTGTGGCATACCCGGCCGGTGATTTTAGCATGTCAGGTAGGTGGCTCCAGCGAGTCGAGAAGGTGGTTCCAGTGTGCTCGGCAGGTGGTTCAGGCGGGTCTGGCAGGTGGTTTCGGTCTGTTCGGGGTGTGGTTCCAGCATCTCAGGCACATGGTTCTGGCTCGTCAGATAGGTGGTTCCGGCCGGCCCGACAGGTGTTTCCATGGTTTCCGCCAAGTGGTTCTGTCATAGCTGGCAGGTGATGTTGGCGTGACCGGCAGGTGGTTCCAGCCAGCCCGGCAGGTGATTCCGAAGTGTTCACCAAATGGTTGTGGCGTAGCCGGAAGGTGATTTTGGCGTGTCCAGAAGGTGGTTTTGGCGAGTCGAGCAGGTGATTCTGGCGTGCTCGGCAGGTGCTTCCGGTGTCATTGGCATGTGGTTCCGGCATGTGTGAGAAGTGGTTCCGCCATGCCCGGCAGGTGATTCCGGAGTGTTCCCCAAGTGGTTCTGGCATAGCCGACAGGTGATTTTGCATGTCCGGCAATGGTTCCGGCGAGTCGAGCCGGTGGTTCCGGCAAGTCCGGCAGGTGATTCCGGCATGTCCAGCAGGTTGTTCCGGCATGCCCGGCAGGTGATACCGGAGTGTCCGGCATTTGGTTCTGGCTCCTCTGAGAGGTGGTTCCGGATGCCTGGCATGTGATTCCGGAGTGTCTGCCGAGTGGTTCTGGCGTAGCCGGCAGTTGATTTTTGCGTGTCCAGGAAGTGGTTCTGGGGAGTGGATCAGGCGGTTCCGGCATACTCGGCAGGTGGTACCGGCGTGTCAGGAACATGGTTCTGGCAAGTCTGAGAGGTGGTTCTGGGATGCCCGACAGGTGATTCTGGAGTGTTCGCCAAGTGCTTCTGGCGTAGCCGACATGTCATTTTGCATGTCCGGCGGTGGTTCCGGCGAGTCGAGCCAGTGGTGCCGGCGTGTCCAGCAGGTGTTTCTGGTCTGTCCGGCAAGTGGTTCTGGCGTGTCCGGCACGAGGTTCTGGCACGTCTGAGAGTTGGTTCCAGCAAACCCGGCAGGTGATTCCGAAGAGTTCACCAAATGGTTGTGGCGTAGCCGGCAGGTGATTTTGGCGTGTCCAGCAGGTGGTTTTGGCGAGTCGAGCAGGTGGTTCTGGCATGCACGGCCGGTGCTTCCGGTGTCATTGACATGTGGTTCCGGCATGTCCGAGAGGTGGTTCCGGCATGCCCGGCAGGTGGTTCCGGAGAGTCTGCCGAGTGGTTCTGGATCCAGCCCAGCAGGTGATTCTGAAGAGTTCACCAAATGGTTGTGGCGTAGCCGGCAGGTGATTTTGGCGTGTCAGGAAGGTGGTTCCAGCTAGTTGAGCAGGTGGATCAGGCGTGCTCGCCAGTGGGTTCAGGCGGGTCTGGCAGGTGGTTTCGGTCTGTTCGGGGAGTGGTTCCGGCATCTCAGGCACATGGTTCTGACATGTCTGAGAGGTGTTTCCGGCCGGCCGGAGAGGTGTTTCCGGAGTGTCCGCCTTGTCGTTCTGGCGTAGCTGAAAGGTGATGTTGGCGTGACCGGCAGGTGGTTCCAGCCAGCCCGGCAGGTGATTCCGGAGTGTCTGCCTTGAGGTTCTGGCGTAGCTGGCAGGTGATTTTGGCGTGTCCAGCAGGTGGTTCTGGCGAGCTCGGCAGGTGGTACCAGCGTGTCCGGAACATGGTTCTGGCACGTCTGAGAGATGGTTCCGGCATGCCCGGCAGGTGATTCCGGAGTGTCCGGCATGTGGTTCTGGCACCTCTGAGAGGTGGTTCCGGCATGCCCGGCAGGTGGTTCCGGAGTGTCTGCCGAGTGGTTCTGGCGTAGTCGGCAGGTGATTCTGGCGTGTCCAGCAGGTGGTTCTTGGGAGAGGATCAGGTGGTTCCGGCATACTCGGCAGGTGGTACCGGCGTGTCCGGAACATGGTTCTGGCAAGTCTGAGAGGCGGTTCCGGCATGCCCGACAGGTGATTCCGGAGTGTTCGCCAAGTGGTTCTGGCGTAGCCGGCAAATCATTTTGCATGTCCGGCGGTGGTTCCGGCGAGTCGATCCGGTGGTTCCGGCATGCCCGGCAGGTGCTTCCGGCGTGTCCGGCACGTGGTTCTGGTGTGTCAGAGGGCTGGTTCTGGCATTTCCGGCAGATGATTCCGGAGTGTCCAGCATATGGTTCTGGCACCTCTGAGAGGTGGTTCCAGCATGCCCGGCAGGTGATACCGGAGTGTCCGGAATGTGGTTCTGGCACCTCTGAGAGGTGGTTCCGGCATGCCCGACAGGTGATTCCGGAGTGTTCGCCAAGTGGTTCTGGCGTAGCCGGCAGGTGATTTTGCATGTCCGGCAATGGTTCCGGCGAGTCGAGCCGGTGGTTCCGGCGTGTCCAGCAGGTGTTTCCGGTCTGTCCGGCAGGTGGTTCTGGCGTGTCCGGCTCGAGGTTCCGGCACGTCTGAGAGTTGGTTCCGGCATGCCCGACAGGTGATTCCGGAGTGTCCGGCATGTCGTTCTGGCACCTCTGAGAGGTGGTTCCGGAATGCCCGGCATGCGATTCCGGAATGTCTGCCAAGTGGTTCTGGCGTAGCCGGCAGTTGATTTTGGCGTGTCCACTAGGTGGTTCTGGGGAGTGAATCAGCTGGTTCCGGCATACTCGGCGGGTGGTACCGGCGTGTCCAGAACATGGTTCTGGCAAGTCTGAGAGGAGGTTCCGGCACGCCCGACAGGTGATTCCGGAGCGTCCGCCAAGTGTTTCTGGCATACCCGGCAGGTGATTTTGGCATGTCCGACAGGTGTATCTTGCGAGTCGAGCAGGTGGCTCAGGCATGCTCAGCTGGTGCTTCCGGCGTCTCTGGCACGTGGTTCTGGTGTGTCTGAGAGCTGGTTCTGGCATGTCCGGCAGATGATTCCGGAGTGTCCACCAAGTGGTTCTGGTAGACCTGGCAGGTGATTTTGGCGTGTCTGGAAGGTGGTTCCGGCTAGTTGAGCAGGTGGATCAGGCGTGCTCGCCAGGGGGTTCAGGCGGGTCTGGCAGGTGGTTTCGGTCTGTTCGGGGAGTGGTTCCGGCATCTCAGGCACATGGTTATGACACGTCTGAGAGGTGTTTCCGGCCGGCCGGAGAGGTGTTTCCGGAGTGTCCGCCTTGTCGTTCTGGCGTAGCTGAAAGGTGATGTTGGCGTGACCGGCAGGTGGTTCCAGCCAGCCCGGCAGGTGATTCCGGAGTGTCTGCCGAGTGGTTCTGGCGTAGCCGGCAGGTGATTTTGGCGTGTCCAGCAGGTGGTTCCGGCGAGCTCGGCAGGTGGTACCGGCGTGTCCGGAACACGGTTCTGGCACATCTGAGAGATGGTTCCGGCATGCCCGGCAGGTTACTCCGGAGTGTCCGGCATGTGGTTCTGGCACCTCTGAGAGGTGGTTCTGGCATGCCCGGCAGGTGATACCGGAGTGTCCAGCATTTGGTTCTTGCACCTGTGAGATATGGTTCCGGCATGTCCAGCAGGTGATTCCGGAGTGTCCGGCATGTGGTTCTGGCACCTCTGAGAGGTGGTTCCGGCATGCCCGGCAGGTGATACCGTAGTGTTCGCAAACTGGTTCTGGCGTAGCCGGCAGGTGATTTTGCATGTCCGGCAATGGTTCCGGCGAGTCGAGCCGGTGGTTCCGGAATGTCCGGCAGGTGGTTCCGGCATGTCCTGCAGGTGGTTCCGGCATGTCCAGCACGTGGTTCGAGCATGCCCGGCAGGTGATTCCGGAGTGTCCGGCATGTGGTTCTGGCAGCTCTGAGAGGTGGTTCCGGAATGCCTGGCCTGTGATTCCGGAGTGTCTGCCGACTGGTTCTGGCGTAGCCGGCAGTTGATTTTGGCGTGACCACTAGGTGGTTCTGGGGAGTGGATCAGCTGGTTCCGGCATACTCGGCAGGTGGTACCGGCGTGTCCAGAACATGGTTCTGGCAAGTCTGAGAGGAGGTTCCGGCACGCCCGACAGGTGATTCCGGAGTGTTCCCCAAGTGGTTCTGGCATAGCCGGCAGGTGATTTTGCATGTCCGGCAATGGTTCCGGCGAGTCGAGCCGGTGGTTCCGGCGTGTCCAGCAGGTGTTTCCGGGGTGTCCAGCAGGTGGTTCTGGCGTGTCCGGCACGAGGTTCTGGCACGTCTGAGAGTTGGTTCCGGCATGCCCGAAAGGTGATTCCGGAGTGTTCGCCAAGTGGTTCTGGCGTAGCCATCAGGTCATTTTGCATGTCCGGCGGTGGTTCCGGCGAGTCGAGCCGGTGGTTCCGGCATGTCCGGCAGGTATTTCCGGGCTGTCCGGCAGGTGGTTCTGGCGTGTCCGACACGAGGTTCTGGCACGTCTGAGAGTTGGTTCCGGCATGCCCGAATGGTGATTCCGGAGTGTCTGGCATGTGGTTCTGGCACCTCTGAGAGGTGGTTACGGCATGCACGGCAGGTGATACCGGAGTCCCCGGCATTTGGTTCTGGCACCTCTGAGAGGTGGTTCCGGAATGCCATGCATGTGATTCCGGAGTGTCTGCCGAGTGGTTCTGGCGTAGCCGGCAGTTGATTTTGGCGTGCCTACTAGGTGGTTCTTGGGAGTGGATCAGCTAGTTCCGGCATACTCGGCAGGTGGTACCGGCGTGTCCAGAACATGGTTCTGGCAAGTCTGAGAGGTGGTTCCGGCACGCCCGACAGGTGATTCCAGAGCGTCTGCCAAGTGTTTCTTGCGTACCCGGCAGGTGATTTTCGCCTGTCCTACAGGTGTATCTTGCGAGTCGAGCAGGTGGCTGAGGCATGCTCAGCTGGTGCTTCCGGCGTCTCTGGCACGTGGTTCTGGTGTTTCTGAGAGCTGGTTCTGGCATCTCCGGCAGATGATTCCGGAGTGTCCACCAAGTGGTTCTGGTATACCTGGCAGGTGATTTTGGTGTGTCAGGAAGGTGGATCTGGCTAGTTGAGCAGGTGGATCAGGCGTGCTCGCCATGGGGTTCAGGCGGGTCTGGCAGGTGGTTTCGGTCTGTTCTGGGAGTGGTTCCGGCATCTCAGGCTTATGGTTCTGGCATGTCTGAGAGGTGGTTCCGGCTGGCCCGACAGGTTTTTCCATGGTGTCCGCCAAGTGCTTCTGGCATAGCTCGCAGGTGATGTTGGCGTGACCAGCAGGTGGTTCCAGCCAGCCCGGCAGGTGATTCCGGAGTGTCTGCCGTGTGGTTCTGGCGTAGCTGGCAGGTGAATTTGGCGTGTCCAGCAGGGGGTTCCGGCCAGCTCGGCAGGTGGTACCAGCGTGTCCGGAACATGGTTCTGGCACGTCTGAGAGATGGTTCCGTCATGCCAGGCCGGTGATTCCGGAGTGTCCGGCATGTGGTTCTGGCACCTCTGAGAGGTGGTTCCGGCATGCCCGGCAGGTGATTCCGGAGTGTCCGGCATGTGTTTCTGACACCTCTGAGAGGTGGTTCCGGCATGCCCGGCAGGTGGTTCCGGAGTGTCTGCCGAGTGGTTCTTGCGTAGTCGGCAGGTGATTCTGGCGTGTCCAGCAGGTGGTTCTGAGGAGTGGATCAGGTGGTTCCGGCATACTCTGCAGGTGGTACCGGCGTGTCCGGAACATGGTTCTGGCAAGTCTGAGAGGCGGTTCCGGCATGCCCGACAGGTGATTCCGGAGTGTTCGCCAAGTGGTTCTGGCGTAGCCGGCAGGTCATTTTGCATGTTCGGCGGTGGTTCCGGCGAGTCGAGCGGGTGGTTCCGGCGTGTCCTGCAGGTGGTTCTGGCGTGACCGGCACGAGGTTCTGGCACGTCGGAGAGTTGGTTCCGGCATGCCCGACAGGTGATTCCGGAGTGTCCGCCACATGGTTCTGGCGTACCCGGCAGGTGATTTTGGCGTGTCTGGCCGGTGTTTCTTGCAAGTCGAGCATTTCTCTCAGGCATGCTCCGCAGGTGCTTCCGGCGTGTCTGGCACGTGGTTCTGGTGTGTCTGAGAGCTGGTTCTGGCATGTCCGGCAGATGATTCCGGAGTGTGCACCAAGTGGTTGTGGCATACCCGGCAGGTGATTTTAGCGTGTCAGGTAGGTGGTTGCGGCGAGTCGAGTAGGTGGTTCCGGCGTGCTCGGCAGGGGGTTCAGGCTGGTCTGGCAGGTGGTTTCGGTTTGTTCGGGGTGGGGTTCCGGCATCTCAGGCACATGGTTCTGGCACGTCTGATATGTGGTTCCGGCCGGCCCGACATGTGTTTCCATGGTCTCCGCCAATTGGTTCTGGCATAGCTGGCAGGTGATGTTGGCGTGACCGGCAGGTGGTCCCAGCCAGCCCGGCAGGTGATTCCGAAGATTTCACCAAATGGTTGTGGCAGAGCCGGCAGGTGATTTTGGCGTGTCCAGCAGGTGGTTTTGGCGAGTCGAGCAGGTGGTTCTGGCGTGCTCGGCAGGTGCTTCCGGTGTCATTGGCATGTGGTTCTGGCATGTCTGAGAGGTGGTTCCGGCATGCCCGGCAGGTGGTTCCGGAGTGTCTGCCGAGTGGTTCTGGAGCCAGCCCGGCAGGTGATTCCGAAGAGTTTACCAAATGGTTGTGGCGTAGCCGGCAGGTGATTTTGGCCTGTCAGGAAGTTGGTTCCGGCTAGTTGAGCAGGTGGATCAGGCGTGCTCGCCAGGGGGTTCAGGCGGGTCTGGCAGATGGTTTAGGTCTGTTCGGGGAGTGGTTCCGGAATCTCAGGCACATGGTTCTGGCACGTCTGAGAGGTGGTTCCGGCCGGCCGGAGAGGTGTTTCCGGAGTGTCCGCCAAGTGGTTCTGGCGTAGCTGAAAGGTGATGTTGGCGTGACCGGCAGGTGGTTCCAGCCAGCTCGGCAGGTGATTCCGGAGTGTCTGCCGCGTGGTTCTGGCGTAGCCGACAGGTGATTTTGGCGTGTCCAGCAGGTGGTTCCGGCGAGCTCGGCAGGTGGTACCGGCGTGTCCGGAACATGGTTCTGGCACGTCTGAGAGATGGTTCCAGCAAGCCCGGCAGGTGATTCCGGAGTGTCCAGCATGTGGTTCTGGCACCTCTGAGAGGTGGTTCCGGCATTCCCGGCAGGTGATTCCGGAGTGTTCCCCAAGTGGTTCTGGCATAGCCGGCAGGTGATTTTGCATGTCCGGCAATGGTTCCAGCGAGTCGAGCCGGTGGTTCCGGCATGTCCGGCAGGTGGTTCCGGCATGCCCGACAGGTGATTCTGGAGTGTCCAGCATGTGGTTCTGGCACCTCTTAGAGGTGGTTCCTGCATGCCCGGCAGGTGATACCGGAGTGTTCGCCAAGTGGTTCTGGCGTAGCCGGCAGGTGATTTTGCATGTCCGGCAATGGTTCCGGTGAGTCGAGCCGGTGGTTCCGGAATGTCCGGCAGGTGGTTCCGGCATGTCCGGCAGGTGGTTCCGGCATGTCCAGCACGTGGTTCCAGCATGCCCGGCAGGTGATTCCGGAGTGTCCGGCATGTGGTTCTGGCACCTCTGAGAGGTGGTTCCGGCATGCCCGGCAGGTGATACCGGAGTGTCCGGCATTTGGTTCTGGCACCTCTGAGAGGCGGTTCCGGAATGCCTGGCATGTGATTCCGGAGTGTCTGCCGAGTGGTTCTGGCTTAGCCGGCAGTTGATTATGGCGTGTCCACTAGGTGGTTCTGGGGAGTGGATCAGCTGGTTCCGGCATACTCGGCAGGTGGTACCGGCGTGTCCAGAACATGGTTCTGGCAAGTCTGAGATGTGGTTCCGGCACGCCCGACAGGTGATTCCAGAGCGTCAGCCAAGTGTTTCTGGCGTACCCGGCAGGTGATTTTCGCCTGTCCGACAGGTGTATCTTGCGAGTCGAGCAGTTGGCTGAGGCATGCTCAGCTGGTGCTTCCTGCGTCTCTGGCATGTGGTTCTGGTGTGTCTGAGAGCTGGTTCTGGCATCTCCGGCAGATGATTCCGGAGTGTCCACCAAGTGGTTCTTGTATACCTGGCAGGTGATTTTGGCGTGTCAGGAAGGTGGATCTGGCTAGTTGAGCAGGTGGATCAGGCGTGCTCGCCGGGGGGTTCAGGCGGGTCTGGCAGGTGGTTTCGGTCTGTTCGGGGAGTGGTTCCGGCATCTCAGGCACATGGTTCTTGCACGTCTGAGAGGTCGTTCAGGCATGCCCGACAGGTGATTCCGGAGTGTTCGCCAAGTGGATCTGGCGTAGCCGGCAGGTCATTTTGCATGTCCGGCGGTGGTTCTGGCGAGTCAAGATGGTGGTTCCGGAGTGTCCGGTAGGTGTTTCCAGTCTGTGCAGCACGTGGTTCTGACGTGTCCGGCACGAGGTTCTGGCACGTCTGAGAGTTGGTTCCGGCATGCCCGACAGGTGATTCCGGAGCGTCCGCCACGTGGTTCTGGCGTACCCGGCAGGTGATTTTGGCGTGTCTGGCAGGTGTTTCTTGCAAGTCGAGCATGAGGCTCAGGCATGATCAGCAGGTGCTTCCGGCGTGTCCGGCACATGGTTCTGGTGTGTCAGAGGGCTGGTTCTGGCATTTCTGGCAGATGATTCCGGAGTGTCCACCAAGTGGTTCTGGTAGACCTGGCAGGTGATTTTGGCGTGTCTGGAAGGTGGTTCCGGCTAGTTGAGCAGGTGGATCAGGCGTGCTCGCCGGGGGGTTCAGGCGGGTCTGGCAGGTGGTTTCGGTCTGTTCGGGGAGTGGTTCCGGCATCTTAGTCACATGGTTCTGGCACGTCTGAGAGGTGTTTCCGGCCGGCCGGAGAGGTGTTTCCGGAGTGTCCGCCAAGTGGTTCTGGCTTAGCTGAAAAGTGATGCTGGCGTGACCGGCAGGTGGTTGCAGCCAGCCCGGCAGGTGATTCCGAAGTGTTCACCAAATGGTTGTGGGGTAGCCGGCAGGTGATTTTGGCGTGTCGAGCAGGTGGTTTTGGCGAGTCGAGCAGGTGGTTCTGGCGTGCTCGGCAGGTGCTTCCGGTGTCATTGGCATGTGGTTCTGGCATGTCTGAGAGGTGGTTCCGCCATGCCCGGCAGGTGATTCCGGAGTGTTCCCCAAGTGGTTCTGGCATAGCCGGCAGGTGATTTTGCATGTCCGGCAATGGTTCCGGCGAGTCGAGCCGCTGGTTCCGGCATGTCTGGCAGGTGGTTCCGGCATGCCCGGCAGGTCATTCCGGAGTGTCCGGCATGTGGTTCTGGCCCCTCTGAGAGGTGGTTCCGGCATGCCCGGCAGGTGATACCGGAGTGTCCGGCATTTGGTTCTGGCACCTCTGAGAGGTGGTTCCGGAATGCCTGGCATGTGATTCCGGAGTGTCTGCCGAGTGGTTCTGGCGTAGCCGGCAGTTGATCTTGGCGTGTCCACTAGGTGGTTCTGGGGAGTGGATCTGCTGGTTCCGGCATACTCGGCGGGTAGTACCGGCGTCTCCAGAACATGGTTCTGGCATGTCTGAGAGGTGGTTCCGGCACGTCCGACAGGTGATTCCGGAGCGTCCGCCAAGTGTTTCTGGCGTACCCGGCGGGTGATTTACGCCTGTCCGACAGGTGTATCTTGCAAGTCGAGCAGGTGGCTGAGGCATGCTCAGCTGGTGCTTCCGGCGTCTCTGCCACGTGGTTCTGGTGTGTCTGAGAGCTGGTTCTGGCATCTCCGGCAGATGATTCCGGAGTGTCCACCAAGTGGTTCTTGTATACCTGGCAGGTGATTTTGGCGTGTCAGGAAGTTGGTTCCGGCTAGTTGAGCAGGTGGATCAGGCGTGCTCGCCAGGGGGTTCAGGCGGGTCTGGCAGGTGGTTTCGGTCTGTTCGGGGAGTGGTTCCGGCATCTCAGGCACATGGTTCTGGCACGTCTGAGAGGTGGTTCCGGCATGCCCGACAGGTGATTACGGAGAGACCGCCACGTGGTTCTGGCGTACCCGGCAGGTGATTTTGGCGTGTCTGGCAGGTGTTTCTTGCAAGTCGAGCATGTGGCTCAGGCATGATCAGCAGGTGCTTCCGGCGTGTCCGGCACGTCGTTCTGGTGTGTCAGAGGGCTGGTTCTGGCATTTCTGGCAGATGATTCCGGAGTGTCCACCAATTGGTTCTGGTAGACCTGGCAGGTGATTTTGGCGTGTCTGGAAGGTGGTTCCGGCTAGTTGAGCAGGTGGATCAGGCGTGCTCGCCATGGGGTTCAGGCGTGTCTGGCAGGTGGTTTCGGTCTGTTCGGGGAGTGGTTCCGGCATCTCAGGCACATGGTTCTGGCACGTCTGAGAGGTGTTTCCGGCGGGCCGGAGAGGTGTTTCCGGAGTGTCCGCCAAGTGGTTCTGGCTTAGCTGAAAGGTGATGTTGGCGTGACCGGCAGGTGGTTCCAGCCAGCCCGGCAGGTGATTCCGGAGTGTCTGCCGTGTGGTTCTGGCGTAGCTGGCAGGTGAATTTGGCGTGTCTGGCAGGTGGTTTTGGCGAGTCAAGCAGGTGGTTCTGGCGTGCTCGGCAGGTGCTTCCGGTGTCATTGGCATGTGGTTCCGGCATGTCTGAGAGGTGGTTCCGCCATTCCCGGCAGATGATTCCGGAGTGTCCACCAAGTGGTTCTGGCATAGCCGGCAGGTGATTTTGCATGTCCGGCAATGGTTCCGGCGAGTCGAGCCGGTGGTTCCGGCATGTCCGGCAGGTGGTTCCGGCATGCCCGGCAGGTGATTCCGGAGTGTCCGGCATGTGGTTCTGGCACCTCTGAGAGGTGGTTCCGGCATGCCCGGCAGGTGATACCGGAGGGTTCTCCAAGTGGTTCTGGCATAGCCGGCAGGTGATTTTGCATGTACGGCAATGGTTCAGGCGAGTCGAGCCGGTGGTTCCGGAATGTCCGGCAGGTGGTTCCGGCATGTCCAGCAGGTGGTTCCGGCATGTCCAGCACGTGGGTCCAGCATGCCCGGCAGGTGATTCCGGAGTGTCCGGCATGTGGTTCTGGCACCTCTGAGAGGTGGTTCAGGCATGCCCGGCAGGTGATACCGGAGTGTCCGGCATTTGGTTCTGGCACCTCTGAGAGGTGGTCCCGGCATGCCCGTCAGGTGATACCGGAGTGTTCGCCAAGTGGTTCTGGCGTAGCCGGCAGGTGATTTTGCATTTCCGGCAATGGTTCCGGCGAGTCGAGCCGGTGGTTGCGGAATGTCCGGCAGGTGGTTCTGACATGTCCGGCAGGTGGTTCCGGCATGTCCACAACGAGGTTCCAGCATGCCCGGCAGGTGATTCCGGAGTGTCCGGCATTTGGTTCTGGCACCTCAGAGAGGTGGTTCCGGAATGCCTAGCCTGTGATTCCGGAGTGTCTGACAAGTGGTTCTGGCGTAGCCGGCAGTTGATTTTGGCGTGTGCACTAGGTGGTTCTGGGGAGTGCATCAGCTGGTTCCGGCATACTTGGCAGGTGGTACCGGCGTGTCCAGAACATGGTTCTGGCAAGTCTGAGAGGAGGTTGCGGCACGCCCGACAGGTGATTCCGGAGCGTCCGCCAAGTGTTTCTGGCGTACCCGGCAGGTGATTTTGGCATGTCCGACATGTGTTTCTTGGGAGTCGAGCAGGTAGCTCAGGCATGCTCAACTGGTGCTTCCGGCGTCTCTGGCACGTGGTTCTGGTGTGTCTGAGAGCTGGTTCTGGCATCTCCGGCAGATGATTCCGGAGTGTCCAGCAAGTGGTTCTGGTATACCTGGCAGGTGATTTTGGCGTGTCAGGAAGTTGGTTCCGGCTAGTTGAGCAGGTGGATCAGGCGTGCTCGCCAGGGGGTTCAGGCGGGTCTGGCAGGTGGTTTCGGTCTGCTCGGGGAGTGGTTCCGGCATCTCAGGCACATGGTTCTGGCACGTCTGAGAGGTGGTTGCGGCAGGCCCGACAGGTGTTTCCATGGTGTCCGCCAAGTGGTTCTGGCATAGCTGACAGGTGATGTTGGCGTGACCGGCAGGTGGTTCCAGCAAGCCCGGCAGGTGATTCCGAAGAGTTCACCTTATGGTTGTGGCGTAGCCGGCAGGCGATTTTGGCGGGTCCAGCAGGTGGTTTTGGCGAGTCGAGCAGGTGGTTCTGGCGAGCTCGGCAGGTGCTTCCGGTGTCATTGGCATGTGGTTCCGGCATGTCTGAGAGGTGGTTCCAGCATGCCCGGCAGGTGGTTCCGGAGTGTCTGCCGAGTGGTTCTGGAGTAGTCGGCAGGTGATTCTGGTGTGTCCAGCAGGTGGTTCTGGGTAGTGTATCAGGTGGTTCCAGCATACTCGGCAGGTGGTTCTGGCGTGACCGGCACGAGGTTCCGGCATGTCTTAGAGGTGGTTGCGCCATGCCCGGCAGGTGATTCCGGAGTGTTCCCCAAGTGGTTCAGGCATAGCCGGCAGGTGATTTTGCATGTCCGTCAATGGTTCCGGCGAGTCGAGCCGGTGGTTCCGGCATGACCGGCAGGTGTTTCCGGCATGCCCGGCAGGTGATTCCGGAGCATCCGCCAAGTGTTTCTGGCTACCCGGCAGGTGATTCCGGCATGTCCAGCAGGTGGTTCTGGGGAGTGGGTCAGGTGGTTCCGGCAGGCCCGGCAGGTGATTCCGGAGTGTCCGGCATGTGATTCTGGCACCTCTGAGAGGTTGTTCTGGCATGCCCGGCAGGTGATACCGGAGTGTCCGGCATTTGGTCCTGGCACCTCTGAGAGGTGGTTCCGGGATGCCTGGCGTGTGATTCCGGAGTGTCTGCCAAGTGGTTCTGGCGTGTCCAGCAGGTGATTTTGGCATGTCCGACATGTGTACCTTGCGAGGGGAGCAGGTGGCTCAGGCATGCTCAACTGGTGCTTCCGGAGTCTCCGGCACGTGGTTCTGTTGTGTCTGAGAGCTGGTTTTGGCATGTCTGGCAGATGATTCCGGCGTGTCCACCAAGTGGTTCTGGTATACCTGGCAGGTGATTTTGGCGTGTCAGGAAGGTGGTTCCGGCTAGTTGAGCAGGTGGATCAGGCGTGCTCGCCATGGGGTTCAGGCGGGTCAGGCAGGAGGTTTCGGTCTGTTCGGGGAGTGGTTCCGGCATCTCAGGCACATAGTTCCGGCACGTCTGAGAGATGGTTCCGGCCGCCCCGACAGGTTTTTCCAGAGTGTCCGCCAAGTGGTTCTGGCGTAGCTGAAAGGTGATGTTGGCGTGACTGGCAGGGGGTTCCAGCCAGCCCTGCAGGTGATTCCGGAGTGTCTGCCGCGTGGTTCTTGCGTAGCCGGCAGGTGATTTTGGCGTGTCCAGCAGGTGGTTCCGGCGAGCTCGGCAGGTGGTACCGGCGTGTGCGGAACATGGTTCTGGCACGTCTGAGAGATGGTTCCGGCATGCCCGGCAGGTGATTCCGGAGTGTCCGGCATGTGATTCTGCCACCTCTGAGAGGTGGTTCCGGCATGCCCGGCAGGTGGTTCCGGAGGGTCTGCCAAGTGGTTCTGGCATAGCCGGCAGGTGATTCTGGCGTGTCCAGCAGGTGGTTCTGGGGAGTGGATCAGGTGGTCCGGCATACTCGGCAGGTGGTACCGGCGTGTCCGAAACATGGTTCCGGAAAGTCTGAGAGCTGGTTCCGGAATGCCCGACAGTTGATTCCGGAGTGTTCGCCAAGTGGTTCTGGCGCAGCCGGCAGGTCATTTTGCATGTCCGGCGGTGGTTCCGGCAAGTCGAGCCGGGGCTTCCGGCGTGTCCAGCAGGTGTTTCTGGTCTGTCCGGCAGGTTGTTCTGGCGTGACTGGCACGAGGTTCTGGCACGTCTGAGACCTGGTTCTGGCATGTCCAGCAGATGATTCCGGAGTGTCCACCAAGTGGTTGTGGCATACCCGGCAGGTGATTTTAGCGTGTCAGGTAGGCGGTTCCGGCGAGTCGAGTAGGTGGTTCCGGCGTGCTCGGCAGGTGGTTCAGGCAGGTCTGGCAGGTGGTATCGGTCTGTTCGGTGTGTGGTTCCGGCATCTCAGGCACATGGTTCTGGCACATCTGATAGGTGGTTCCGGCCAGCCCGACAGGTGTTTCCATGGTCTCCGGCAAGTGGTTCTGGCATAGCTGGCAGGTGATGTTGTCGTGACCGGCAGGTGGTTCCAGCCAGCCCGGCAGGTGATTCGGAAGAGTTCACCAAATGGTTGTGGCGCAGCCGCCAGGTGATTTTGGCGTATCCAGCAGGTGGTTTTGGCGAGTCGAGAAGGTGGTTCTGGCGTGCTCGGCAGGTGCTTCCGGTGTCATTGGCATGTGGTTCCGGCATGTCTGAGAGGTGGTTCCGCCATGCCCGGCAGGTGATTCTGGAGTGTTCGACAAGGGGTTCTGGCGTAGCCGGCAGGTGATTTTGCATGTCCGGCAATGGTTCCGGCGAGTCGAGCCGGTGGTTCCGGCATGTCCAGCAGGTGGTTCCGGCATGCCCGGCAGGTGATTCCGGCATGCTCGGCAGGTGATCCCGGAGTGTCCGGCATGTGGCTCTGGCACCTCTTAGAGGCGGTTCCGGCATGCCCGGCAGGTGATACCGGAGTCTCCGGCATTTGGTTCTGGCACCTCTGAGAGGTGGTTCCGGAATGCCTGGCATGTGATTCCGGAGTGTCTGCCGAGTGGTTCTGGCGTAGCCGGCATGTGATTTTGCATGTCCAGAAGGTGGTTTTGGCGAGTCGAGCAGGTGGTTCTGGCGTGCTCGGCCTGTGCTTCCGGTGTCATTGGCATGTGGTTCCGGCATGTCTGAGAGGTGGTTCCGCCATGCCCGGCACGTGATTCCGGAGTGTTCGCCAAGTGGTTCTGCCGTAGCCGGCAGGTGATTCTGCATGTCCGGCAATGGTTCCGGAGAGTCGAGCCTGTAGTTCCGGCATGTCCGGCAGGTGGATCCGGCATGCCCGGCAGGTGAATCCGGAGTGTCCGGCATGTGGTTCTGGCACCACTGAGATGTGGTTCCGGCATGCCCGGCAGGTGATACAGGAGTGTTCGGCATTTGGTTCTGGCACCTCTGAGAGGTGGTTCCGGCATGCCCGACAGGTGATTCCGGAGTGTTCGCCAAGTGGTTCTGGCGTAGCCGGCAGGTCATTTTGCATGTCCAGCGGTGGTTCCGGCGAGTCGAGCCGGTGGTTCCGGCGTAGCTGGCAGTTGCTCTTGGCATGTCCGCTAGGTGGTTCTGGGGAGTGGATCAGCTGGTTCCGGCATACTCGGCAGGTGGTACCGGCGTGTCCAGAACATGGTTCTGGCAAGTCTGAGAGGTGGTTCCGGCACGCCCGACAGGTGATTCCGGAGCGTCCGCCAAGTGTTTCTGGCGTACCCGGCAGGTGATTTTGGCACGTCCGACAGGTGTTTCTTGCGAGTCGAGCAGGTGGCTCAGGCATGCTCAGCTGGTGCTTCCGGCGTCTCTGGCACGTGGTTCAGGTGTGTCTGAGAGCTGGTTCTGGCATGTCCGGCAGATGATTCCGGAGTGTCCACCAAGTGGTTCTGGTATGCCTGGCAGGTGATTTTGGCGTGTCAGGAAGGTGGTTCCGGCTAGTTGAGCAGGTGGATCAGGCGTGCTCGCCAGGGGTTTCAGGCGGGTCTGGCAGGTGGTTTCGGTCTGTTCGGGGAGTGGTTCCGGCATCTCAGGCACATGGTTCTGGCACCTCTGAGAGGTGGTTCCGGCCAGCCCGACAGGTGTTTCCGGAGTGTCCGACAAGTGGTTCTGGCGTAGCTGAAAGGTGATGTTGGCGTGACCGGCAGGTGGTTGCAGCCAGCCCCGCAGGTGATTCCGGAGTGTCTGCCGAGTGGTTCTGGCGTAGCCGGCAGGTGATTTTGGCGTGTCCAGCAGGTGGTTTCGGCGAGCTCGGCAGGTGGTACCGGCGTGTCCGGAACATGGTTCTGGCACGTCTGAGAGATGGTTCCGGCATGCCCGGCAGGTGATTCCGGAGTGTTCGCCAAGTGGTTCTGGTGTAGCCGGCAGGTGATTTTGCATGGCCGGCAATGGTTCCGGCGAGTCGAGCCGGTGGTTCCGGCATGCCCGGCAGGTGATTCCGGAGTGTCCGTCATGTGGTTCTGGCACCTCTGAGAGGTGGTTCCGGCATGCCCGGCAGGTGATACCGGAGTGTTCGCCAAGTGGTTCTGGTGTAGCCGGCAGGTGATTTTGCATGTCCGGCAATGGTTCCGGCGAGTCGAGCCGTGGTTCCGGAATGTCCGGCAGGTGGATCCGGCATGTCCGGCAGGTGGTTCCGGCATGTCCAGCACGTGGTTCCAGCATGCCCGGCAGGTGATTCCGGAGTGTCCGGCATGTGGTTCTGGCACCTCTGAGAGGTGGTTCCGGCATGCCCGGCAGGTGATACCGGAGTGTCCGGCATTTGGTTGTGGCACCTCTGAGAGGTGGTTCCGGAATGCCTGGCATGTGATTCCGGGGTGTCTGCCGAGTGGTTCTGGCGTAGCCGGCAGTTGATTTTGGCGTGTCCACTAGGTGGTTCTGGGGAGTGGATCAGCTGGTTCCGGGATGCCCGGCAGGTGATTCCGCAGTCCCCGGCAATTCGTCCTGGCACCTCTGAGAGGTGGTTCCGGCATGCCAGACAGGTGATTCCGGAGTGTTCGCCAAGTGGTTCTGGCGTAGCCGGCAGGTCATTTTGCATGTCCGGCGGTGGTTCCGGCGAGTCGAGCCGGTGGTTCCGGCGTAGCCGGCGGTTGCTCTTGTCGTGTCCACTAGGTGGTTCTGGGGAGTGGATCAGCTGGTTCCGGCATGCCCGGCAGGTGATACCGGAGTGTCCGGCATTTGGTTCTGGCACCTCTGAGAGGTGGTTCCGGAATGCCTGGCATGTGATTCCGGAGTATCTGCCGAGTGCTTCTGGCGTAGCCGGCAGTTGATTTTGGCGTCTCCACTAGGTGGTTCTGGGGAGTGGATCAGCTGGTTCCGGCTTACTCGGCAGGTGGTACCGGCGTGTCCAGAACATGGTTCTGGCAAGTCTGAGAGGTGGTTCCGGCACGCCCGACAGGTGATTCCGGAGCGTCCGCCAAGTGTTTCTGGCGTACCCGGCAGGTGATTTTGGCATGTCCGACAGGTGTTTCTTGGGAGTCGAGCAGGTGGCTCAGGCATGCTCAGCTGGTGCTTCAGGCGTCTCTGGCACGTGGTTCAGGTGTGTCTGAGAGCTGGTTCTGGCATGTCCGGCAGATGATTCCGGAGTGTCCAACAAGTGGTTCTGGTATACCTGGCAGGTGATTTTGGCGTGTCAGGAAGGTGGTTCCGGGTAGTTGAGCAGGTGGATCAGGCGTGCTCGCCAGGGGGTTCAGGCGGGTCTGGCAGGTGGTTTCGGTCTGTTCGGGGAGTGGTTCCGGCATCTCAGGCACATGGTTCTGGCACGTCTGAGAGGTGGTTCCGGCCGGCCCGACAGGTGTTTACGGAGTGTCTGCCAAGTGGTTCTGGCGTAGCTGAAAGGTGATGTTGGCGTGACCGGCAGGTGGTTCCAGCCAGCCCCGCAGGTGATTCCGGAGTGTCTGCCGAGTGGTTCTGGCGTAGCCGGCAGGTGATTTTGGCGTGTCCAGCAGGTGGTTCCGGCGAGCTCGGCAGTTGGTACCGGCGTGTCCGGAACATGGTTCTGGCACGTCTGAGAGATGGTTCCGGCATGCACGGCAGGTGATTCCGGAGTGTCCGGCAGCGGTTCTGGCACTTCTGAGGGATGGTTCCGGCATGCCCGGCAGGTGGTTCCGGAGTGTCTGCCGAGTGGTTCTGGCGTGTCCAGCATGTGGTTCTAGGGAGTGGATCAGGTGGTTCCGGCATACTCGGCAGGTGGTACCGGCGTGTCCGGAACATGGTTCTGGCAAGTCTGAGAGGCGGTTCCGGCATGCCCGACAGGTGATTCCGGAGTGTTCGCCAAGTGGTTCTGGCGTAGCCGGCAGGTCATTTTGCATGTCCGGCGGTGGTTCCGGTGAGTCGAGCCGGTGGTTCTGGCGTGTCCGGCAGGTGGTTCTGGCGTGACCGGCACGAGGTTCTGGCACATCTGAGAGTTGGTTCCGGCATGCCCGACAGGTGATTACGGAGTGTCCGCCACGTGGTTCTGGCGTACCAGGCAGGTGATTTTGGCGTGTCTGGCAGGTGTTTCTTGCAAGTCGAGCATTTGGCTCAGGCATGCTCAGCAGGTGCTTCCGGCGTGTCTGGCACGTGGTTCTGGTGTGTCTGAGAGCTGGTTCTGGCATCTCCGGCAGATGATTCCGGAGTGTCCACCAAGTGGTTCTGGTATAATTGGCAGGTGATTTTGGCATGTCAGGAAGGTGGTTCCGGCTAGTTGAGCAGGTGGATCAGGCGTGCTCGCCAGGGGGTTCAGGCGGGTCTGGCAGGTGGTTTCGATCTGTCGGGGAGTGGTTCCGGCATCTCAGGCTCATGGTTCTGGCACGTCTGAGAGGTGGTTCCGGCCGGCCCGACAGGTGTTTCCATGGTGTCCGCCAAGTGGTTCTGGCATAGCTGGCAGGTGATGTTGGCGTGACCGGCAGGTGGTTCCAGACAGGCCGGCATGTGATTCCGGAGTGTCTGCCGAGTGGTTCTGGCGTAGCCGGCAGGTGATTTTGGCGTGTCCAGCAGGTGGTTCCGGCGAGCTCGGCAGGTGGTACCGGCGTGTCCGGAACATGGTTCTGGCACCTCTGAGAGATGGTTCCGGCATGCCTGGCAGGTGAACCCGGAGTGTCCGGCATTTGGTTCTGGCACCTCTGAGAGGTGGTCCCTGCCGGCTCGACATGTGTTTCCGGAGTGTCCGCCAAGTGGTTCTGGCGTAGCTGAAAGGTGCTGTTGGCGTGACCGGCAGGTGGTTCCAGCCAGCCCGGCAGGTGATTCCGGAGTGTCTGCCGAGTGGTTCTGGCGTAGCTGACAGGTGATTTTGGCGTGTCCAGCGGGTGGTTTTGGCGAGTCGAGCAGGTGTTTCTGGCGTGCTCGCCAGGTGCTTCCGGGGTCATTGGCATGTGGTTCCGGCATGTCTGAGAGGTGGTTCCGCCATGCCCGGCAGGTGATTCCGGAGAGTTCGCCAAGTGGTTCTGGTGTAGCCGGCAGGTGATTTTGCATGTCCAGCAATGGTTCCGGCGAGTCGAGCCGGTGGTTCCGGCATGTCCAGCAGGTGGCTCCGGCATGCCCGGCAGGTGATTCCGGAGTGTCCGGCATGTGGTTCTGACACCTCTGAGAGGTAGTTCCGGCATGCCCGGCAGGTGATACCGGAGTGTCCGGCATTTGGTTCTGGCACCTCTGAGAGGTGGTTCCGGAATGCCTGGCATGTGATTCCGTAGTATCTGCCGAGTGCTTCTGGCGTAGCCGGCAGTTGATTTTGGCGTGTCCACTAGGTGGTTCTGGGGAGTGGATCAGCTGGTTCCGGCTTACTCGGCAGGTGGTATCGGCGTGTCCAGAACATGGTTCTGGCAAGTCTGAGAGGTGGTTCCGGCACGCCCGACAGGTGATTCCGGAGCGTCCGCCAAGTGTTTCTGGCGTACCCGGCAGGTGATTTTGGCATGTCCGACAGGTGTTTCTTGGGAGTCGAGCAGGTGGCTCAGGCATGCTCAGCTGGTGCTTCAGGCGTCTCTGGCACGTGGTTCAGGTGTGTCTGAGAGCTGGTTCTGGCATGTCCGGCAGATGATTCCGGAGTGTCCACCAAGTGGTTCTGGTATACCTGGCAGGTGATTTTGGCGTGTCAGGAAGGTGGTTCCGGGTAGTTGAGCAGGTGGATCAGGCGTGCTCGCCAGGGGGTTCAGGCGGGTCTGGCAGGTGGTTTCGGTCTGTTCGGGGAGTGTTTCCGGCATCTGAGGCACATGGTTCTGGCACGTCTGAGAGGTGGTTCCGGCCGGCTCAACAGGTGTTTCCGGAGTGTCCGCCAAGTGGTTCTGGCGTAGCTGAAAGGTGATGTTGGCGTGACCGGCAGGTGGTTCCAGCCGGCCCGGCAGGTGATTCCGGAGTGTCTGCCGAGTGGTTCTGGCGTACCAGGCAGCTGATTTTGGCGTGTCCAGCAGGTGGTTCCGGCGAGATCGGCAGGTGGTACCAGTGTGTCTGGAACATGCTTCTGGCACGTCTGAGAGATGGTTCCGGCATGCCCGGCATTTGATTCCGGAGTGTCCACCATGTGGTTCTGGTATACCTGGCAGGTGATTTTGGCGTGTCAGGAAGTTGGTTCCGGCTAGTTGAGCAGGTGGTTCAGGCGGGTCTGGCAGGTGGTTTCGGTCTGTTCGGGGTGTGGTTCCGGCATCTCAGGCACATGGTTCTGGCACGTCTGATATGTGGTTCCGGCCGGCCCGACAGGTGTTTCCATGGTGTCCGCCAAGTGGTTCTGGCATAGCTGGCAGGTGATGTTGGCGTGACCGGCAGGTGGTTCCAGCCAGCCCGGCAGGTGATTCCGAAGAGTTCACCAAATGGTTGTGGCGTAGCCGGCAGGTGATTTTGGCGTGTCCAGCAGGTGGTTTTGGCGAGTCGATCAGGTGGTTCTGGCGTTCTCGGCAGGTGCTTCCGGTGTCATTGGCATGTGGTTCCGGCATGTCTGAGAGGTGGTTCCGGCATGCCCGGCAGGTGGTTCCGGAGAGTCTGCCGAGTGGTTCTGGAGCCAGCCCGGCAGGTGATTCCGAAGAGTTCACCAAATGGTTGTGGCTTAGCCGGCAGGTTATTTTGGCGTGTCAGGAAGGGGGTTCCAGCTAGTTGAGCAGGTGGATCAGGCGTGCTCGCCAGTGGGTTCAGGCGGGTCTGCCAGGTGGTTTCGGTCTGTTCGGGGAGTGGTTAAATCTTCTTAGGCACATGGTTCTGGCACGTCTGAGAGGTGTTTCCGGCAGGCCGGTGAGGTGTTTCCGGAGTGTCCGCCAAGTGGTTCTGGCGTAGCTGAAAGGTGATTTTGGCGTGTCCAGAGGGGGTTCTGGCCAGCTCGGCAGGTTGTACCGGCGTGTCCGGAACATGGTTCTGGCACGTCTGAGAGATGGTTCCGTCATGCCCGGCAGGTGATTCCGGAGTGTCCGGCATGTGGTTCTGGCACCTCTGAGAGGTGGTTCCGGCATGCCCGGCAGGTGGTTCCGGAGTGTCTGCCGAGTGGTTCAGGCGTAGTGGGCAGGTGATTCTGGCGTGTCCAGCAGGTGGTTCTGGGGAGTGGATCAGGTGGTTCCGGCATACTCTGCAGGTGGTACCGGCGTGTCCAGAACATGGTTCTTGCAAGTCTGAGAGGTGGTTCCGGCATGCCCGACAGGTGGTTCCGGAGTGTTCGCCAAGTGGTTCTGGCGTGGCAGGCAGGTCATTTTGCATGTCCAGCGGTGGTTCCGGCGAGTCGAGCCGGTGGTTCCGGCGTGTCCGGCAGGTGGTTCTGGCGTGACCGGCACGAGTTTCTGGCACGTCTGAGAGTTGGTTCCGGCATGCCCGACAGGTGATTCCGGAGTGTCTGCCACATGGTTCTGGCGTACCCGGCAGGTGATTTTAGCGTGTCAGGTAGGTTGTTCCAGCGAGTCGAGTAAGTGGTTCCGGCGTGCTCGCTAGGTGGTTCAGGCGGGTCTGGCAGGTGGTTTCAGTCTGTTCGGGGTGTGGTTCCGGCATCTCAGGCACATGGTTCTGGCACGTCTGAGAGGTGGTTGCGGCCGGCCCGTCAGGTGTTTCCATGGTGTCCGCCAAGTGGTTCTGGCATAGCTGGCAGGTGATGTTGGCGTGACCGGCAGGTGGTTCCAGCCAGCCTGGCAGGTGATTCCGAAGTGTTCACCAAATGGTTGTGGCGTAGCCGGCAGGTGATTTTGGCGTGTCCAGCAGGTGGTTTTGGCGAGTCGAGCAGGTGGTTCTGGCGTGCTCGGCAGGTGCTTCCGGTGTCATTGGCATGTGGTTCCGTCATGTTGAGAGGTGGTTCCGCCATGCCCGGCAGGTGATTCCGGAGTGTTCGCCAAGTGGTTCTGGCGTAGCCGGCAGGTGATTTTGCATGGCCGGCAATGGTTCCGGCGAGTCGAGCCGGTGGTTCGGGCATGTCTGGCAGGTGGTTCCTGCATTCCCGGCAGGTGATTCCGGAGTGTCCGGCATGTGGTTCTGGCACCTCTGAGAGGTGGTTCCGGCATGCCCGGCAGGTGATACCGGAGTGTTCGCCAAGTGGTTCTGGCGTAGCCGGCAGGTGATTTTGCATGTCCGGCAATGGTTCCGGAGAGTCGAGCCGGTGGTTCCGGAATGTCCGGCAGGTGGTTCCGGCATGTCCGGCTGTTGGTTCCGACATGTCCAGCAGGTGGTTCCGGCATGCTCGGCCGGTGATGCCGGAGTGTCCGGCATGTGGTTCTGGCACCTCTGAGAGGTGGTTCCGGCATGCCCGGCAGGTGATACCGGAGTATCCGGCATTTGGTTCTGGCACCTCTGAGAGGTGGTTCCAGAATGCCTGGCATGTGATTCCGGAGTGTCTGCCGAGTGTTTCTGGCGTAGCCGGCAGTTGATTTTGGCGTGTCCACTAGGTGGTTCTGGTGAGTGGATCAGCTGGTTCCGGCATACTCGGCAGGTTGTACCGGTGTGTCCAGAACATGGTTCTGGCAAGTCTGAGAGGTGGTTCCGGTATGCCCGACAGGTGATTCCGGAGCGTCCGCCAAGTGTTTCTGGCGTACCCGGCAGGTGATTTTGGCATGTCCGACAGGTGTTTCCTGGGAGTCGAGCAGGTGGCTCAGGCATGCTCAGCTGGTGCTTCCGGCGTCTCTGGCACGTGGTTCTGGTGTGTCTGAGAGCTGGTTCTGGCATGTGCGGCAGATGATTCCGGAGTGTCCACCAAGTGGTTCTTGTATACCTGGCAGGTGATTTTGGCGTGTCAGGAAGGTGGTTCCGGCTAGTTGAGCAGGTGGATCAGGCGTGCTCGCCAGGGGGTTCAGGCGGGTCTGGCAGGTGGTTTCGGTCTGTTCGGGGAGTGGTTCCGGCATCTCAGGCACATGGTTCTGGCACGTCTGAGAGGTGGTTCCGGCATGCCCGACAGGTGATTACGGAGAGACCGCCACGTGGTTCTGGCGTACCCGGCAGGTGATTTTGGCGTGTCTGGCAGGTGTTTCTTGCAAGTCGAGCATGTGGCTCAGGCATGATCAGCAGGTGCTTCCGGCGTGTCCGGCACGTCGTTCTGGTGTGTCAGAGGGCTGGTTCTGGCATTTCTGGCAGATGATTCCGGAGTGTCCACCAATTGGTTCTGGTAGACCTGGCAGGTGATTTTGGCGTGTCTGGAAGGTGGTTCCGGCTAGTTGAGCAGGTGGATCAGGCGTGCTCGCCATGGGGTTCAGGCGTGTCTGGCAGGTGGTTTCGGTCTGTTCGGGGAGTGGTTCCGGCATCTCAGGCACATGGTTCTGGCACGTCTGAGAGGTGTTTCCGGCGGGCCGGAGAGGTGTTTCCGGAGTGTCCGCCAAGTGGTTCTGGCTTAGCTGAAAGGTGATGTTGGCGTGACCGGCAGGTGGTTCCAGCCAGCCCGGCAGGTGATTCCGGAGTGTCTGCCGTGTGGTTCTGGCGTAGCTGGCAGGTGAATTTGGCGTGTCTGGCAGGTGGTTTTGGCGAGTCAAGCAGGTGGTTCTGGCGTGCTCGGCAGGTGCTTCCGGTGTCATTGGCATGTGGTTCCGGCATGTCTGAGAGGTGGTTCCGCCATTCCCGGCAGATGATTCCGGAGTGTCCACCAAGTGGTTCTGGCATAGCCGGCAGGTGATTTTGCATGTCCGGCAATGGTTCCGGCGAGTCGAGCCGGTGGTTCCGGCATGTCCGGCAGGTGGTTCCGGCATGCCCGGCAGGTGATTCCGGAGTGTCCGGCATGTGGTTCTGGCACCTCTGAGAGGTGGTTCCGGCATGCCCGGCAGGTGATACCGGAGGGTTCTCCAAGTGGTTCTGGCATAGCCGGCAGGTGATTTTGCATGTACGGCAATGGTTCAGGCGAGTCGAGCCGGTGGTTCCGGAATGTCCGGCAGGTGGTTCCGGCATGTCCAGCAGGTGGTTCCGGCATGTCCAGCACGTGGGTCCAGCATGCCCGGCAGGTGATTCCGGAGTGTCCGGCATGTGGTTCTGGCACCTCTGAGAGGTGGTTCAGGCATGCCCGGCAGGTGATACCGGAGTGTCCGGCATTTGGTTCTGGCACCTCTGAGAGGTGGTTCCGGCATGCCCGTCAGGTGATACCGGAGTGTTCGCCAAGTGGTTCTGGCGTAGCCGGCAGGTGATTTTGCATTTCCGGCAATGGTTCCGGCGAGTCGAGCCGGTGGTTGCGGAATGTCCGGCAGGTGGTTCTGACATGTCCGGCAGGTGGTTCCGGCATGTCCACAACGAGGTTCCAGCATGCCCGGCAGGTGATTCCGGAGTGTCCGGCATTTGGTTCTGGCACCTCAGAGAGGTGGTTCCGGAATGCCTAGCCTGTGATTCCGGAGTGTCTGACAAGTGGTTCTGGCGTAGCCGGCAGTTGATTTTGGCGTGTGCACTAGGTGGTTCTGGGGAGTGCATCAGCTGGTTCCGGCATACTTGGCAGGTGGTACCGGCGTGTCCAGAACATGGTTCTGGCAAGTCTGAGAGGAGGTTGCGGCACGCCCGACAGGTGATTCCGGAGCGTCCGCCAAGTGTTTCTGGCGTACCCGGCAGGTGATTTTGGCATGTCCGACATGTGTTTCTTGGGAGTCGAGCAGGTAGCTCAGGCATGCTCAACTGGTGCTTCCGGCGTCTCTGGCACGTGGTTCTGGTGTGTCTGAGAGCTGGTTCTGGCATCTCCGGCAGATGATTCCGGAGTGTCCAGCAAGTGGTTCTGGTATACCTGGCAGGTGATTTTGGCGTGTCAGGAAGTTGGTTCCGGCTAGTTGAGCAGGTGGATCAGGCGTGCTCGCCAGGGGGTTCAGGCGGGTCTGGCAGGTGGTTTCGGTCTGCTCGGGGAGTGGTTCCGGCATCTCAGGCACATGGTTCTGGCACGTCTGAGAGGTGGTTGCGGCAGGCCCGACAGGTGTTTCCATGGTGTCCGCCAAGTGGTTCTGGCATAGCTGACAGGTGATGTTGGCGTGACCGGCAGGTGGTTCCAGCAAGCCCGGCAGGTGATTCCGAAGAGTTCACCTTATGGTTGTGGCGTAGCCGGCAGGCGATTTTGGCGGGTCCAGCAGGTGGTTTTGGCGAGTCGAGCAGGTGGTTCTGGCGAGCTCGGCAGGTGCTTCCGGTGTCATTGGCATGTGGTTCCGGCATGTCTGAGAGGTGGTTCCAGCATGCCCGGCAGGTGGTTCCGGAGTGTCTGCCGAGTGGTTCTGGAGTAGTCGGCAGGTGATTCTGGTGTGTCCAGCAGGTGGTTCTGGGTAGTGTATCAGGTGGTTCCAGCATACTCGGCAGGTGGTTCTGGCGTGACCGGCACGAGGTTCCGGCATGTCTTAGAGGTGGTTGCGCCATGCCCGGCAGGTGATTCCGGAGTGTTCCCCAAGTGGTTCAGGCATAGCCGGCAGGTGATTTTGCATGTCCGTCAATGGTTCCGGCGAGTCGAGCCGGTGGTTCCGGCATGACCGGCAGGTGTTTCCGGCATGCCCGGCAGGTGATTCCGGAGCATCCGCCAAGTGTTTCTGGCTACCCGGCAGGTGATTCCGGCATGTCCAGCAGGTGGTTCTGGGGAGTGGGTCAGGTGGTTCCGGCAGGCCCGGCAGGTGATTCCGGAGTGTCCGGCATGTGATTCTGGCACCTCTGAGAGGTTGTTCTGGCATGCCCGGCAGGTGATACCGGAGTGTCCGGCATTTGGTCCTGGCACCTCTGAGAGGTGGTTCCGGGATGCCTGGCGTGTGATTCCGGAGTGTCTGCCAAGTGGTTCTGGCGTGTCCAGCAGGTGATTTTGGCATGTCCGACATGTGTACCTTGCGAGGGGAGCAGGTGGCTCAGGCATGCTCAACTGGTGCTTCCGGAGTCTCCGGCACGTGGTTCTGTTGTGTCTGAGAGCTGGTTTTGGCATGTCTGGCAGATGATTCCGGCGTGTCCACCAAGTGGTTCTGGTATACCTGGCAGGTGATTTTGGCGTGTCAGGAAGGTGGTTCCGGCTAGTTGAGCAGGTGGATCAGGCGTGCTCGCCATGGGGTTCAGGCGGGTCAGGCAGGAGGTTTCGGTCTGTTCGGGGAGTGGTTCCGGCATCTCAGGCACATAGTTCCGGCACGTCTGAGAGATGGTTCCGGCCGCCCCGACAGGTTTTTCCAGAGTGTCCGCCAAGTGGTTCTGGCGTAGCTGAAAGGTGATGTTGGCGTGACTGGCAGGGGGTTCCAGCCAGCCCTGCAGGTGATTCCGGAGTGTCTGCCGCGTGGTTCTTGCGTAGCCGGCAGGTGATTTTGGCGTGTCCAGCAGGTGGTTCCGGCGAGCTCGGCAGGTGGTACCGGCGTGTGCGGAACATGGTTCTGGCACGTCTGAGAGATGGTTCCGGCATGCCCGGCAGGTGATTCCGGAGTGTCCGGCATGTGATTCTGCCACCTCTGAGAGGTGGTTCCGGCATGCCCGGCAGGTGGTTCCGGAGGGTCTGCCAAGTGGTTCTGGCATAGCCGGCAGGTGATTCTGGCGTGTCCAGCAGGTGGTTCTGGGGAGTGGATCAGGTGGTCCGGCATACTCGGCAGGTGGTACCGGCGTGTCCGAAACATGGTTCCGGAAAGTCTGAGAGCTGGTTCCGGAATGCCCGACAGTTGATTCCGGAGTGTTCGCCAAGTGGTTCTGGCGCAGCCGGCAGGTCATTTTGCATGTCCGGCGGTGGTTCCGGCAAGTCGAGCCGGGGCTTCCGGCGTGTCCAGCAGGTGTTTCTGGTCTGTCCGGCAGGTTGTTCTGGCGTGACTGGCACGAGGTTCTGGCACGTCTGAGACCTGGTTCTGGCATGTCCAGCAGATGATTCCGGAGTGTCCACCAAGTGGTTGTGGCATACCCGGCAGGTGATTTTAGCGTGTCAGGTAGGCGGTTCCGGCGAGTCGAGTAGGTGGTTCCGGCGTGCTCGGCAGGTGGTTCAGGCAGGTCTGGCAGGTGGTATCGGTCTGTTCGGTGTGTGGTTCCGGCATCTCAGGCACATGGTTCTGGCACATCTGATAGGTGGTTCCGGCCAGCCCGACAGGTGTTTCCATGGTCTCCGGCAAGTGGTTCTGGCATAGCTGGCAGGTGATGTTGTCGTGACCGGCAGGTGGTTCCAGCCAGCCCGGCAGGTGATTCGGAAGAGTTCACCAAATGGTTGTGGCGCAGCCGCCAGGTGATTTTGGCGTATCCAGCAGGTGGTTTTGGCGAGTCGAGAAGGTGGTTCTGGCGTGCTCGGCAGGTGCTTCCGGTGTCATTGGCATGTGGTTCCGGCATGTCTGAGAGGTGGTTCCGCCATGCCCGGCAGGTGATTCTGGAGTGTTCGACAAGGGGTTCTGGCGTAGCCGGCAGGTGATTTTGCATGTCCGGCAATGGTTCCGGCGAGTCGAGCCGGTGGTTCCGGCATGTCCAGCAGGTGGTTCCGGCATGCCCGGCAGGTGATTCCGGCATGCTCGGCAGGTGATCCCGGAGTGTCCGGCATGTGGCTCTGGCACCTCTTAGAGGCGGTTCCGGCATGCCCGGCAGGTGATACCGGAGTCTCCGGCATTTGGTTCTGGCACCTCTGAGAGGTGGTTCCGGAATGCCTGGCATGTGATTCCGGAGTGTCTGCCGAGTGGTTCTGGCGTAGCCGGCATGTGATTTTGCATGTCCAGAAGGTGGTTTTGGCGAGTCGAGCAGGTGGTTCTGGCGTGCTCGGCCTGTGCTTCCGGTGTCATTGGCATGTGGTTCCGGCATGTCTGAGAGGTGGTTCCGCCATGCCCGGCACGTGATTCCGGAGTGTTCGCCAAGTGGTTCTGCCGTAGCCGGCAGGTGATTCTGCATGTCCGGCAATGGTTCCGGAGAGTCGAGCCTGTAGTTCCGGCATGTCCGGCAGGTGGATCCGGCATGCCCGGCAGGTGAATCCGGAGTGTCCGGCATGTGGTTCTGGCACCACTGAGATGTGGTTCCGGCATGCCCGGCAGGTGATACAGGAGTGTTCGGCATTTGGTTCTGGCACCTCTGAGAGGTGGTTCCGGCATGCCCGACAGGTGATTCCGGAGTGTTCGCCAAGTGGTTCTGGCGTAGCCGGCAGGTCATTTTGCATGTCCAGCGGTGGTTCCGGCGAGTCGAGCCGGTGGTTCCGGCGTAGCTGGCAGTTGCTCTTGGCATGTCCGCTAGGTGGTTCTGGGGAGTGGATCAGCTGGTTCCGGCATACTCGGCAGGTGGTACCGGCGTGTCCAGAACATGGTTCTGGCAAGTCTGAGAGGTGGTTCCGGCACGCCCGACAGGTGATTCCGGAGCGTCCGCCAAGTGTTTCTGGCGTACCCGGCAGGTGATTTTGGCACGTCCGACAGGTGTTTCTTGCGAGTCGAGCAGGTGGCTCAGGCATGCTCAGCTGGTGCTTCCGGCGTCTCTGGCACGTGGTTCAGGTGTGTCTGAGAGCTGGTTCTGGCATGTCCGGCAGATGATTCCGGAGTGTCCACCAAGTGGTTCTGGTATGCCTGGCAGGTGATTTTGGCGTGTCAGGAAGGTGGTTCCGGCTAGTTGAGCAGGTGGATCAGGCGTGCTCGCCAGGGGTTTCAGGCGGGTCTGGCAGGTGGTTTCGGTCTGTTCGGGGAGTGGTTCCGGCATCTCAGGCACATGGTTCTGGCACCTCTGAGAGGTGGTTCCGGCCAGCCCGACAGGTGTTTCCGGAGTGTCCGACAAGTGGTTCTGGCGTAGCTGAAAGGTGATGTTGGCGTGACCGGCAGGTGGTTGCAGCCAGCCCCGCAGGTGATTCCGGAGTGTCTGCCGAGTGGTTCTGGCGTAGCCGGCAGGTGATTTTGGCGTGTCCAGCAGGTGGTTTCGGCGAGCTCGGCAGGTGGTACCGGCGTGTCCGGAACATGGTTCTGGCACGTCTGAGAGATGGTTCCGGCATGCCCGGCAGGTGATTCCGGAGTGTTCGCCAAGTGGTTCTGGTGTAGCCGGCAGGTGATTTTGCATGGCCGGCAATGGTTCCGGCGAGTCGAGCCGGTGGTTCCGGCATGCCCGGCAGGTGATTCCGGAGTGTCCGTCATGTGGTTCTGGCACCTCTGAGAGGTGGTTCCGGCATGCCCGGCAGGTGATACCGGAGTGTTCGCCAAGTGGTTCTGGTGTAGCCGGCAGGTGATTTTGCATGTCCGGCAATGGTTCCGGCGAGTCGAGCCGTGGTTCCGGAATGTCCGGCAGGTGGATCCGGCATGTCCGGCAGGTGGTTCCGGCATGTCCAGCACGTGGTTCCAGCATGCCCGGCAGGTGATTCCGGAGTGTCCGGCATGTGGTTCTGGCACCTCTGAGAGGTGGTTCCGGCATGCCCGGCAGGTGATACCGGAGTGTCCGGCATTTGGTTGTGGCACCTCTGAGAGGTGGTTCCGGAATGCCTGGCATGTGATTCCGGGGTGTCTGCCGAGTGGTTCTGGCGTAGCCGGCAGTTGATTTTGGCGTGTCCACTAGGTGGTTCTGGGGAGTGGATCAGCTGGTTCCGGGATGCCCGGCAGGTGATTCCGCAGTCCCCGGCAATTCGTCCTGGCACCTCTGAGAGGTGGTTCCGGCATGCCAGACAGGTGATTCCGGAGTGTTCGCCAAGTGGTTCTGGCGTAGCCGGCAGGTCATTTTGCATGTCCGGCGGTGGTTCCGGCGAGTCGAGCCGGTGGTTCCGGCGTAGCCGGCGGTTGCTCTTGTCGTGTCCACTAGGTGGTTCTGGGGAGTGGATCAGCTGGTTCCGGCATGCCCGGCAGGTGATACCGGAGTGTCCGGCATTTGGTTCTGGCACCTCTGAGAGGTGGTTCCGGAATGCCTGGCATGTGATTCCGGAGTATCTGCCGAGTGCTTCTGGCGTAGCCGGCAGTTGATTTTGGCGTCTCCACTAGGTGGTTCTGGGGAGTGGATCAGCTGGTTCCGGCTTACTCGGCAGGTGGTACCGGCGTGTCCAGAACATGGTTCTGGCAAGTCTGAGAGGTGGTTCCGGCACGCCCGACAGGTGATTCCGGAGCGTCCGCCAAGTGTTTCTGGCGTACCCGGCAGGTGATTTTGGCATGTCCGACAGGTGTTTCTTGGGAGTCGAGCAGGTGGCTCAGGCATGCTCAGCTGGTGCTTCAGGCGTCTCTGGCACGTGGTTCAGGTGTGTCTGAGAGCTGGTTCTGGCATGTCCGGCAGATGATTCCGGAGTGTCCAACAAGTGGTTCTGGTATACCTGGCAGGTGATTTTGGCGTGTCAGGAAGGTGGTTCCGGGTAGTTGAGCAGGTGGATCAGGCGTGCTCGCCAGGGGGTTCAGGCGGGTCTGGCAGGTGGTTTCGGTCTGTTCGGGGAGTGGTTCCGGCATCTCAGGCACATGGTTCTGGCACGTCTGAGAGGTGGTTCCGGCCGGCCCGACAGGTGTTTACGGAGTGTCTGCCAAGTGGTTCTGGCGTAGCTGAAAGGTGATGTTGGCGTGACCGGCAGGTGGTTCCAGCCAGCCCCGCAGGTGATTCCGGAGTGTCTGCCGAGTGGTTCTGGCGTAGCCGGCAGGTGATTTTGGCGTGTCCAGCAGGTGGTTCCGGCGAGCTCGGCAGTTGGTACCGGCGTGTCCGGAACATGGTTCTGGCACGTCTGAGAGATGGTTCCGGCATGCACGGCAGGTGATTCCGGAGTGTCCGGCAGCGGTTCTGGCACTTCTGAGGGATGGTTCCGGCATGCCCGGCAGGTGGTTCCGGAGTGTCTGCCGAGTGGTTCTGGCGTGTCCAGCATGTGGTTCTAGGGAGTGGATCAGGTGGTTCCGGCATACTCGGCAGGTGGTACCGGCGTGTCCGGAACATGGTTCTGGCAAGTCTGAGAGGCGGTTCCGGCATGCCCGACAGGTGATTCCGGAGTGTTCGCCAAGTGGTTCTGGCGTAGCCGGCAGGTCATTTTGCATGTCCGGCGGTGGTTCCGGTGAGTCGAGCCGGTGGTTCTGGCGTGTCCGGCAGGTGGTTCTGGCGTGACCGGCACGAGGTTCTGGCACATCTGAGAGTTGGTTCCGGCATGCCCGACAGGTGATTACGGAGTGTCCGCCACGTGGTTCTGGCGTACCAGGCAGGTGATTTTGGCGTGTCTGGCAGGTGTTTCTTGCAAGTCGAGCATTTGGCTCAGGCATGCTCAGCAGGTGCTTCCGGCGTGTCTGGCACGTGGTTCTGGTGTGTCTGAGAGCTGGTTCTGGCATCTCCGGCAGATGATTCCGGAGTGTCCACCAAGTGGTTCTGGTATAATTGGCAGGTGATTTTGGCATGTCAGGAAGGTGGTTCCGGCTAGTTGAGCAGGTGGATCAGGCGTGCTCGCCAGGGGGTTCAGGCGGGTCTGGCAGGTGGTTTCGATCTGTCGGGGAGTGGTTCCGGCATCTCAGGCTCATGGTTCTGGCACGTCTGAGAGGTGGTTCCGGCCGGCCCGACAGGTGTTTCCATGGTGTCCGCCAAGTGGTTCTGGCATAGCTGGCAGGTGATGTTGGCGTGACCGGCAGGTGGTTCCAGACAGGCCGGCATGTGATTCCGGAGTGTCTGCCGAGTGGTTCTGGCGTAGCCGGCAGGTGATTTTGGCGTGTCCAGCAGGTGGTTCCGGCGAGCTCGGCAGGTGGTACCGGCGTGTCCGGAACATGGTTCTGGCACCTCTGAGAGATGGTTCCGGCATGCCTGGCAGGTGAACCCGGAGTGTCCGGCATTTGGTTCTGGCACCTCTGAGAGGTGGTCCCTGCCGGCTCGACATGTGTTTCCGGAGTGTCCGCCAAGTGGTTCTGGCGTAGCTGAAAGGTGCTGTTGGCGTGACCGGCAGGTGGTTCCAGCCAGCCCGGCAGGTGATTCCGGAGTGTCTGCCGAGTGGTTCTGGCGTAGCTGACAGGTGATTTTGGCGTGTCCAGCGGGTGGTTTTGGCGAGTCGAGCAGGTGTTTCTGGCGTGCTCGCCAGGTGCTTCCGGGGTCATTGGCATGTGGTTCCGGCATGTCTGAGAGGTGGTTCCGCCATGCCCGGCAGGTGATTCCGGAGAGTTCGCCAAGTGGTTCTGGTGTAGCCGGCAGGTGATTTTGCATGTCCAGCAATGGTTCCGGCGAGTCGAGCCGGTGGTTCCGGCATGTCCAGCAGGTGGCTCCGGCATGCCCGGCAGGTGATTCCGGAGTGTCCGGCATGTGGTTCTGACACCTCTGAGAGGTAGTTCCGGCATGCCCGGCAGGTGATACCGGAGTGTCCGGCATTTGGTTCTGGCACCTCTGAGAGGTGGTTCCGGAATGCCTGGCATGTGATTCCGTAGTATCTGCCGAGTGCTTCTGGCGTAGCCGGCAGTTGATTTTGGCGTGTCCACTAGGTGGTTCTGGGGAGTGGATCAGCTGGTTCCGGCTTACTCGGCAGGTGGTATCGGCGTGTCCAGAACATGGTTCTGGCAAGTCTGAGAGGTGGTTCCGGCACGCCCGACAGGTGATTCCGGAGCGTCCGCCAAGTGTTTCTGGCGTACCCGGCAGGTGATTTTGGCATGTCCGACAGGTGTTTCTTGGGAGTCGAGCAGGTGGCTCAGGCATGCTCAGCTGGTGCTTCAGGCGTCTCTGGCACGTGGTTCAGGTGTGTCTGAGAGCTGGTTCTGGCATGTCCGGCAGATGATTCCGGAGTGTCCACCAAGTGGTTCTGGTATACCTGGCAGGTGATTTTGGCGTGTCAGGAAGGTGGTTCCGGGTAGTTGAGCAGGTGGATCAGGCGTGCTCGCCAGGGGGTTCAGGCGGGTCTGGCAGGTGGTTTCGGTCTGTTCGGGGAGTGTTTCCGGCATCTGAGGCACATGGTTCTGGCACGTCTGAGAGGTGGTTCCGGCCGGCTCAACAGGTGTTTCCGGAGTGTCCGCCAAGTGGTTCTGGCGTAGCTGAAAGGTGATGTTGGCGTGACCGGCAGGTGGTTCCAGCCGGCCCGGCAGGTGATTCCGGAGTGTCTGCCGAGTGGTTCTGGCGTACCAGGCAGCTGATTTTGGCGTGTCCAGCAGGTGGTTCCGGCGAGATCGGCAGGTGGTACCAGTGTGTCTGGAACATGCTTCTGGCACGTCTGAGAGATGGTTCCGGCATGCCCGGCATTTGATTCCGGAGTGTCCACCATGTGGTTCTGGTATACCTGGCAGGTGATTTTGGCGTGTCAGGAAGTTGGTTCCGGCTAGTTGAGCAGGTGGTTCAGGCGGGTCTGGCAGGTGGTTTCGGTCTGTTCGGGGTGTGGTTCCGGCATCTCAGGCACATGGTTCTGGCACGTCTGATATGTGGTTCCGGCCGGCCCGACAGGTGTTTCCATGGTGTCCGCCAAGTGGTTCTGGCATAGCTGGCAGGTGATGTTGGCGTGACCGGCAGGTGGTTCCAGCCAGCCCGGCAGGTGATTCCGAAGAGTTCACCAAATGGTTGTGGCGTAGCCGGCAGGTGATTTTGGCGTGTCCAGCAGGTGGTTTTGGCGAGTCGATCAGGTGGTTCTGGCGTTCTCGGCAGGTGCTTCCGGTGTCATTGGCATGTGGTTCCGGCATGTCTGAGAGGTGGTTCCGGCATGCCCGGCAGGTGGTTCCGGAGAGTCTGCCGAGTGGTTCTGGAGCCAGCCCGGCAGGTGATTCCGAAGAGTTCACCAAATGGTTGTGGCTTAGCCGGCAGGTTATTTTGGCGTGTCAGGAAGGGGGTTCCAGCTAGTTGAGCAGGTGGATCAGGCGTGCTCGCCAGTGGGTTCAGGCGGGTCTGCCAGGTGGTTTCGGTCTGTTCGGGGAGTGGTTAAATCTTCTTAGGCACATGGTTCTGGCACGTCTGAGAGGTGTTTCCGGCAGGCCGGTGAGGTGTTTCCGGAGTGTCCGCCAAGTGGTTCTGGCGTAGCTGAAAGGTGATTTTGGCGTGTCCAGAGGGGGTTCTGGCCAGCTCGGCAGGTTGTACCGGCGTGTCCGGAACATGGTTCTGGCACGTCTGAGAGATGGTTCCGTCATGCCCGGCAGGTGATTCCGGAGTGTCCGGCATGTGGTTCTGGCACCTCTGAGAGGTCGTTCCGGCATGCCCGGCAGGTGGTTCCGGAGTGTCTGCCGAGTGGTTCAGGCGTAGTGGGCAGGTGATTCTGGCGTGTCCAGCAGGTGGTTCTGGGGAGTGGATCAGGTGGTTCCGGCATACTCTGCAGGTGGTACCGGCGTGTCCAGAACATGGTTCTTGCAAGTCTGAGAGGTGGTTCCGGCATGCCCGACAGGTGGTTCCGGAGTGTTCGCCAAGTGGTTCTGGCGTGGCAGGCAGGTCATTTTGCATGTCCAGCGGTGGTTCCGGCGAGTCGAGCCGGTGGTTCCGGCGTGTCCGGCAGGTGGTTCTGGCGTGACCGGCACGAGTTTCTGGCACGTCTGAGAGTTGGTTCCGGCATGCCCGACAGGTGATTCCGGAGTGTCTGCCACATGGTTCTGGCGTACCCGGCAGGTGATTTTAGCGTGTCAGGTAGGTTGTTCCAGCGAGTCGAGTAAGTGGTTCCGGCGTGCTCGCTAGGTGGTTCAGGCGGGTCTGGCAGGTGGTTTCAGTCTGTTCGGGGTGTGGTTCCGGCATCTCAGGCACATGGTTCTGGCACGTCTGAGAGGTGGTTGCGGCCGGCCCGTCAGGTGTTTCCATGGTGTCCGCCAAGTGGTTCTGGCATAGCTGGCAGGTGATGTTGGCGTGACCGGCAGGTGGTTCCAGCCAGCCTGGCAGGTGATTCCGAAGTGTTCACCAAATGGTTGTGGCGTAGCCGGCAGGTGATTTTGGCGTGTCCAGCAGGTGGTTTTGGCGAGTCGAGCAGGTGGTTCTGGCGTGCTCGGCAGGTGCTTCCGGTGTCATTGGCATGTGGTTCCGTCATGTTGAGAGGTGGTTCCGCCATGCCCGGCAGGTGATTCCGGAGTGTTCGCCAAGTGGTTCTGGCGTAGCCGGCAGGTGATTTTGCATGGCCGGCAATGGTTCCGGCGAGTCGAGCCGGTGGTTCGGGCATGTCTGGCAGGTGGTTCCTGCATTCCCGGCAGGTGATTCCGGAGTGTCCGGCATGTGGTTCTGGCACCTCTGAGAGGTGGTTCCGGCATGCCCGGCAGGTGATACCGGAGTGTTCGCCAAGTGGTTCTGGCGTAGCCGGCAGGTGATTTTGCATGTCCGGCAATGGTTCCGGAGAGTCGAGCCGGTGGTTCCGGAATGTCCGGCAGGTGGTTCCGGCATGTCCGGCTGTTGGTTCCGACATGTCCAGCAGGTGGTTCCGGCATGCTCGGCCGGTGATGCCGGAGTGTCCGGCATGTGGTTCTGGCACCTCTGAGAGGTGGTTCCGGCATGCCCGGCAGGTGATACCGGAGTATCCGGCATTTGGTTCTGGCACCTCTGAGAGGTGGTTCCAGAATGCCTGGCATGTGATTCCGGAGTGTCTGCCGAGTGTTTCTGGCGTAGCCGGCAGTTGATTTTGGCGTGTCCACTAGGTGGTTCTGGTGAGTGGATCAGCTGGTTCCGGCATACTCGGCAGGTTGTACCGGTGTGTCCAGAACATGGTTCTGGCAAGTCTGAGAGGTGGTTCCGGTATGCCCGACAGGTGATTCCGGAGCGTCCGCCAAGTGTTTCTGGCGTACCCGGCAGGTGATTTTGGCATGTCCGACAGGTGTTTCCTGGGAGTCGAGCAGGTGGCTCAGGCATGCTCAGCTGGTGCTTCCGGCGTCTCTGGCACGTGGTTCTGGTGTGTCTGAGAGCTGGTTCTGGCATGTGCGGCAGATGATTCCGGAGTGTCCACCAAGTGGTTCTTGTATACCTGGCAGGTGATTTTGGCGTGTCAGGAAGGTGGTTCCGGCTAGTTGATCAGGTGGATCAGGCGTGCTCGCCAGGGGGTTCAGGCGGGTCTGGCAGGTGGTTTCGGTCTGTTCGGGGAGTGGTTCCGGCATCTCAGGCACATGGTTCTGGCACCTCTGAGAGGTGGTTGCGGCCAGCCCGACAGGTGTTTCCGGAGTGTCCGACAAGTGGTTCTGGCGTAGCTGAAAGGTGATGTTGGCGTGACCGGCAGGTGGTTGCAGCCAGCCCCGCAGGTGATTCCGGAGTGTCTGCCGAGTGGTTCTGGCGTAGCCGGCAGGTGATTTTGGCGTGTCCAGCAGGTGGTTCCGGCGAGCTCGGCAGGGGGTACCGGCGTGTCCGGAACATGGTTCTGGCACGTCTGAGAGATGGTTCCGGCATGCCCGGCAGGTGATTCCGGAGTGTTCGCCAAGTGGTTCTGGTGTAGCCGGCAGGTGATTTTGCATGGCCGGCAATGGTTCCGGCGAGTCGAGCCGGTGGTTCCGGCATGCCCGGCAGGTGATTCCGGAGTGTCCGTCATGTGGTTCTGGCACCTCTGAGAGGTGGTTCCGGCATGCCCGGCAGGTGATACCGGAGTGTTCGCCAAGTGGTTCTGGTGTAGCCGGCAGGTGATTTTGCATGTCCGGCAATGGTTCCGGCGAGTCGACCCATGGTTCCGGAATGTCCGGCAGGTGGATCCGGCATGTCCGGCAGGTGGTTACGGCATGTCCAGCACGTGGTTCCAGCATGCCCGGCAGGTGATTCCGGAGTGTCCGGCATGTGGTTCTGGCACCTCTGAGAGGTGGTTCCGGCATGCCCGGCAGGTGATACCGGAGTGTCCGGCATTTGGTTGTGGCACCTCTGAGAGGTGGTTCCGGAATGCCTGGCATGTGATTCCGGAGTGTCTGCCGAGTGGTTCTGGCGTAGCCGGCAGTTGATTTTGGCGTGTCCACTAGGTGGTTCTGGGGAGTGGATCAGCTGGTTCCGGGATGCCCGGCAGGTGATTCCGCAGTCCCCGGCAATTCGTCCTGGCACCTCTGAGAGGTGGTTCCGGCATGCCCGACAGGTGATTCCGGAGTGTCCAACAAGTGGTTCTGGTATACCTGGCAGGTGATTTTGGCGTGTCAGGAAGGTGGTTCCGGCTAGTTGAGCAGGTGGATCAGGCGTGCTCACCAGGGTGTTCATGCGGGTCTGGCAGGTGGTTTCGGTCTGTTCGGGGAGTGGTTCCGGCATCTCAGGCACATGGTTCTGGCACGTCTGAGAGGTGGTTCCGGCCGGCCCGACAGGTGTTTCCGGAGTGTCTGCCAAGTGGTTCTGGCGTAGCTGAAAGGTGATGTTGGCGTGACCGGCAGGTGGTTCCAGCCAGCCCCGCAGGTGATTCCGGAGTGTCTGCCGAGTGGTTCTGGTGTAGCCGGCAGGTGATTTTGGCGTGTCCAGCATGTGGTTCCGGCGAGCTCGGCAGGTGGTACCGGCGTGTCCGGAACATGGTTCTGGCACGTCTGAGAGATGGTTCCGGCATGCACGGCAGGTGATTCCGGAGTGTCCGGCATGCGGTTCTGGCACTTCTGAGGGATGGTTCCGGCATGCCCGGCAGGTGGTTCCGGAGTGTCTGCCGAGTGGTTCTGGCGTGTCCAACAGGTGGTTCTAGGGAGTGGATCAGGTGGTTCCGGCATACTCGGCAGGTGGTACCGGCGTGTCCGTAACATGGTTCTGGCAAGTCTGAGAGGCGGTTCCGGCATGCCCGACAGGTGATTCCGGAGTGTTCGCCAAGTGGTTCTGGCGTAGCCGGCAGGTCATTTTGCATGTCCGGCGGTGGTTCCGGTGAGTCGAGCCGGTGGTTCTGGCGTGTCCGGCAGGTGGTTCTGGCGTGACCGGCACGAGGTTCTGGCACATCTGAGAGTTGGTTCCGGCATGCCCGACAGGTGATTACGGAGTGTCCGCCACGTGGTTCTGGCGTACCAGGCAG